>NC_140594.1:519774894-520227394 GCF_964204655.1 Triturus cristatus
TAATGATGCCATAAATCACTGTATCACATCAGTACCTATGGGTCTGAATCCTGACTAGCTCATTTTTTTATTTCAATTTATTTATTTGCATTTTCAGTATATTGTTTTACAACAAACACAGGGCATATTTTACAGAGCATATAACACTTATTATTTTGTGGCGTCTGATCTACATTATTAAGGCTCAACAGATCTAAAAGGTTGGCAATACAATTCTATAGCTGATGCATGGTACAACTTGGTTCAACATATGGTGCATTATGATTCAGTACATGTTTTACCGAAGCTTCATACATATAGGGCAGCAGCTATTCTAGGGCTGCTTTAAGTCTGGTTAACTCCTGCTTCCTGGATTGGAACAATGCAATGCCAACAAATACAAAATCTTAATTTAACAAACTAGCGAGCCTGATATAGTTTCAGTTCTTACGTTGTGCAGGTTACCCAGCCCCCTGAGCCGTAGGTCAGTTGATGTCAGTTATGTATGAGTTAGTGCCTCCGGCTTGCAGGCACTTGCTTCAACTATCTAGCGAGCTCTCCCTCCCGCTCTGGTGTCCGGGACATGGACAGGTCTGGGGTCACTGTTGCCTCAGGCCTCCTCCCCACTTTGTTGGGCAATAGGGCATTTGCATAGACCAGCAATCTCCTCTCTATGCAATGCAATACTTTTCGCTTGGACCCACACATGTTGCCAATTGTCGGTAGTAGGGTGGTGTTTGCTTTTCCGATGCTTTTCCAATGCTTAGTGACCAATCTCTTCGCAGTTATAAGTCCTAAGTCTATAAATCTGGAGGTGGCTTTGTTATTTTTGGATCTAGGAAATATTCCCAGTATGCATTCTTCCCAGCTGTGCATTTGTGGGAGAGCTGTATATTCCGAGAGGCTCCCCTTCACCTCCTGCCAATACAGTCACATCAAGGGACATAGTACCCCCAGGGGCACCCCGCTTTCCCCCCTCCCCCAAATTAGGTTACCCAAAGAAGACACAAGAAACAGTTGTAACTGGGTAACAAATGCTGCAGGATTTATTACATAATTCCAGGATATGTAATAGGTGGGTTATCTTACGGGCGATCCAAGGGCAGGCGGCCATCTACTTCACCTGCCCCGCCTGATGAGCCGGGCAGCACGGGAACGACCCGCAAGTGCTGCCCCCCAAGTGATTCTTTTTTCGATCACGTGCCGTTGAGATTCTACTCACACCCCCCCTCTCGGGGCGGAGCGTCGCATAGCAAGCCCCCGGTTGTTCAGGCCCACAACCGCCCACAGGCCTAGCGGGGCGCCGACCGGCTTCCGGGACCTCTCTGGAGGCTCCTCGTTTTGGCTCAGGCACCACGTGGTGCCGCGCAGAGGTACCCTTTGTACCGGCCTGCTTCCAGATCGCCCTGTAACTCCGCCTGCAACGAAAAGAAAACATTAAAACGTTCAGCCAAAAACCCCACCCCACCACACCACGCCGGGTAAGCGGTAGGGAGGGTAAAAAGGCGAGGTGGGCGACAAAGAGGTCGCCAGTGAGGGTGGGGGAAGGCTAAATAGTCTTCCCCTCACACCTGGGCCCGGAAGTGACGCGCCTTTCGCGTCACTTCCGGCCCTCGACAAGGAGGGGGGCAACAATCGGGATCCCCGCCCCCGCCCCCCCCCGAAGGAGGGAGTGGGGAGGGGTGACCGGGGCCCCGGGGCCACTAAGGCGCCGACCGCCGAGTGGCCCCCTGCGGGGGCCGCGGTCAGCGGCATGTCCACAGCATGTAGAGTAAATCCGCACCTATTTGGTTGCAGCGGGGAAATGCTGAGCTGTCAAGTTAGAAATATTTGTTTATCTTATCCTGGGACAGATACGCCTTGTGTATAATATATGTCTGTATGATTCGGAATTTAGCATTGCGCTAGATCTGTACTGCACTGGCTAGGATTGTATTCCATTCCCTTTCCGTCCACGGACTCCCCCTATCTTCTTTCCATTTTGCTCGTAGGCACGCCAGGGGTTGTAATTTGTGCGTTAGCAACGCTTTTGCCAGCCAGTGTACAATATGGCTCCCACGTCCCATTACGTGTAAGTATTGAATCACCACCAGGTGTGATTGAGGTTCAGCATTTATATCCCCCAGGCTGCAGTGAGTGTTCTAACAATAGAGTTAGGTAGCATGAATTAGCCTGTTGGCAGGTCAGTCTTACAGGCCAGTCTGTCAAAGGGTAGCAAGTCACCTAAGGTGTGTATCTCTGCAGCATGCCAGGGAACTAGTGCTCCACTTGCGACGCCCTTCTTATTTCTCGGAGTGTTAAAAAGCAGATGTCTGGGGGCGTATGGGATTGTGTGCCTGGTGAGATATAAACTGCGTCTATGATATCGATAGGTGATGGTGTGGGAAATCTCGCTGCCGGGTGGAACAGATAGTAAATATGAGCTAGATTTAGTTCAGCTAGTCACTTCGTTACCCATTGATGCTGTGCAGCCAGGTAATAGAGTTCCATATTTTGGAAAGCCAATCCCCTCCCGTTCGTGGGCGCATATAGCTTCCAGAGGGCTACCCTGTGTCGACCTCTGTTCCAGATAAAGTCGTGAGTCATTTGTTACAGATCACGGAACGTCTTTGCCGGTATATAGACAGGGAGATTCGCAAAATAGTACAGTAGCCTTGGTAATATTACCATTTTGGTTAATGCAATCCTACCCATCACGCTTTGGGGCAGTATTTTCCAAAATGTAATTTGTGATCTAATAGAGGAAAAGGCTCTGGTCAAATTACCTTCAGATACGTCAACTGAGTTGTGATATATGTAAATGCCCAAGTATCGAAAGGAGACGGGTTGCCAGCTGATTGGTGTGTCGTTGATCGTAGGCCAGGATTTCGGGTCTCAGCCTTGAAGGGATAAAGGGATGAGTTAGTCTAGTTTACCCTCAAACCTGATAGTGCTGCAAATTGCTGCAAGGTTTCTGCTATAATTACTAGTATGTTGTGCAGTTCTTTGAGGAATAGTAAGAGATCACCAGCGCATAATGAAATTGCATGCAGTCCATCTCCTAGTGGCATGCCCCATTCTTCTCTTCCGTTTTCCATGTACACTGCTAGTGGTATGATGGCGAACGAGAACAGCAAGGGGGATAAGGGGCATCCCTTCCAAGTTCCTCGAATTATTAGCAACATTCGTTGACACGGAGCCGCCGACACTTACCCGAACAAGGGGTTGCGCGTAGAGTAGTTCAATCAGTTTAAGAAAGTTGTCCCCACAACCGTATTGGCGTAACACTGCAAAGAGGTAAGGCCACTCAAGAGAGTCAAAAGTCTTCTCTAGGTCAAGGACCATACATCCAGAAGTAGGTCAGTCGTGTACAGCGTACCCTTGAACCCTAAAGAAACTTTGGATATTTAATGAGGTGTTTCGGGTCGGCACAAACCCTTTCTGACCTGGGTGCACCTGTGACTTCACCAGCGGTGCTAGTCGAGCCGCCAGCGCTGAATCGATTTTATAATCCGTATTAAGGAGCGCCAGTGGTCTATAGGAGCCCAGTTGGGTCCGGTCCCTATCTGGCTTGGGTGGGAGATTAGGAGGGCCTCGCATTGTGTGTCTGTAAGTATACCGGCCGTCAGTGCACTGTTTTATACCTTTTGCAGCAGCGGAGCTAGAAGCGCAGCATTAGCCTTAAAGAATTCGGTTGGTAGCCCATCAGCACCTGAGGTTTTTCCAGTAGCTAGGGTGCGTATGCTTGCCAAAATTTCTTCCTGATTAAGTGGGTCCTCCAGTTCCAATCTTTGCTCTGGGGTTATTTTGGGGAGGGTGATTCCTGCAAGAAAATGATTAATCTTACCTGGTTCTGACTCGCCTGTGGATGCATATATGGTATTGTAATGCCGTGTAAACTCATGGTGGATATCCTTTTGAGTATATAGTAGTGTACCTTGCGAGGAGCAGATCGATGTGATGGGGGATCTTGCATCGTCCGGTCTGATGAGCCATGCAAGCAGACGGCCAGCCGTATCTGTGCTGCAGTGGGTTAGTGCTGAGTGCGCTTTGTATTTAAGACACCTGAGTCTTTCTAATAGCTGACTGTGTTCTGTCCTACTCTCCTGTAGCTTTGATTTATTTAGCGAACCAGCGTGTGCGCATTGTTCAAGGTGTGCTAACCTATTTTCTATTTTTGTGATGTCTGCCTCGAGGGTTCTGTGCATGCCGATCTGTGTACCCAAACAGTGCCCTCGTATAACTGCCTTAAAAGCGTCCCAGTCTGTAAAGGCTCATATTGGGGTGTATACATTCTCATCAAAATAGTGTATTATGGCCGTGTTTAGGGACTTACAGAATAGTTTATCCTCCAGCAACTCGGGTTGCATTCGCCATCTGGGGATTGTTGCTGCGCCAATGTCCCACAATATTTGCAATATCTGTGGGTTATGATCAGAGTGTGTTCTCCCTAGATATTCAGATGTAAGTACTATAGGTAGCAGATCTTCTGTGGCTAGAATTCTATCTAAACAGACATGCAGATCATGTGATCCTTACATGGCAACTGTTGGGGGCGCCCCTGGTAGGGGAGGGAAGGACCGGTCGAGGGACACATCTAGGACACAGTTGAAGTCACCTCCAAGCAGCCAAAGTATACCGTGCCAATTCAACAGTGTGCCAGATAAAGCCTCTATAAAGGTTGGCTGGTCTGCATTGGGGAGCCCAGTAAAATTGGTCTGCCATCCAGTCGACCTTTCACTAGGACATTGCATCCCTCCGTGTCTAGTAAATGCAGCAAATGCTGAAAAACCAGTTGCATATAATTGCCTCCTCCACCTCCTTTGCAGAGCTAGTGTTTCTGGTGACATGAGGTGTGTTTCCTGAAGGAAGGCAATATGTATCTTATGTCGTTTGAGATAGGAATATATCAGATATCTACGGGAAGGACAGTGAATGCCCCTAACATACCAGGTGCATATTGTAGTGAGTGCCATATTGCGGAGAGCGTCATGGACCATGGAGGAACCCGGAGTCTCAGTGCGGCCGCATCTCATTTATGGGGCGCAGAGGCGGGGCACCCGCCACCCCATGCTGACATCTTTATTACTGTTTGGTTGCATCGGCGTGCTTTGACTAACTAAACTATTCAAAGCAACAGTGTAAAATACCAATGGGGCGAGATTGAAGCATGCAGTCGTCCAAACCTTCGAGAAAAAGAACATGCCAACTTTGGCTAGTCGGTCAAGCTCCACGGGTGTTGTGTTACAAGGAGAATAGGTGGATTTAGGGTCCCTCCCTGTGGCCAGATATCTAGCAGGGACCAGGGTTGACCCTCTGGTAGCAGAAATGCAGAGGGATGAGTCTAGGAGCTGACCCATGTAGGAGTGACACCTGCATCAGGTGGTTCACCCCGTGTGTGCAATGACAGTGACTGAGGTGGGATCATGCCATAATTACACTAAAACACTAAATTAACAGTTATTGACTTGTCAGGTCGTAGGGTACTTGCATGAGTGCTGTCGCAGCTGCATTGTTCAGTCCGTTTGAGTAGCAGTTCATTTGCTATATAATGCCATCTGCTGTTTGAGGCGTAACTCCTGTCACCGTTCCCGAGTCCTGGGAGTACGGGATCTCATCTATCGATTCTGCATCGCTTGTACAGTCATGAGCACTTTCTTCCAATTGCGAGTCATCTATGTGACTTCCAATTTCAGCTGCCACCTGTAGTGCATTGCCCTGAACTTACCTCATTTGCTCCAGGTTAGGGCCATGACTTTTCGCGAGGGCTGTCGCCTGCGTCTTCTTCCTCTGTGTTGTCCTGGCTCGATTGAGAGCTGCGATCGTAAGTTTGTATTGTCAGCTTGGCTAACTTCCCCTGGGCTTGTGTCATTGGTCTATTCCCAGGCAGCAGAAGGAGTATCAAACAAGTAGGTCTAGTCTTTTGCTACCACACGTAGATGTGCGGGGAACTGCAGAGAGTACTTAATGTCTAATTTGTCAAGCTATCGCTTTACCCCCATGAAAGAGTGCCTATGTTTTTGCACTGATGCTATGTAGTCTGGGAACAACATCACTGTGCTGTTTGCGACTTGAATTTTGTGCAGCTTCCAAGCTTCTTGCAATATTGAGTCTCTATCTTTGTAATTTAGACCTCCTAACAGTAATGGTCTGGGGCCCATTCTTGATGGGGGAGGTCGGGCCGGTACTCTGCATGCCCTTTCTATGACGAAGTGTTGTGATAATGTACCTGGTGGGAGCATTCCACCTATCCATTGTTCCACATAGGTGGTGTCCACCGGTCCTTCTTCTTCTGGAAGGCCTATGACATGCACATTGTTTCGTCTAGAGCGTCCTTCAGAGTCCTCTGCCCTGCACTCAAGCAGCCTCACCCTGTCCGACAGTTCTTTCAGTCGTTTATCAGTTTCCTGCGTCTGGGGGGATATCTCCGTCATAGACACCCCCAGTGTGCAAGTTGTTTCTGTGAGTTTTCAATGATCTGTGTGTAGGAGGGTTAAGTCCAGGGTCACTTTGTCAATTTTATTTTCAAGCGAGGTTCGTGTTTGCTTCATTGTGGACCCCAGTTTCTCCACTGCCGCCAGTGCTGCGTCCAGCTTGCTAGACATTGAGTCTGCGGGCAACTTGCCTGATGATTTATCTGGTTAGGGCCAGGGCAGTACTGGGTGGCAAGTCAAGCTCCCTGCCCCGGAGCGAAGGCAGCCCATGTCCAACATGTGGCGTCAGCTGGCACAGCAATGGAGTCCTGTGTTTCCCACGCGTTACTATTGCTTGCGGTGTGAATTTAACACTGGTTTCACGTGCGCTCCATGAGGAGGCTGCGCCCGCTCTACTTCACTGGGCAAAGCCAGTTGTTCATCTTTGCTGGGACTGCACCGTGATTACCAGTGTCTTTCTGCCTTGCTAAGGTGTGGGGCTACTCACCACTGCATTATTGGTGCTGCTCTCCCTTTCTCCACTCCTCCAGCAGGTCATTGCCTTGGTGGTCTTTTATGGTTGGGTGCTTGAGTCGTGGGGTGTCACTCCTATTTGTATTATGGAGGCCTCAGCTTTGCTGGATGCGCTATGGACCCACATCTCCTGTTTCTACTTGCCAGTTCTGTTCCTCTTCAGTCGGCCGCTCTCAGCCTCAGTGGCGGCCTACCCCGTGACTCTCCAATGAGGGAGCCTCGGGGCACAAGGCAACCAACCCCCACTCTGCGCAAGCCTCGAGCCACCTCAGCCTGGGTAGGCAGCACCGCACTTTAACAGGGTCTGCAAGTGGCGCGCTTTTCCCCTTCTTGCCGTTTTAATGTTGTGTGCCTTTCCTCGCTGGATATGCCCCTTCAGTTACAAGTTTGTGGCGGTGTTCAAGCAGCACCCAGAGCCTCTCAAAACCGAGACCCATCCGGTCTTTCAGAGTCTCGCCTGAGGCTGAGACACAGCAACCGCTAGTCTTCCACGCGTGAGGGGCTAATTCAGTGCGGTGCCTCCTCCCTGTTGCATCCGCTAGGCCATCGCTCATCTCTGCAGGCCATCAGCACCAAACTCATTCCCAGAGGGGATGCAATCACTCACGCTATGCAGCAGTGTCTCTGAGGCAGGACGTGGTACCCGCGGGTTTCCCACGCACGGGGGGCTAAATCAGTGCAGCTCCACCTCCCTGTGACATCCGCTAGGCTGCCGCTCACCTCTACAGTCCTTCAGCACCAAACGTGTGCCCTGAGAGGATGTTATCACCCTCGCTGCGCAGCTTCTGGCCCAGGCCCGCATGATCCGACATGGAGCCTCAATCTTGCGTAGCTTCACCCAGCCACGCCCCTCGCCCTCCAGGCTCGATCCAGCCTGCCGTAGGTTGGTTAGTCTTGTTTCCTGCAGAGCCAGGTCACCGCAAAGGTTTCTTCTTTGATCTCAGCTGCCTCATACAATCGCAGGGTTATTTTCGTGTTTCCTGGTATGGAGTAGTTTCTTTTCTGTAACTCCAGTTCTGTAGTAGGGGTATCTCTGTTATAGTCATAATCTAGTGAATAGTCCCGCCCATGTGCGCGGACCCCGGAGCAATAAAAAATAATCTCTAAAAGGTGACAAATCATGCAGACCTGCATACACCTTTAAGAGAGAATTTAATTTAAAGACAGATAATGCAGCCTATACCCACAGGCTACACTGTCCAGTACTTCAACTAGAATTCCACCAATATCCACAAACAGCACTGCCTGTCCAGTTTTTCTCCACATAGGAAAAAACCCTGCCTCTACCAGCAAAAGCCTCTGGAATGATAGAGAGGAAGGAGTGGACAGACAAGCCCCATAGGCTGCCATTATGTGGCTTGGAACAGGATACTGTGCCTTTAAGAAAACTTTCCAGTTTTCCAGAACTTTCCCCAGTATCCCAGAATGCCCAGCAGGTCCCATTTACTTTCAGTTCTTTTTGAAGGCGTAGCACGCCAGACCTGTAGCATTCTTCATATGAATAATTATCTCTCCACCGGGGAGGAGGGCGGGCGCTTATGACTATAACAGAGATACCCCTACTACATAACTGGAGTTACAGAAAAGAAACTACTCCTTCTGTAGTAGGGGATCTCTGTGTATAGTCATAATCTAGTGAATAGAATGGCAAGCCCATCCCCACACAACAAAAGCGGTGGAGAACACACAAGACACTACCACTACTGTGCGAACAAATTTCGCAGCGAAGCCTGCCCAACCTGAGCATCTGCCCTGGCATCCGTGTCCAGACAGTAATGCGCAGCAAAAGTATGGACCGACTTCCAAGTGGCCGCCTTACAGATTTCCGCAATCGGAACATTACGCAGCAAAGCCGTCGTGGCAGCTTTGCCCCTGGTGGAATGAGCCTTAGGTTTACCCCCTAAGGTCTTATTAGCTTTTTGATAACACAACTGTATGCAGGACACAATCCACCGAGAGATGGACTGCTTAGAGGTCGCAAGACCAGTCCTGACAGAGCCATAATTAACAAACAATTGGTCAGACCTACGAATATCCTTGGTCTTATCCAGATAAAATTTCAACACCCTACGGACATCCAGGGAATGGAGAGCCCTTTCCGCTGGTGAAGAGGGATTCTGAAAGAACGTAGGTAAAGTTATGGTTTGATTGACATGAAAGTCAGAGATAACCTTAGGAAGGAACTTAGGGTGAGTACGCATCACAACCTTAGCAGCATGAAACACAGTATAAGGTTCTTGACAACATAATGCCTGAAGTTCACTCACCCTGCGGGCCGATGTAATGGCCACCAGGAACGCCGCCTTCCAGGATAGGTGCTGCAATGAAGCCTTGTGAATAGGTTCAAAAGGCTCTCTCATCAGTCTGGACAGCACCACATTCAAGTCCCAAGAAGGCGAGGGAAGTCTGACAGGAGGGAACACCTTCTTCAAGCCTTCCAAAAAATCCTTGACCACAGGAATCTGAAAGAAGGACGTCTGTGAAGGGCACTTCCTGTAAGCAGTCAAAGCAGCCAGATGAACCTTAATGGAATGGAAATTAAGGCCAGACTGCGCCAGATGCAAAAGGTATGGAAGGATGACATCTTCCTTACATGTTGTCGGATCAAAGTTCTTGGACTTACACCAGATACAGAACCTCTTCCACTTGTAAGCATAGGATGTCCTAGTGGAAGGTCGCTTAGACTCCTTCAGAATGTCCATACAATCGTCTGGTAGATTCAGATGACCATATTGCACTATTTCAGGAGCCATGCCGCCAAACTCAAAGACGAGAGGTTGGGGTGCACCATCCGCCCCCCGAACTTCGTGAGAAGGTCCGGCCTGCACGGCAATCGCATGTGAGGAAGGAGAGACCGGTGAAGAAGGTCCGTGAACCACCACTGCCTGGGCCATTCCGGGGCGATCAGGATCATCCGCGCCCTGGACTGGGACAGCTTGATGAGCACCGCCGGAATCAGGGGAATGGGTGGAAAAGCGTACAGAAAGCTGTTCGACCAATCGATCCATAGCGCATTCCCCAGCGTCCCCCGCTGGTAGTACCTGGATGCGAAGTCTCGGCATTTGCTGTTTTCGGCGGTGGCGAACAGATCTACGTCTGGAGTCCCCCACCTTGCGAAGACTTCTCCTAGTACTTCGTCGTTTATGACCCATTCGTGGTTTTCCTGAATCAGCCTGCTCAAGGCGTCCGCCTGAGCATTCTGCACCCCTGGCAGATGCGTGGCCGTAATCGTCAGTCCTCGGGCCAGCAGCCAGCGCCAGATCGCCTGCGCCTCCTGCGACAGAGTGCGCGATCTCGACCCCCCCTGCTTGTTGAGGTAATACATCGTGGTTGTATTGTCCGTCTGTATCAGCAGCGAGTTGGTCTGGAAGGACGGAAGGAAAGCCTTCAGTGCCAGGAAGACAGCTCTGAGTTCCAGGAAATTGATGTGGTACGTCGATTCCAAGGGAGACCACTTCCCTTGAATCTGCAGGTCCCCGGAATGCGCACCCCAGCCCTGGAGAGAAGCATCCGTCACCACATTCGTCGTGGGAATGTCCTTGTGGAAGGGAACCCCCTGGAGGAGGTTTTCCGCCGAACACCACCACTTCAGAGACTGACGAGCATGTAGAGACAGTCGGATCTTGTCGTCCCAAGAGCCTGTCCTCTGATCAATCAATCAATCAATCAAGGAATTTATATCGCGCACTACTCACCCGGAAGGGTCTCAAGGCGCTTGGGGGAGGGGGTCTGCTACTGCTCGAACAGCCAGGTCTTGAGCTGTTTCCTGAAGGCGAGGTGGTCCTGGGTCAGCCGCAGGTGGACGGGCAGGGAGTTCCATGTCTTAGCCGCCAGGTAGGAGAAGGATCTTCCTCCGGCGGTGGCTCTCTGGATGCGAGGGACGACGGCGAGGGCGAGGTACGCGGATCGTAGCTGTCGGGTGGGCGTGTAGAAGGTCAGGCGGTCGTTGAGGTACCTTGGGCCCAGGTCGTGGAGGGATTTGTGTGCGTGGGTGAGGAGTCTGAACGTGATCCTCTTGTTGACAGGGAGCCAGTGCAGGTCTCTTAGGTGGTTCGAGATGTGGCTGCGTCGGGGGGCGTCCAGGATGAGACGGGCGGAGGCGTTCTGGATACGCTGAAGTCTTTTCTGAAGCTTGGCTGTTGTACCGGCGTAGAGGGTGTTTCCGTAGTCTAGTCTGCTGGTGACGAGGGCCTGGGTGACAGTCTTCCTGGTCTCAGTCGGGATCCATCTGAAGATCTTGCGGAGCATGCGGAGGTTGTGGAAGCAAGATGAGGAGACGGCGTTGACTTGTCTGGTCATCGATAGGGAGGAGTCCAGGATGACGCCCAAGTTGCGTGCGTGGTCCGTTGGCTTGGGTGCGGTGCCCAGGGCCGGGGGCCACCAGGAGTCGTCCCATGCAGAGGGCGATGGTCCCAGGATGAGGACTTCTGTCTTGTCCGTGTTCAACTTCAGGCGGCTGATGTTCATCCATTCGGCGACATCTTTCATCCCTTCGTGTAGGTCGGCTTTGGCGGTGTCGGGGTCTCTGGTCAGGGAGAGAATCAGCTGGGTGTCATCGGCGTAGGAGATGATGTTGAGGTTGTGTTGGCGTGCGATGGCAGCGAGGGGTTTCATGTAGATGTTGAAGAGAGTGGGGCTGAGCGATGATCCTTGCGGGACGCCGCAGATGACTTCGGTGGCCTCAGAGCGGAACGGAGGGAGGCGTACTCTCTGTGTTCTGCCGGAGAGGTATGAGATGATCCATTCCAGAGCAATCCCCTGGATGCCGGTGTCGTTGAGGCGTTGGACTAGGGTGCGGTGGCAGACAGTGTCAAATGCTGCGGAGAGGTCAAGGAGGATGAGTGCCGCTGTTTCACCTTTGTCGAGCAGGGCTCGGATGTCGTCGGTGGCTGCGATGAGGGCGGTCTCTGTGCTGTGGTTGGCTCTGAATCCGGATTGCGATGGGTCGAGGGATCCGTTCGTCTCGAGGAAGGCGGCCAGCTGCTTGTTGACGACCTTCTCGATGACTTTGGCAGGGAAAGGAAGGAGCGAGATAGGGCGGAAGTTCTTGAGGTCGGTCGGGTCCGCAGTTGGTTTCTTCAGTAGTGCGCTGAGCTCGGCGTGCTTCCAGCTCTCTGGGAAGGTGGCTGTGTCGAAGGAGGCGTTGATGATGTCTCGGAGGTGGGGTGCGATGGTAGAGGCGGCCTTGTTGAAGACATGGTGGGGGCATGGGTCGGTCGGAGATCCGGAGTGGATGGTGTTCATCATGCGTGTCGTGTCTTCGAGGGTCACTTTGGTCCATGTCTGGAGGATAGCGGCGGGGTGCGTAGGTTCGGTCGATGGGTGCGGGGGTGGAGCGCCAAAACTGTTGTGGATGTCGGCGATCTTGCGGTGGAAGTACGAGGCGAGGGAGTCGCAGAGGTCCTGCGAGGGAGTGATGTCGTTGTTGCTGGTGCTGGGGTTGGAGAACTCCTTGACGATGTTGAAGAGCTCCTTGCTGTCATGGGCGTTCTTGTCCAGTCGTTCCTTCAAAGATTTCTTCTTGGTGGTGCGGATGAGCTGGTGATGTCTGCGGGTGGCGAGTTTGAGGGCGGTCATGTTGTCGGTGGTCTTGTCGAGGAGCCAGGCCTTCTCGAGGGTGCGGCAGGCCTTCTTGGAGTCCTTGAGTTCGTCGGTGAACCAGGGGGCCTTCTTGCTTCTGGGCCTGGTGAGTGGGTTCTTCAGTGGGGCGAGGTCGTTGGCACAGGAGGTCAGCCATTGCGTGAGGTCGAGGGCTGCTGTGTTAGGGTCCGTTGTCCGGACCGGTGGGTTCTGGCTGAGGGAGGTGGTGAGCTGGTCGACGGTGATCTTGCTCCAGTTTCTGTGGGGAACCTGCTTCGGGTGGTGGTGGACCGTGTTCTTCTTGAAGCTGAAGTGGACGCAGCTGTGGTCAGTCCAGTGGAGTCCGGTGCAGTGGCTGAAGGTGATGTGCTTGCTGGATGAGAAGAGGGGGTCGAGCGTGTGGCCGGCGTAGTGGGTGGGGGTGTTGACCAGTTGCTGGAGTCCGAGGTTGGCGAGGTTGTCCAGCAGGGTGGTCGTGTTGCGGTCGTTGTTGTTCTCCAGGTGGAAGTTGAGGTCTCCGAGGAGGATGTAGTCGGTGGAGGGGAGGGCGTGAGGGCTGATTAAGTCCGTGATGTCTTCGCAGAACTGTGCGCGTGGTCCCGGGGGTCTGTAGATGAGGGTGCCTCTGAGGGTAGTCTTGGGGTCGGTGTGGATCTGGAAGTGCAGGTATTCGGCGGTGTTGAATGCGTCGGTGGAGTCAGTCGAGATGCGAATGGTGCTTTTGTGAACGATGGCGATGCCCCCTCCGGTCTGGTTGTTGCGATCCCTCCTGATGATCTTGTAGCCGTCCGGGATGGCTATGGCGATGTCGGGGGCTGAGGAGTCGTTCATCCAGGTTTCCGTGAGGAAGGCGACGTCTGGAGATGCGGTGTCGAGGAGGTTCCAGAGTTCCACGGCGTGTCTGTGGATGGAGCGGGTGTTGATCAGGATGCACTTGAGGTGGTTGCTGTTGTCCGTCTTGGTGGGCGTGGTGCTTGTTCGGAGGCAGGAGAAGTTGCAGGATCGGCAGTCGAAGGGTCCATGGGTGCGTCGCGGGGACGCTCGGTGGCATCCGGGGGCTCGGGCGGGTTTGAGTGCGATGAGCGTAGCGAAGTCGTAGGTCCTGCGGGGGGGCTGGCGGGCGCGGGGGCCAGGGGGTCTGGCGCTGGGCGCGGTCCAGGCGCGGACGGGCGCAGACGGGCTTACCTTTGGCGCACCTTCGGCGCTCAGTCGGCGCTCCCGCTGCGCGCGTCCGCTGATCCTCCAAGCACTCCTGCAGTGGTCGCAGGTGTAGGCGTGCGTGCGGAGTGAGGAAGATACAGGAGGCCATCGATCCCAGTAGAGACGACACCTTCCTCACAGTCGTCGATGGAGCAGTCCTGAGGTCCTGAGCCTTCCGAAGGAGTGATAACCGTCTCTCCTCCGAAGGAGACACGCTTGCTGACCTCGTATCTATGGAGGCCCCCAGGTACTGTATGCACTGTACCGGAGACGGGACCGATTTGGACATGTTGACGTGTAACCCCAGCTTGTTCAAGAGCTCGCACGTCCATCGGAAGTGTTCTTGCGCTTCCTCGAAGGATGACGCCTTGATCAGCCAATCGTCCAGATACGGGTAGACAAACACCTTGTTCCTCCGCAGGTGTGCCGCCACCACCGCCATGCACTTCGAAAAAGTCCTGGGAGCAGACTTTAGCCCGAATGGCAGTACTGTGTATTGATAGTGATTGGCGCCGACTTGGAATCGCAGGAACTTCCTGTGCTTCCGTGCTATGGGCACATGAAAGTACGCATCCTGTAGATCTATGGCACAGAGCCAGTCTCCCCGTTGCAGCTGAGGGTAAATCTGGTGCAACGATAGCATGCGAAACTTCTCTCTGCGAATCCACTTGTTTGCTTGTCGCAAATCCAGAATGGGCCTGAACTCGTTCTTGTCCTTCTTGCGAATGAGGAAGAACCGAGAGTACAGACCTCTTCCCCTTTGAGACAAAGGTACTTCTTCTACCGCCTTTTTTCTCAACAAGATGTCTGCCTCCGCCTGGAGCTCCCTCAGCTGGAAGCGAGAGCTGACCGGCGGAATCGCTGGAGGCGGGCTGATGAACCGAAGACTGTATCCATTGCAAACAATATTCAGCACCCACTTGTCCTGAGTAATTTTTCTCCACTCTGCCGGAAAAAATTGGATGCTTCCCCCCACTGGAGTGGGTAACGGTTGAGGGGGAAGTAACAGCTCAGGGCCGAGACCCGGCCGGGCCCTTGTTTGTGGTAGTAGCCTGCTGGCCTCCTCTACCCCTCTGGCGCTTCTGGAAGGGCTTGCGGAACTGCTGCTGTTGTGGCTGCTGCTGTCCCGAGCCCTGCCCACGCCCTCGGCCCGACGACCCGAACCTCCTCTGGAACGGTCGTTTCTTTTTCTCGGCCTTCTCTAACCCGACGGCCGTCAGGGTTTCCGCTTCAGCCTTCATGCGGGCCATTTCATCGTCCGCATGCTTCCCGAACAGGGTTTCCCCCGAGAAGGGCAGGTTGGCCACTCTCTGCTGCGCCTCCGGCTTGAGGGACGTCAGGCGCAACCAGGAATGGCGCCGCTGGTGGATGCCATGACAGTAGGCGTGGGCGGCCAATAGCGATACATCCACCGCTGCGCTGATCGTTTGGTTAGAAACCAGCATGCCTTCACGCACCGTCTCCAAGAAGTCCTCCTTCTTGTCTCGTGGCAGGAGGTCCGCATATTGCTGTAGGGATTCCCACAGGGCCCAGTCGTAACGGCCCAATAACGCCCCTGCACTCGCCGCCTTCATCGTGGTGGCGGCGGTACCACACACCTTCCTGCCCGCAGAGTCTAGCCAGCGGCTTTCCTTATCCGGCGGCACCGTGGAGGCCGGGGCGGTCGCATGTTGTTTTCTCGCCGCCGTCACGATAACCGAATCCGGCTTCGGGTCCCCTCTCAAAAAGGACGGATCCGACTCCGGGGCCCTATATTTCTTCATGAGCCTGGACGGAGCGGCCTTCGCTGTTGCGGGAGTGAGGAACAGTTCCAAGGCTGTTTCCACCAGTCCAGGCACGAGAGGCAGGAGGGGGCGAGACAAGTGTCTTTTATGAAGCGTCTCAAATATCACGGACGTCGTGGGTGTTGGAACCGTCACCGTGATATTCAGCTTCGCAGCCCCTCGCAACAGCACCTCCTGGAACGAGACCAAGTCATCCACCGGCGACACCCTAGTCCCCGGGGAGTCCGACAGCGTCGGGGAAAGGTCCCTGTCCGAGGAGCGCGACCTGGACCTATACCTCCTGCGGCGTCGTCTAGAGTCTGACGAGGATCGCCCTCGGCTCCGCGATCGTCGCCTCCTGTGAGAGCGGGAGCGCGACCTCTTCGGCTTAGGCCTGTCCGCCGGTCTCGCTGGTCCAGGCGACCGTGGGCGTCGTGGCTTCGGGGTCCCCTGCGGCGGAGTCGGGTACCGTGGAAGGGAAACCGACCTCGGGGGGACCGGCGGCGGTCCCGCAGGAGTGTGTGGCAGCAACAGAGGCTGGGGTGGCGGAGACAGAGTCCGCGGCCGCGGAGGAGGCGGTGGCGGAGGTGGAGACGGTGGTGGAGGAGGTGGCGGCGGTGGAGGAGGCGGTGGCAGAGGTGGGAGAGGAGGAGGCGACGGAGGCATCCGAGGCGGGGTATACACCACCGAGTACATCGATCCCGGCGACTCTCTCTTCCTCGACGTCGATCTTCTCCTCGACGTCGACCTGTGCCTCGACGGCGATCTTCTCGGCGTCGATCTCTTCTTCGGCGTCGACTTTTGTCTCGACGGCGACCTCCGCCTCGACGGCGACCTTCGCCTCGACGGCGACCTCCTTCTCTTCATCGACGGCGAGCTGCGATCCCTCGACGCCGACCGCCGACGCCGGGTCTTCACTCGACGTCGACCGCTGGACGAAGCCGAAGATGGCGTCGTCGCCGACGACGCCGATGTAGTCGACGGCGGCCTATTCAGGTCCCTCGACGGCGATCGTCGACGCCGCTTCTCCCCAGAGCCCTGGGGAGACGGCGAACAGACGGTGGTCATCCTCCTCGACGTCGCCGTCGACGCCCTCGACGTCGACGGGGAGCGGGAGCGCTTACTGGTCTTCCTGCCCCTGGGGAGCCCCCCAGAGGCCTCAGTATGGGCCAAATCAGCCCCTCCAGACCCACCTGGTGCCTTCAGTCTTCGCTCCTCCAGAGCTTGAAGTCTGCTCTTCATCCTGTCCCTCAGGGTCCTGGCTGAAAACGAGTGGCAGATGGTACAGCTTTCAGGCACGTGGGACTGGGGAAGGCAAGCTATGCACACCTCGTGTGGGTCAGTTTTAGCCTTCTTTCGACCACACTCCGGGCACTTGTCGAACAAGCCAGGCATGTTGACAGTACCAGCTACTAAACACAAGAAAAAGTGACAAAAATTGCCAAAATCTCAATGAAAACCTTGAAAAAGGGAGAGCTCAATGCTCCAGGGTCCTGCTAGCAGGAGCCGGAAAAAAGAACTGAAAGTAAATGGGACCTGCTGGGCATTCTGGGATACTGGGGAAAGTTCTGGAAAACTGGAAAGTTTTCTTAAAGGCACAGTATCCTGTTCCAAGCCACATAATGGCAGCCTATGGGGCTTGTCTGTCCACTCCTTCCTCTCTATCATTCCAGAGGCTTTTGCTGGTAGAGGCAGGGTTTTTTCCTATGTGGAGAAAAACTGGACAGGCAGTGCTGTTTGTGGATATTGGTGGAATTCTAGTTGAAGTACTGGACAGTGTAGCCTGTGGGTATAGGCTGCATTATCTGTCTTTAAATTAAATTCTCTCTTAAAGGTGTATGCAGGTCTGCATGATTTGTCACCTTTTAGAGATTATTTTTTATTGCTCCGGGGTCCGCGCACATGGGCGGGACTATTCACTAGATTATGACTATACACAGAGATCCCCTACTACAGAAGCTCCGTTACGGATAAATTAATGGGTGACGGGGGAAGAATGGCAGAGCTCTAGAAACTAACGTCTGCCATCTTCACCCACGTAGCCACGACTCCATGAATCCTGACTAGCTCATAGTGCCTTACCTGCCCTCCTAAGCCGGGTGATGGTGGCGTGCAATGGTCCTGTTCACAGCAGCCCCTGTGCTAGGCTTGGACCACGTGCCTATGAGGACATCAGTTAGTGCTTCATTAAAGGGCATTATGGGTTCAGAGGTGGAAGCCTCAGGCTGAAGCACTTCAGTGAGAAGATTAGTCCTGATCTGCACGGAGGGCACATCCAGTCCAAGGAATTGCTGCCCTCCTTACCACCATGACATAAGAAGCCCCTTTCTCCGAAGCCACAGTCGGCGAAGAGAGCATGCCAGTATCTGGGGATGCATCCAGGCAACTTCCTTCCACAAGTTCCTCATATCAGTCTATCTATATTACAGATGCAGCCTGGTGTTCTAAAGGGTCCATAGACCCCTACCAGTCCTCTTCCATGGCTGAAAAGTCCTCGAAATGTCCAGGCAACAACATAGAACCTCTGGGTTTCGTCGGAGTCAGCTTCGAGCGACACCTATCCAACTCAGAGTCCTTGGGAATAAAGATGAAGCTGGACCTGCTGGCAGGCAGCGGCATCGAAAGCAACGACTTTACATCCTATGATGCCAGGGAGGGTTGCGCTGACACGACCAGAGTCGTCCTGGATCCAATCCATGAGGCCCCACCAGTGCCGTGGCCGCAGCGTATGGTGTTGAATCCGATGGGGCCTCTTCCAACCCCGAGGGACCTGAAGGCTCATCAGAGGAATCGACAAGCTCATATACGTGGCGCATGGCCTCGTAAAATTCTTTTATTTGAGCGGGGTCACTTCAGCAACCAGAAACTTTAGGGAGGTGTGGAGTCGGCCCTGGCTCCCGCACCACAGAACCGTGTCCAGAGTGTTGGTGCTCCTTACTTCGTTCATTGATGGATGACACCAGAGGTGAAGATGAAATTTGCTTAGACTTCTTTTTCTTGTGGCCGTTCCCCAAGTGTCCCGAGGACCTTGAGTGGGAGGAAGAGGACCTGGGGCTCCGGGAGCCATCCCCGAAACCTCATCTGCAAATGGGACTGGAATCTCTGCGGAGTCTCGCTGGCCGGTGTCGACTGCCGAGTCGCAAGGAGTTTAACAGATCGCTCCCGCAAGGCCTTTGGGCCATGGCTTGATAGTCCGGGCACGACTTCGAGTCATGGTCACGGTCGAGACATCAGAGACAAATGAGGTGGGGTTCCGTTACCAACATGACATGGTGACAGGAACTACACAGTTCGAATCCTGTCTTTCTCAAAGACATCCCTCGACACAGAAAAAGTTTTGCCCAACAAATGTTTTTTAAAAAACTATCAAAAAGAGACTAAGGGGTAGCTTTACTTCGGATTGGAGCTTAACTAGTGCGGAAAGAAAAGAAATGACGTCCACGTGCCTGGGTGATGCCTATATAGGTGATCACAATGTCATAACCGATGCGAATGACAACATCACGCTGAGCGAAATGGAGCCAGCAGACGGCATGCACAGGGGTTCTGCTCATGCAAAGGTTTTCGGATCCAGCCTAACGCCCGGGAAATTCAAAGGTAAGCAATCTGAGACTAGAAGTATCTATCAGATAGGAATAGCAATAGCTGCTGGCACTGCCATTAGAAAACAAAAACGATACAAACTGCAACCCAAAAATGGGTTGCAAAAAAAGTAAGATCTACTTTCATGTATACCTCCACTTTTTGCCAGGTGTCAGTGTGTTTTTGACCTAGTCTGACTGGGATGCTGCTAATCAGGACCCCAGTCACTGTGCCTTCTCCCTAAATTGACCAAGGTAAGTACTCTTGTGCATCCACAATTGGCTACTGGTGTACCCTGCACCCTTGTAAGTCCCTTGGATATGATACTAAGGAACCCAGGTTATAAGTACACCAGGGGTTTCCCAAGGGCTGTAGCATGTCTTGTGTCACCCATGGGAGTCCACTTAAACTGCGACTACAGGCCTGTATTTACACCCTGTGTGAGTTGGTGCTTGCACCTCTTACGACAGATATAAGTTTCCTTATATCTGAAGAAACTGCACTATAAACCTATAAGTCATCCTGGGCAGGCTCTTCAGTACTGAGGGCAGGGTGCTTGTTTATAAGTGTGAGGATACCCCAGTATGAGCAGGACACCCATACAGACCCCGGAGTTGATTCTGCAGGCTTTGTAAGCACAGTCAGCTATTTTAATACATGTAGTGGACATGAGTCATTACGAGATGTTTAACCATATAGTGGCTGCACCGAACCAGGCAATGTTTGGTATCAAACATGTTGCAATCAAACTCAACACCGATTCTAATGTTGAAAGTATGATCCCATGTACTGGGGGGCTTGCTTGGGGACCCCTGTGTACTCAGGGTCTGAAGGTATGTAATAAAAATCGGTTCTGTAGGGGGTGTTTTATTTCTCCTATATCAATTGTTTGAATGCCTCGAATCCATAGGGCTAGAAGGAATAAAATCAATATACCAGGTATTTACTAATTGTTACCTGTGAGTAAGCCAAGACACCAACAAAGTATGGATTTAAGAAACTGTATATTATTCATCATGTATCGTGAAATCTTACAGGTAGATAGCACATATCAAAGGCACACACACGACTATAGTATAACATATATATATAAATCAATAAACTTGATATAAATGTAACAAAACTGTGATAAAATAACGAGAGACAATTACAGATGGTAACAAACACTACATAAATTAATCAATTTGGTGTCCAAAGGAAACATCTATATGTTGGAGCAGATATCCTATTTTGCTTGGATATGTAGTCTGCTCTACGTAGGTAAGGAATACCTCTGTTTATCGTCAACGTTTCTACCCAGGGAAATTAAGTGTTGGTATAAAACATCAATGACGGGTCTTCTTCAGGACTTGGAGTCAAAACAAACAGCCTGTGGTGAGAAAGCCACAAAAAGTAGGCATACTCTGCTGATATGCAAGATCTGGCTTCAAAGGTCATTGAATTTGTTTCACAGAAATCAAGTGCCCTTCGTGATTCTTCATCCGTTGTTAATGGAGCCAATGATTGGACTACCATGAGTATATGGCTGGCTTGCCAGTATCTCAGAGATCCTGAACGGATTCTCGTAAGAGGTGACAGTAGCGCGTCTCACTGTCCGGGGAAATGATCCCCAGGCGGTGAGACGCGCTACAGTATATTAATTTTATTCCTTCTAGCCCTATGGATTCGAGACATTCAAACAATTCATATAGAAGAAATACAACACTCCCTACAGAACCGATTGTTGTGACATACCACTAGACATCCCATGTTCTGCTGGATACTGGGTTACCCCATTAGCGTTAATAGTCTTTCAGGGTCTAACAGCAAGCTATTGCTGATGACAGACATGATTCTGCCCTCCTGCTGCTGATCCAAGCTCAAGCAGGGGAAGGTAGAACAATAGGTTTCCTATCACAGGAAGGTGTGACCTCCTCCCAACAGGACTTTGTGTATTGGGTTGGGGTGGGGGTGCTTGCCAGCACCAGAATGCCTTGACGGGCGTATTTGGTGCCCTCCGTACATACTACATTTTGACTCTGCACCAAAAGGAACAAGGAGCTTCATTAAATAGGTCCCCGCACACTCGCTCTTAATATTAGTAAGCTATCTGTAAACAGGGTGTGTGTGCAGTTCCACAGAACCCAGGAAAACAAAGTGTCTTAGTGTTCCAGTATGGGATGAGAGCTCCAATAGAAGCAAGTTCCATCACCCCACCACGACTATGCCATGTTTCGTCATTGGGCTAGCTCTTTGTCGGGCTGGTGCTGTAATGCGCAACGGGCCCCCACGAGGGGTCTCTTTGCCGGAGATATTTTGATAGCCATATGATGAAGTAGGGGAAAGTGGGTTTGCATGTAGTGTATCTTAAGTGGCGTTTAACAGGAGTGAGTTAAAATTGGTTTAGTAATGTTCATTGTCAGATAACTTTATTGATTGAACCCAATAACCTATTTAAAAGATGTGGTGCTCATTCAGGTTACAATGGTCCTAATAAGCGAAGTATTTTAGTTAGACAAAATGTGGTCAACATGTATCTCGCCTATGTCTGTCCAATCAGATCAAGTGGAGATTCTTCAGGACCTAACAGCAACAAACTACACTAGAGAATGACTGGATTCAGTAGTCTATGTGTTGTGCTGTAGTAATAATTCATTTAGCAGGTCAATTTATTTTAATTATATCTTGACCTGGATCACAATCTGGAACATAAAGGGACAAACATTAGACAATCAAACACATATAGATACAAATTTCCAATTATTTATCTGAAATCACTTTGCGTGCCTGTAAAAATATTTTATAGCTGCATGCCCCGGGTGGTACATTACTCATGCAATATTTGCCACTAATCAACAAATCGTGCAGTGGGTTGTTAATCGACTACGACATACATCAACGGAAGCATTACATCACTCCGATGGGTGTTAGTGAACCACACCATCAATTTTTAGAACCATTCGTCACTTACCCTAAATCTGGTAAGTTATGGTCCCTTGAAGCAGAGGCAGAGTGAAAGGCCTATTAGAGTCCTGCATACATAAAGAGAGACTGGAGAAGACTCATTAAAGCTGTAGTCATTCTATCTATTATCTGGTAAGGAGATCGGTGAATCTGTGTCTTACTTACTCAGACGTAATGTGGCGGCCACCTACAGACCTACGCTCCACTTGCCTCGATGGGAAGTGGGCTAGGGGAGCGTGGTCTCTAATGGGCAGATGTAGCGTGCCATTGTACAGGCAAGTCTCAGCATGAATGCTAGACCAGTGACTTTACCCACCCTGATGGGTGGGGAAATAAATTAGTGTCTACAAGCGGTTACTAGAATCAATCATCCACGGGTGCGTGGCTTCTTTTTTATAACTTGCACACACTTAAAAACATAAATAAAAATCTAAATTGCCAGAGGCCCTGCAGGAGTAATAACAACTTACTGCTTGAAAGTTCTCCCTCTGTCCAAGGGATGTCAGTTAGAATCCCCGAGCAGTGGCGTCAACATTTACCGAAACACAATCTCAGTTAATCAAACAGACACGGTCTCTTTATCCACCTGTGAATATCTTTGCATCAACATCACAAACAACAACTGCCTCATTAGCAAACTTCACATAATATAACACTCCCCATGATCACTGAACAGTTAATGGAAGTTATCACTTCCAATGACAACTCACAAGTGTAACAGATATTTCTAGGAGATTTCAATCCCCATTGGAATAATACGAACGATCATGCTGTAAGCTGTCTTAAATCCTTCCTGTCTGTCAGATCAGGATCTGACCCAATTCTGTGACAGTCCAACTCACAACAAGAGAGAGACATTTATACATCCTCATAGCCAAAACAAACAATGGCACATTAGACTCCATTATCCCCTGTGATTGGTCTGACCATTACAGCATCTTCTACTCTATCAATATTGAGGTGACTCCAAAAAGATGCCAACCTATGAAAACAAAACAATGGAAAAGGAATATCAAAAATATCAACCCTATAAACCTAGCAAACTGACCTGATCACCCAGACAGGCATGGTAGATGTTCAAGACCTCACAGACTTATACAATTCCACTATTCTTGAAACTACTTGACTCAAAAGACCCTTCAACAAAAAAAAATTCCATCAAAATCTCCAAACCATGGTACAACAAGAATCTGAACTCTGACCGGCGCAAGCTAAGATCAGCTGAACGAACATGGAGATCAGTACTCTCTATTAAACACCTAAATCCTCTTAGAGCACTGAGGAATATATACAACAGGAAAATCCTAAAGGCGAAGGCAGACTTCCTTAGAACTCAACTGAACCGAGCCGTTAATCCTCCCCAAAAATTATTTGAAATAGTCAAACAACAATCGCTCAACACACTAAACGCTACGGAACAAAGAGAGTCGGCTACCCCTAGCTGCGAGGAGCTCCCCAATTTCTTCCTAGAAAAAACTAAAACCATTGAATACGACAAACAATCTTAGAATGCCCTTCCACCAGCTATCGATCACGAGTCTACATTTTACTCCCAGGTCAAGGACAAATTTAGTACACCGGTGGGAACTCCAAAAAAACAATGCCTCTTGGCACATCTTCACGCCCTACACTGAAAATGACATCTATATAACTCTTCTAGCAATTACTCCCTACAATCACTTCACTGATCCACTACATCCTTCCATATTCAAAATGATACAAACTTCCATTCAACCCTTATAGGCAAAGATTGAAAAATGCCTCTCTTAGGCAAGGCACTATACCTGACTGCCTTGGAGCAGGGCAGGTAACACCCATACTAAAGAAAGTCAACTCACTCTCCTCATATCTAAACTACTACCGCCCTATATCCAACATCGCCACTCTGGCGAAAGTACTAGAAAAATGTGTACAAATTCAATTATTCAACCACATTGAGAATTTCAACCTCCTAGACCACGGGTACTCATAGTACGGCCCGCGGGCCGTTGGCGGCCCGGCAAGCCTTCCTTGGCGGCCCGCGGACCTTGCAGACAGTGCCTGTGCCCTGTGCTTGTCAGCGAACACCGCCGGTTACAGCAGCGTGGAGCTGTGAGGCCGGGCGATTCTTTTAAAGGCCATTTACTTGTTAATGAGGCTTTGTTGTATTTCACCTCTTCTTAGCACCCCTGCATCTCCCCTCTCATTGAGTGGAGATGCAGGGGCGCTAAGAAGAGGTGAAATACAACAAAGTCTCATTAACAAGTGAATGGTCTTTAAAAGACCTGTGAAGTACTTGGGTGCGGCGGCCGTGTGCATTCCCTGGAAGCCGTCTCAGCGCGGGGTGAGGTGACAGAGGACAGCAGGGTGAGGTGATGGAGGGCAGCAGGGAGTGAGAGCAGGGGGTGAGGTGACAGCGGGAGGAAGACAGAGTGCAACAGAGGGAGGAAGAGGGAGAGAGAGAGAGGGAGAGGAGGAAGACAGGGAGAGGAGGAAGACAGGGAGAGGAGGAAGACAGGGAGAGGGGGGAAGACAGGGAGACAGAGAGGGAGACAGAGGGAGGGAGAACGGAGGAGGGAGGGAGGGAGACAGAGTGAGAGATAGATAGATAGATAGAGAGGGCGGGAGACAGAGTGAGAGATAGATAGATAGATAGATAGATAGATAGATAGATAGATAGATAGATAGATAGATAGATAGATAGATAGATAGATAGATAGATAGATAGATAGATAGATAGATAGATAGAGAGGGCGGGAGACAGAGTGAGAGATAGATAGATAGATAGATAGATAGATAGATAGATAGATAGATAGATAGATAGATAGATAGATAGATAGATAGATAGATAGATAGATAGATAGATAGATAGATAGATAGATAGATAGATAGATAGATAGATAGATAGATAGATAGAGAGGGCGGGAGACAGAGTGAGAGATAGATAGATAGATAGATAGATAGATAGATAGATAGATAGATAGATAGATAGAGAGGGCGGGAGACAGAGTGAGAGATAGATAGATAGATAGATAGAGAGGGCGGGAGACAGAGTGAGAGATAGATAGATAGATAGAGAGGGCGGGAGACAGAGTGAGAGATAGATAGATAGATAGATAGATAGATAGATAGATAGATAGATAGATAGATAGATAGATAGATAGGGCGGGAGACAGAGTGAGAGATAGATAGATAGATAGAGAGGGCGGGAGACAGAGTGAGAGAGAGATAGATAGATAGATAGATAGATAGATAGATAGATAGATAGATAGATAGATAGATAGATAGATAGATAGATAGATAGATAGATAGATAGATAGATAGATAGAGAGGGCGGGAGACAGAGTGAGAGATAGATAGATAGATAGATAGATAGATAGATAGATAGATAGATAGATAGATAGATAGATAGATAGATAGATAGATAGATAGATAGATAGATAGATAGATAGATAGATAGATAGATAGATAGATAGATAGATAGATAGATAGATAGAGAGGGCGGGAGACAGAGTGAGAGATAGATAGATAGATAGATAGATAGATAGATAGATAGATAGATAGATAGATAGATAGATAGATAGATAGATAGATAGATAGATAGATAGATAGATAGATAGATAGATAGATAGATAGATAGATAGATAGATAGATAGAGAGGGCGGGAGACAGAGTGAGAGATAGATAGATAGATAGATAGATAGATAGATAGATAGATAGATAGATAGATAGATAGATAGATAGATAGAGAGGGCGGGAGACAGAGTGAGAGATAGATAGATAGATAGATAGATAGATAGATAGATAGATAGATAGATAGATAGATAGATAGATAGATAGATAGATAGATAGATAGATAGATAGATAGATAGATAGATAGATAGAGCGGGAGACAGAGTGATAGATAGATAGATAGATAGATAGATAGATAGATAGATAGATAGGGCGGGAGACAGAGTGATAGATAGATAGATAGATAGATAGATAGATAGATAGATAGATAGATAGATAGATAGATAGATAGATAGATAGATAGATAGATAGATAGATAGATAGATAGATAGATAGATAGATAGATAGATAGAGCGGGAGACAGAGTGATAGATAGATAGATAGATAGGGCGGGAGACAGAGTGATAGATAGATAGATAGATAGATAGATAGATAGATAGATAGATAGATAGATAGATAGATAGATAGATAGATAGATAGATAGATAGATAGATAGGGCGGGAGACAGAGTGATAGATAGATAGATAGATAGATAGATAGATAGATAGATAGATAGATAGATAGATAGATAGATAGATAGATAGATAGATAGATAGATAGATAGATAGATAGATAGATAGATAGATAGATAGATAGATAGATAGATAGATAGATAGATAGATAGATAGAGAGGGCGGGAGACAGAGTGAGAGATAGATAGATAGATAGATAGATAGATAGATAGATAGATAGATAGATAGATAGATAGATAGATAGATAGATAGATAGATAGAGAGGGCGGGAGACAGAGTGAGAGATAGATAGATAGATAGAGAGGGCGGGAGACAGAGTGAGAGATAGATAGATAGATAGATAGATAGATAGATAGATAGATAGATAGATAGATAGATAGATAGATAGATAGATAGATAGATAGATAGATAGATAGATAGATAGATAGATAGGGCGGGAGACAGAGTGATAGATAGATAGGGCGGGAGACAGAGAGATAGATAGATAGATAGATAGATAGGGCGGGAGACAGAGAGATAGATAGATAGGGCGGGAGACAGAGAGATAGATAGATAGATAGATAGATAGATAGATAGATAGATAGATAGATAGATAGATAGATAGATAGATAGATAGATAGATAGATAGATAGATAGATAGATAGATAGATAGATAGATAGATAGATAGATAGATAGATAGATAGATAGATAGATAGATAGATAGATAGATAGATAGATAGATAGAGAGGGCGGGAGACAGAGTGAGAGATAGATAGATAGATAGATAGATAGATAGATAGATAGATAGATAGATAGATAGATAGATAGATAGATAGATAGATAGATAGATAGATAGATAGATAGATAGATAGATAGATAGATAGATAGATAGATAGATAGATAGAGAGGGCGGGAGACAGAGTGAGAGATAGATAGATAGATAGATAGATAGATAGATAGATAGATAGATAGATAGATAGATAGATAGATAGATAGATAGATAGATAGATAGATAGATAGATAGATAGATAGATAGAGCGGGAGACAGAGTGATAGATAGATAGATAGATAGATAGATAGATAGATAGATAGATAGATAGATAGATAGATAGATAGGGCGGGAGACAGAGTGATAGATAGATAGATAGATAGATAGATAGATAGATAGATAGATAGATAGATAGATAGATAGATAGATAGATAGATAGATAGATAGATAGGGCGGGAGACAGAGTGATAGATAGATAGATAGATAGATAGATAGATAGATAGATAGATAGATAGATAGATAGATAGATAGATAGATAGATAGATAGATAGATAGATAGATAGATAGATAGAGCGGGAGACAGAGTGATAGATAGATAGATAGATAGGGCGGGAGACAGAGTGATAGATAGATAGATAGATAGATAGATAGATAGATAGATAGATAGATAGATAGATAGATAGATAGATAGATAGATAGATAGATAGATAGATAGATAGATAGATAGATAGATAGATAGGGCGGGAGACAGAGTGATAGATAGATAGATAGATAGATAGATAGATAGATAGATAGATAGATAGATAGATAGATAGATAGATAGATAGATAGATAGATAGATAGATAGATAGATAGATAGATAGATAGATAGATAGATAGATAGATAGATAGATAGATAGATAGATAGAGAGGGCGGGAGACAGAGTGAGAGATAGATAGATAGATAGAGAGGGCGGGAGACAGAGTGAGAGATAGATAGATAGATAGATAGATAGATAGATAGATAGATAGATAGATAGATAGATAGATAGGGCGGGAGACAGAGTGATAGATAGATAGGGCGGGAGACAGAGAGATAGATAGATAGATAGATAGATAGGGCGGGAGACAGAGAGATAGATAGATAGGGCGGGAGACAGAGAGATAGATAGATAGATAGATAGATAGATAGATAGATAGATAGATAGATAGATAGATAGATAGATAGATAGATAGATAGATAGATAGATAGATAGATAGATAGATAGATAGATAGATAGATAGATAGATAGATAGAGCGGGAGACAGAGTGATAGATAGATAGGGCGGGAGACAGAGAGATAGATAGATAGATAGGGCGGGAGACAGAGAGATAGATAGATAGATAGATAGATAGATAGATAGATAGATAGATAGATAGGGCGGGAGACAGAGAGATAGATAGATAGGGCGGGAGACAGAGAGATAGATAGATAGATAGATAGATAGATAGATAGATAGATAGATAGATAGATAGATAGATAGATAGATAGATAGATAGATAGATAGATAGATAGATAGATAGATAGATAGATAGATAGATGTGCATACCGGGTCTGGTGGCTCAGTAGATGAAGGCGTCTGCTGCAGTGGCCTGTGTTCAACCTCATGGTCCTAGTTTTTTTTTTGCTCTAGCCCCGCCCCCTCCCCCACTGGCCCCGCCCCCACCGGTGCGGCCCTCAGCCAGAAACCACACTGTAAATTTGGCCCCCGAGAGAAAGTTTGTGAGTACCCATGTCCTAGACCAACACCAATCCAGCTTCCGTCAAGGACACAGCACTGAATCAGCACTCACCCACATTATGGATGACATATTAAAAATGCTAGACCATAATGAATCATGTCTTTTGATACTTCTTGACTTAGCCTCCGCTTTCGACACGGTTAAACATGACAACCTACTGTCCCTACTGGAACGAAGGATAGGTCTATCTGGTCCCGTGCTACATGGTTTACCTCTTTCCTAAACAACAGAACCCAAATAATCATGATGAAGCAATCACTCGCTCAACCCTCCACGGCCACCCTTGGGGTTCTGTAGAGCTCAGCACTATCTCCCATTCTTTTCCATCTACTCATGGAACCCTTGGCAAACGCGTTGAACTCTGCGAACATTCTATATCACTTGTATGCAGACGACACACAATTTTATATGAAGAATTCATCTCCCTCAACGCGATTCTGCATAATACTCAAAGCTGGCTCACTGGCAACCACCTCATGCTCACCACCAAAAAAAACAGAATTCCTCCTCATCTCCCTCCCAACCACACACCCAAGATAGACCTCTGGCTGAAGCATCTAACAACCTTTGACTGCTCTCTCCACATCATTGACTCCGCTAAATCCTTGGGAATCACCTTAGACAAACACTTGAATATGCAGGCACATACCAGTAATGCCACCAAAGGAGCTAATCATCAGATGAGTATCCTAAGGAAACTTAAACCCTTCCTCCCACAGGCTGACTTACAAATGGCGGTACATGCCCTAGTGCTGCCAAGATTGGACTACGGAAGCACCACTCTATCCGGACTTCCCAAATACAAGCTGGCACCACGGAGGGCATCTCTTAACCCTGCGGCCAGGCTGGTCTCTGGAACAAAAAGAAATAACCACATCTCTCTGTCCTTAAAAGAACGGAGCTGGCTACCATACGAGGTAAGAATACAACTAAAGAGCGCCTGCATGACCCATATAGCCCTTTATATCAAAAACACCAGTTACTTAGCACAAAAACTAGAGCTTTCAGGAGGTTGCAGACATTCGCGTAGCGCAAGGTCACTACTACTGAAACCACAGTCCTTCAGCAAAAAGAGAACATGTTGCAGAGCCTTTTCAGGTATTGCACCGAAGATTTGGAACTCCTTACCACCAGATGTACACAGGATACCTTCCTCTTTCACCTTCAAAAAAGAAGTGAAAATGCTTCTAATAAACAAATTCACATCCTAAGACTTTACATCATACACTACTGTTATCAACATATGTTATCTACCTCTTAAATTGAATCAACCGTCTATTGTTTCTGAACAGTGTAATGTAAAGCGCTTTGATACCCTCTAGGGTCTACCTCTTAAATTAAATGTATGTATATTACCCCCTCAACCGTCTATTGTTTCCGAATAGTGCAATGTAAAGAGCTCTGATACCCTCTGGGGTCATGTTCGCGCTATATACAACTTTATAAATAAATGAATAAAATAAACCGCTGTGATGGGTGGAGGGGATCTTCAATATGTTTCTACAAATGGTTACGGGAACCGATCGCCGACAGGCACAAGTGGATGTTATTTACAAATTGCACACACTCAAAAAAGTATATGCAGCACAATGCCCCATGGGAATTATGTCAAGTAGTTGCTTGGAAGCTTACAGTCTTTTAGGAAGAGGTCTCTTAGAGTGGCATTCATCCATTTGAATTCAAAGTGTCAGCTGGATGATGTAGAATGTTGGTATGTTTTTGTAGCCCAATTTAAGACCACTAAGTAATGTCATGGAGTTCCTTCTTGTACTCGTTGTCTACTGAGGGTTAGTATCAATTAAAATAGGAGGCCACCAAAGGTGTGAGGTCATGATTGTGCCTGTGTGATGAGTCCCAATGTGCATTATTGTTCGTAATTAATTAGCAATCAGATCTAGCCATACTTGTTATAGTGGGTAAATATTTATTTTTAAAGTCATGTCAGGCATCCCCATCCTGTTTATTCATTATCTTTTCTACACCTCATGCCAGGTAGTAGGGGCATCTGTTCACTTCAACCCACGGGATGACATTGTTCATTCCCTCCTTATGTGTGGATAAAACGAAAATCCAATGTTGTTCCTTTCTGAATAGGGCTTCTTGCCTCATAAGGAGATATGTTTCAAGGACCATCCAATTCAGGTCATCTGGGGTGTGTCCAACTGTGAGACAATTTGTGGCCTTTTTTGTGTTGGACTTTTTCCACCCTATGTTACTTCGATACTTTGTGAATCTTACCTTAACCGCTCTTGTCCTATTTTCTATTTATCTCATCTGACACGGGCAGGTGAGCTGGTAAGTGCAATTGCGTGAGTTACAGTTGGTGTGATTTTTTTTGTGTCCATATCAGGCTGCCATTTAACTGAATAAATGTCGTGGCCGCTGTAGAGGCACATACATTACAGTGTCCGCATGGGTAATGTCCTCTGACAGAAGGTAGATTCTGTAGGAAGGTAGGATCCTTCTAGCATGGTTACCTCCACTTTTTGCCTGGTGCCAGTGAGTTTTTGAATAGTCTGACTGGTATTGTCCTACTCAGGACCCCAGTCACTGTGCTTCATCCCTAAATTGTACCATGGTAAGTACTTATGTACCTCCACAATTGGCTACTGGTCTACCCTTCTAAGTCCCTAGTGTATGGTACAATGGTACCCAGGGCATAGGTACAACAGGGGTCTCCCATGGGCTGCAGCATGTTTGGTGCCACCCATGAAAGACAACTCAAACTGTGACTGCAGGCCTGCCATTGCAGCCTTTGTAAGTTGGTGCTAGCACCACTACAGAAATACGTTTTCTTATATCTGAGGTCACTACAATTTAAACCTTTAAGTCACCCCTAAGGCAGGCCTTTAAATCCTAAAGGCAGAGTGCTGGGTTATAAGTGTGTGGGCACCACTTACAAACCCCAGAGTAGACTAGTCAGGCTTTGTAAGTGCGGTCAACCATTTTAATACATATAGTGGCCATTTGTCATTACGCGACGGCTAACTATATAGTGGCTGTACTGAACCTGGCCATGTTTTGTATCAAACATGTTGGAATCACATCCCAACACTATTACCGGTGTTGGAGGTATGAATCAATGCACTGGGGGGTGCCTCCGGGAAGCCGCCAGTACTCCTGTTAACAGCATTTTAGGGTCTACCAGCAAGCTAGTGCTGACCCCAGACATGATACTGTCCTCCTGCTGATAAGCTGAGCTCATACAGGGGCAGGTAAAATAATCAGTTTCCTGTCACAGGGAGGTGTGACCACCTCCCAGACAGGACTTTTTGTATTGGGCTGGGGTGGGGGTGCTTGCCAGCGAAACCAGATTGTATTGAAGGGCACATTTGGTGGGCTCCTTGCATACTCTGGTTTGAACCATTTTAGGACGTCCTTAGCTCCCTCTCTGGTGTGAAACTGGACCAAACCCCTGTGCACTGCGTCGACTTGCCGGTGACAAGGCTTGTTGGCTCTGCGCTCCAGACATCTTCAGGCTACAAGAAGATCCTGGCTCCAGCATCTCTTCCTGCCAAGATCTTGATCTTCACCGCATCCTCATCACTGTGAGCCTTCATCTTTGGTGAGCTGCTCGAGGTCCTCTTGCGACTCCTGTGCCTTCAACCTGTGGGTCCTCTCGAGGGTATTCTCTTGCTCAGTGGGCTCCCCTGCTCGCTCAGTGCCTGCTCTGACTCTCCTGTACTTGGTGAGTCATTTCGACCTTGCTGATCCCAATGTTGCTACTTCATCGTTTTCCATGTCTGTTGCTGCTGCCAAGGCTTGTTGGTGCTCCCACCAGACACTGATCCCCTGGTTCTCGACTTCCGATATGGGACAGCTTGTGAACGGCTCCTGGTCTTCCTCAGCATCACCTGTTCCTCACAGCAGCAGCAACAAGGTCACCATCATCACTTCTGCATCTTCCGTCATCAGTGGAAATTGCTCTTCTGTGCCTCCTGGTCACCTCCAAGTAGTATAGACTCTGTCCCCTTTGCTTGCAGATTCTTCTCTTCAAGAATCCAACCTTGGATTTCACCATACTCTTGCACCTTCTTTGCCAGCAGCATCTTTTCTGAAGTCATCCATTGTGGTCTACAATCGTTTATCCCGTCACTTCGCACCTTGGCAACTGGCTTCCCTGGTGTAGATATTCTGGTTCCTGGGGTATCCAGAGGTGGGGTGACTTTCCAACCTTCTGTCTTCCACTGAGTCTCTTCAAGGTTCACTGGAAAGGGTCCTTCTTAAAAACTGCAACCACAACTTTCCTGTTGATTTCTATTGAGTACGCAGCTGTGTTTCTACTCTATAAACACACTCCGTGGGGTTCCTGGGTAGTTCCTTGTGTCCCCAGCTCTTCCGAGTCTCCTGGTCCAAGTCCCGACTTTGGTCGCAGTTTGCATTCAACTTTCTTAGTACATGGTTTGATCTCACCCTAGATACAACTGTGTATCATGCTTACTTACCTGTTTACAATTGAAGTACTGTGTGTATATGTGTTGATATTTCTGTTTGACTATGACCACTAAAATCACAATAAGGGTTGGCTGGATTAGTGCAAGGTCCTTCACTGCTAAACGGGAAAAGCAAGGATGTCCAATCTCTGCTTTCATTTGCTAGATTTTGACTGAAAGTACCGTTGGAAATATCCAAGGTTAATCAATACCTTACTGTTTGTATTGTGTATTGCAAAAGTATGCGTATGTCTAAATGTCTGTCATATAAGTCTATGCGATATGAATGATCAGGTTGCAAAACATGAAAAGGAGAATTCATAATTTCAGAGACACAGGGTTCAATTACTCCCTGGTACTTTTATTGGGAGAGTATTTCTCCAACATGTGCCTTAGCATCACGGTTAATAGGGTATTGTGGTTGCACTTGCGGACTGGACCGTATGAGTATGACGTAAGGAGAATCCTTATGCCAGACAACATGATTGTGGTACAATGCCCATTCTACAATGGGCTTGCGCCCATTCTGCTGCATAAGCTCTAATGCCTTCATCAGAGACAAGAGCAGAAAATGAAGGTATGATTACATCCTCACACTGGGTGGAAGCCTGAACGAGTGGGGGCTAATCGACCTCCGCTAAAAGGATGTGGTACGACAAAGTTAAATTTTCCTAGGATATTACTTTAATGGTGTGTTGTATGTCACCCTTAATTTGTATATACAAGTCACATAACCTATCCGGAGGGGCTATGCGCCTATCTGGGGTTTCAACTGTAACAAAGTTATCCATTTGTCTCACTGCTAGAAACTGCTAGTTTCCAGCGCACTACAGTAACTTATGCCGAACTGTTTAGGAGGGTCACCACCCAACTCATTTTCAGGAGGAGGGTTCTCAGTGTCTGAGGCATATTTTGTGGTTTTAGCCGCAACTGTCTTTTCAGAAATTTGGCTTTATATTGAGGAGATTTATCCTTCTTTTTAATCTTCATGTCAGAAGAGCACTGTATCCCTTTCCAGTTTTGCATACTCTTCTTGTCTGAAGTCAGATCTCACTCTCTCATACTGCTTGTCAGAGGAGTTCTGTCAGGAATGAGGAGGAAATGTATCAGGAATCTGATGGCTGTCTGGAGCCTTCATTTAGTGTGATCACAAAAGAGCCTCTCAGAGAGCTCCGGAGATAGAGACCCTCTGCGATGTTCATCTTTTGGTGGGTATGAAGTCAAAATATCAAGTTGGAAATGTCAACTTACACGAATATAGATTTTTAAATATTGTGATACAGAAATATCGACAGCAAGAATATCATGGTCAAGAATATCGAAATTATGGTAGGAAATATCAATTTTAAAAATTTAGAAGTCATTATTATCCTTTGTAAAAATATAGTTGTTTAAAATTTTGATTTTTTAATTAGTGTTATGTATTGTAATATATATTTTAAATGTATGTGGTGTATTTTTCTGTATAAGTATTGTTACATTTTTAGTAGTTAGTAATTTACATTTTTTTAATTACATTTTGCGTTTTTCAGTTCCTAGGTGGGTTGTAGGTTTATAAGGGAATAGGGTGTGAAGTAATTTTATTATTATAAAATAATTAAGATTTATTTGAGATTTTATAATGTTAATTGTGTTTTTAAAATTTGTGGGTCAATTTTATGTGTGGGATGTGGGGTTTATAGGGCTATAAGGGGGAAGTAATTTATTTTTAATTAATTATTAACTAGTAGTTAATTATTTTAATGAATTAATTGATAATTAATGATGGCAATTGTGTAATTAATTTTAGGTGTGGGTTGTGGGGCTTATAGGGATAAAGGTTGGCAAGTAATGTATTTTTAATTAAGTAATAATTATTTTAATAATAAATAATAAATAATTGATAATTATTTTGTTAATTGTTTAATGATATATTTGTAGGTGTGAGATTTGGGTTCATAGGGGTAAAAGGTGGGATGCTATTTATTGTTAATACATCATTAGTTGTTAATTAATATTAATTAATTGAAAATTAAATATGGAAATTGTGTAATTACTTATAGTTGTGGGGTTTTTAGGGGTAAAGGGTGGGAAGTCATTTATTTTTAATTAATTATTATTGATAATTAATTATGGTCATTGTTTAATTTTTTTTCCTGTGTATTAGTGGGGAGTTAATTATTTTTTATGACTGTTAATTGTTTTTTAATTATAGTATTTGTTTAATTGATAATTAATTCTATTAATCATGCAAATATATATATATCTTTTAGATGTTGGTTGTGAGTTGTGTGGTGTTATAAAGGTCTAAAGAAAAGAAACTACATTTATGTAATTATATTTTTGTTAATAATTAATTTCTAACTAAAAACATCTTGTTGTTAGAATTATTATTTTTATTATTTTTTTTTTATATATACTATTTGTAGGGATTTGTTGTATGTATTGAATATAATATTTTTTCATATTTTTTAATTTTTAATGTTAAATATATTTTTAACATTTATATTGGTTTTCTTTTACTTTAAAAAATATATATTTATTTTGTTGATGATATTTTGCTTGTTTTTGAACTGACTGGAGTGGGAATAGGATATTCTAACCCTCCGCTATCCAAAACCTTCCCTACAGTTGCAGTCACTGGAGTGGTAATAGTAATTTTTACCCCTTCGTTATCCAACACTTTCCCTACTGTTGCACTGACTGGAGTGGGAATAATACATTTTACTCTTCTGCTACCCAACACTTTCCTTACTGTTGCCCTCACTGGAGTGGGAATAGTCATTTTTACGCCTCCACTATCCAACAATTTCCCTACTGTTGCACTGACTACATTGGGTTGGGAAAATTAGTTTTTACCCCTTCACTATCCAACACTACTGTTTCACTGACTGGAGTGAGAATATTACATTTTAACAGTTTCCTTGGTGTTGTATTGACTGGAATGGGTGAAGTAAATATTTTCTTTGTATAATTTATCTCTTTTACTACTGTTGCATCTATTGAAGAGAGATTTGTACATTTAATTTTTCTGCAGTATTATTATTTATGTGTTGTGCTAAATGGGAGTGGTAAATTATTTATGTATATACTTTAATAGCGTGCATAGTTTTGTTTAAATTGTCGTTTGAAGATCTTTTAATAGTTTAATGTTTAAATTTAATTAGAATTTTTTTCATGGATTTTATGTTATTGGTATATATATATATATAGGTGTGATCAAGACATTAAGTTGTCGAAATGCGTAGCGAGCAATAAAGAGTTTTCTTTATAGCACTATTACTTTGAGAGTGCGTGTATATTAAGGATAAGCGAGATTGTGATAGCCGGGTAGGGCATACCGGCTTTACGCACCACCTGACGATGGGCTCAATCCTGGAATGACCCGATTTGTGGATTTAATATATATACAAAAGGGGTTTATTAAACTCATAAACCCTAACGTTAGGGTTTATGAGTTTAATAAACCCCTTTTGAATGACCCTTGGATTGTGGTGAATTCTTTTGAAGATCTGAGCGCACGACTGGAACTCCGTTTCGTGAATTATAGAATACACCGGTTTACTTCACCGGCGTCGTGCCACCCCCCAACGGGCTACGATATCTCCAGAGGAGTTCTCTTCGTTTGGATATATATATATATATATATATATATATATATATATTACCTACTGGCGGTCGCCAGTAGGTAGTTATAGTTAGGACCACGTTTCCATAGGAAAACCTCAACATTCTATTTTGAATAACTTTGGCGCCGGTCGACGAATCCTCGCGAATTTCTCAAAATAGGTGGGGCGCTACGCTCCGCTCCTACCCTGAAAGTCTCGGGGGGATCCGTCAAGCGGGGGCTGAGATAAAAGGGGGGTCCCAAAACGCGTTTTTCCCATGCATTTTTCCATAGGACCTTTAGAACGAGCTACAGCCCGAACGGCTGAACAGAATTACTCAAAATTTGGCAGAGAGGTAGTCCCTAGGTCAAGGAAGTGCCTTTTGTAGGTTTGGTGTAAATCTGTTCAGTAGATTCTGAGAAAATAGCCTTTAAATCAATATATATATCTGAGCCCGCTTACGGTACGCTTACCGTACGCTTACGGTAAGCGTACGGTGGCGTGCGCGAGCGCGATTCTGATTGGCTCTTAGATCTTAGTAAACATTCGAATCGGCCGAAACCAGGAAGCGGCGGCCGCCATTTTGTCTCTCGCACTGAGTGTTGTTTATCAAACATGATGGCCAAAAACATGTTACGGGGCTGTTTTGACAACTCCCTCCCACATAGTCATGTTGAGGGAGTCCACAAACATCCCCCAAGAGCAAAAACGGTTTTATTTTTTTTTCGGCAATTTCGCGGGGTACGCTTACCGTACGCTTACCGTAAGCGTACGGTAAAAAAAATAAAAATAAAAAAAACACTCTCCACACTTACCCCACCCCCTGTGCTTTTGGTGGCCGAAGGCCACCAAATGTACAGGGCTTATTAATAGGTAAAAAAAACTAAATTTTGGCAACATGAAATTATAAAATTGAAATAAAAAAAACACTATCCACATTGACCCCACCCCCTGTGCTTTTGGTGGCCGAAGGCCACCAAATGTACAGGGCTTATTAATAGGTAAAAAAAACTAAATTTTGGCAACATGAAATTATAAAATTGAAATAAAAAAAACACTATCCACATTGACCCCACCCCCTGTGCTTTTGGTGGCCGAAGGCCACCAAATGTACAGGGCTTATTAAAGTTGATAAAAACCGTGCACGGAACGAACTGCGTTAAGTGGGCGCGCACGCCTCGAATGGCGTAAAGTAACTTAGCATTTAAAAAACCGTACAAATTCACTGAAAAAACCATAGGTTTCACACACGTTATAGTTAGGAATTAGCATTTAAAAAACCTTGCAAATTCACTGAAAAAACCATAGGTTTCACACATGTTATAGTTAGCGGAAATTTTACTGATAAAAAACCAGTGAAATTCCCCCGTTATAGTTAGTGCAGGCAACTATAACTCACGCGACCGCAATCTTCTGCTGATGACATATGTGTCTTTATGAAAAAAAAATATTTGTAATATATGTATAGCTAAAAATGTATGGAAGAAGACATGGGCATATAAGTGTCTAAATACAGTATTAGCATCAGCAGAGGATTGCGGTCGCGTGAGTTATAGTTGCCTGCACTAACTATAACGGGGGAATTTCACTGGTTTTTTATCAGTAAAATTTCCGCTAACTATAACATGTGTGAAACCTATGGTTTTTTCAGTGAATATATATATATATATATATATATATATTACCTACTGGTGGTCGCCTGAATGAAGAACAAAAACAAATTAATGAAGAAGTCACCAAAAAAATTGATCATGGATTACTACATGAAAAAAAACAGTGCTCATGCACATCATTTGAACCAATCAGGATGTATGTGAGCCGACAAGCTGGAACTGGTAAAAGTTTTTTAATAAAAGTCATCAGAAGCTACCTACAGCAAAAAACAGCTTCAAATTTGTCTTGTGTGGTAACTGCTCCAACTGGGTTAGCAGCCTATAACATAAAAGGAATTACCTTACATCGCTTGCTAATGTTACCAGTGGAGCATGAGAACAAAATAGAATACCACAAGCTAACTGGAGAAGCATGCTTCGAAGTTTCAAGAGTGTTGAAGAAGATGCAAGTTCTCATTATTGATGAGGTGAGCATGGTTTCAAACTTAATGCTTGCCTTTGTGCATTTAAGAATGCAACAAATTCTTAAGAGAGACTATGACGTGTTATTTGGAGGTAAACACGTCATAGTTTTTGGAGATCTTTTACAGCTCACTCCAGTTAAAGGACAACCAGTGTTTAATACTGTGACACATGAAGACACGAAGAAGTCATTAGGAAGCATTGGTAATGCGAATATTTGGTCGTTCTTTGAGTACAAAGAACTCACTACCAATATGAGACAAGCAAACGACGAAGATTATGCAAGTATTCTGAAAGATATCAGAATTGGACTACTCACAGAAGTTGGCAAAAAAGCATTACAGAGTAGAATGCTACATAATTTATTTCCAAATGAAGAAATAGTTGCAGAGAGAATATACAAGAACATTGCTGAAAAAAATACTGTAATCTGCTTAATGCCAACACTACGTGAGTGCTCAATATTCAATGAGGAACTTTTGAAATTGGAAAAGGAAGAGATTAAGAAAATGGAAGCAGAGGACAAAATTCAGCATGAAAGAATTACTTTTACATTAACAGGCAAACTGAAAAAGAAATTGGATTCACTAGAGAAGAACATTTCCAAAACAGCTGGATTAGAAAAAAATCTATATGTTTGCATGAATTGTCGAGTGATTTTAAGGAGAAATTTGGATGTAGAAAAAGGTTTAGTGAATGGAGCTATGGGAAGAGTTGTGGGTTTTATTAATTATCAGAAAAAAGATGGAATTGAATGTTTAAAAATAAAATTTGATCAGATAGAAGAAGTTAAAGACATTTGTCGTTGTTCAGTTCGTTTCATGCTTGTGAAAGACTTATATGTGCGTAGAAAGCAGTTTCCATTTTTTCTAGCATATGCTGTAACTATTCACAAGTCTCAAGGATTGACTGTAGATAGTGCTTTTGTAAACATTGGTTCTACTGTGTTCAAAGAAGATATGGCATATGTTGCTCTGTCACGAGTAAAAACATTATCTGTATGATAGACTTTGATGACTCAAAAGTTAGTGCTGATACAAACTGTGTAAAGGAGTATAATAGATTAAGAAGAACCTATGCTCCTCATTTAGGACAGTATCCTGTGATTGAAAAACATGTTGTCTCTCGGAAAAGGAGATTTGAAAATATCTGTAATGTGGATGAACAGAACAAAAAAAAAAGGACAGTGATGTGATAGCAAGGAAAAAGTAAAAGGACAGTGTTGAAGAGGTTGTTGGTTGCCATTTTGAAAATAGCTCTGGTGTCAACTGCTATGCAAATGTAGTGCTGAATGTTGTATTTTATCTTGAAAAGTTGCTAGAACAGATAATAGTAAATCATGGAAAAAGATTGTGTTCTCTGCTGAGTCTCCTTTATGAGAAGCTGAGTAATGATAAAACTAAAATAGAAAGTGCTTCTGATGTTAGAAATCTTTTAGATGTATGTTGTGGATCTACACAGTTTAAAGAAAATGTCCAGCAAGATGCACAGGAATTCTTAATATATATTTTGAGTGTACTTGAAGATGAAGGAGTAGAAGTAGAAAACTTATTTGGTGTCTCTTACAAATGGGAACATTGCTGTGAAAACTGTATGAACACATGTAGTAGTAATGTTGATTCAGAAAGGTTCATATTTTTACCATTACCACAAAGTAAATCAGTGACTTTTAGTAAATTAGTTAAAGATGCCAATCACAACATGGAATGTTCTGAATGTAAATCTGACATGTTTTCCACGTTATTTTTACAGAAATATGGTCAGTATGTAATTTTAATGATGCAACGTTGTAGAGCTGATGGTTCAAAATTGGATACTTTAATAAAGAAGTTTATAGGACAACAATTATCAATTTCTGGAAAAACTTTTGTTACAGTTGCAATAATTTTTCATGAAGGACCTACTGTAACTTCTGGACATTACACAGTTTATCTTAAATGTGAAAAAGGCTGGACACTGTGTAATGATTCCCAATTGATTTTCAAGCAACGTTTGCCTTATGATTTACCCAATTCTTACTTAATTTTTCTGAAACCTAAATTTTGAAAACTAAAAACTGCATCTGAAGAAAGCATTTTTTGTAATTTTAAAGGATTATAATTGAAGATATCACTTAAAAAGGATTTTGAAATTACTATTTGGCCTAAAGGAAAAGTAATAAAAACAATTGTGGACTCCTTTGACAGAAATTATTTTGGCATGTGTGCTTTTGCGACAAGGTTTAAAGACGGTTTATCTAGAATTTTTTTATTCATCTAGAAAAGTACTTGTAATATATATGTAATATTTCTAACAAGGTATATTTTAGTGAGGATAGTTTTTGGGCTTTTTTTAAACAATCTTTTAGATTGTTTTTTTTTTGCCCGCTGTTAAATGATGAATACAATTGTTTTCACTATTTTAAGTGAAAATTAAAAAATTCTGAAAACAGCAAAAAAAGGGCAAAAAATTGCTTTGTAGAATATGTAAAAACATGTAAAAAAAAAGAAAAAACATCTATGGCCTACTGCACTCATGCGCATCAAATTTTCTCTGAATGAGATCAAGACTGGTCTCACCCACAGAAATAAGTCGACCGCAATCAGTGCAGCGTGTTGACAACCTCCCCAAACAAGGTGGTCCAAAAAGAGGTGTGGAAGAAGGCAAAGGCACCACTGCAGAAGAAGTGCTCGCCTGAGCTGCCGAAGATGTGCTCGGCTGAGCTGCTGCAGATGTCGTCGGATGAGCAGCTGGAGGGTTTGCTCCAGAAGCTCGACGAAAAGATACTGGATGCATTGCCTCAACATGCCTCGTCATTGTGTGTATGCTAAAAGAATATTTCTTGTTAGCATTCCCACGTGATAAGACTTTTTGACACAATGTACAAGTAACTTTCGGTGCATTTACCTTTTTTTGTCCCTCTGGGAAAGTAAAAAACTGCCATATAAAGCTGTCTTTCTGCTTCCTGTTCCTCTGCCTCTCAAGAGTGTCCTGCTCAGTGTCTGAAGATGGTTGCTGTTCAGCCATTGTCTCTCAACAACAGAATAGCTCCTTCTCCAAAGGAATCAGAACTAATAATGAGGGGAGTAGGTGTGGTTTGGGAAGAATCTGGAACTGAAAGTACTTCCTACCAATCAAAAGTGATGATTCATGATCACATGACTTGCCATGAGGGGATTGGGTGTGGTGTTGAAACAATCAGAAACTGAAAGTAATGATAACCAATTAGAAGTGTTGTTTTATTAAGCATATAACCCGAGGTGCGCGCACTGTGCAAGCTCCAAGCGCGCACCTTGTGATTACGCATGCGCGAACGAGTAGGAGCGCATGTGCATACGTCATATGCGCGTACGTAACGCGCATACGTTGCACATGCGTATACGCGAACGTTAATGCGCGTAATTTAAGCGTATGCGGAAGTGAACCGCGTGGAGCGCGTACGACGCACGCACGCATGCGTACGTACGTACGCATACGTACTGGGTGCACGCTCCCAGCGCGCACTATAACGTATGTATGCGTACGTAAATAACGTACGACGGTATTCATAAAAAGCTTACGAAAACGTACTAGGTGCGCGCTCAGAGCGCGCACCCCAAGAATTTATATATAAAAAAAAAAGTGGAGAAAAATTAATTGAAAAAATTAAATAAACTGTTCAACTTTTTCCTAATTGAAAGTTAAAAAAAAAAGCAAAAACAAATTAAAGGATACAGATAATATATAAATGAATACATAGTAATTTTTTTTTTTAAATATATATAATTTAATAATTCAAAAATTAGCATTTAAAAAACCGTACAAATTCACTGAAAAAAACATAGGTTTCACACACGTTATAGTTAGGAATTAGCATTTAAAAAACCTTGCAAATTCACTGAAAAAACCATAGGTTTCACACACATTATAGTTAGCTGGACATTTCTCTCATACAAAACCAATGAAATTCCCCCGTTATAGTTAGTACAGCTAACTATAACTCGCGCGACCGCAATCCACTGCTGATGACGTCACATATTACATCACTCATGACATGGTCAGTGACATCACTCATGACATCACTGATGACATCTCAAATGACATCACTGACGATGTCACTGTTCAAGACATCAATGTGATAAATTACCACATCTTCTCACACCCTTATAAAACCATTCATATACCAACTGAAAATTACACAGTTCCATTCTCAAATACATAAATAATGCAATACTAATAACTGCATACCTAAAAAAAAACTTTAAGACCTTCGTTCACCTCCACACACTCACCTGTACAGTCACTCATAGTTACATTCAGTCCATAAAAAAGTATCATATAAATGTATACATATATCTATATAGACACTCACACACTAACAATCATCCATAGAGGTACTCTCACACCTAGTCATTCAAACAATTAATCACACTGCCATTTACTCATTAATGCAGTTATACACACTCAAGTTCACTCACTCACAAAAATAGTATCATATTCTTATGCTCAATTAGAATCATTGACACAAGCACACATTCATCCATACAGACGCTGTCACAATTACACACTCTCACATCTAACCACTTATATACTCTTACACACAAATATTATGCCTTTTTCATATTTAGTTAGTCACAAATGTACCACTGAGACATACATTCAAACCATAATACAGCCATACATACACTCACTCAACCATACAGTCCTTCAGAGATGCACTTTTAATAACATCCAGTCATAGAATCACACACTCACTCATCTATGCACACTCACACACACTTTACCCCCACAAACACGTAGGAACTCATAAAGATACTGAGACAAGCAATCAAAAACCCATATAGACACTTATATAGCTATTCACAAAACCATGCCACGACTTATACCTCAACACACAGACACATACAAAACATTTATACAGTTTATGCACTAGTCTAAAGTAAGATGTAGTTAAAGGACTCACTTGTCGAGTCAGTTACACAACACAGAAAATCAGCCCTTTACACACTTGTACACCCACTCATTCTTAAACAGGCCTTTCCCTATATTTATAAAAAATTTTGCAAATTAAACATTCACTGGATGACATCATCAGTGACATCGTCAGTGATGTCATTTGAGATGTCATCAGTGATGTCATGAGTGATGTCACTGACCATGTCATGAGTGATGTAATATGTGACGTCATCAGCAGTGGATTGCGGTCGCGCGAGTTATAGTTAGCTGTACTAACTATAACGGGGGAATTTCATTGGTTTTGTATGAGAGAAATGTCCAGCTAACTATAACGTGTGTGAAACCTATGGTTTTTTCAGTGAATATATATATATATATACACACACACACACACACACGCACACACATTTTGTGCAACTATATTCATGACCAATATCTTTTTCCGATATTTTTGTATTTATCATTATAAATACAGGATGTCGATATTTTTGACAACAATATTTATAACTCAATATTTTGGTATGGGGATATTTCAGTTGTCAATATTCTGTCAGTGAATCAGAGATGTTACTTCATCTTTAATGTTAGAGATAATCATTGTGGACACTATGGGAAAACATACCATAAGTTACATCCCGAAATCCATGGCAGCAGCGGCCCTGTGTTCGTTCTGTATTTGTTTTAACACGTCTGGCAAGGCAGACATGGACGGAGTTCCATGACTGATGCTATAGACAGCAGCAAATACTGCTCCCCAAGTGTTAGAGTCACCTATAAAAGGAACCATTTCATGGGGTAAGAACATAGTCAGATTTCTGCGCTTATCTCTTATCCCGTGGTTCCGTAAGGGAAACAGCTTCAATTTAGTCGATTTTTGTGTAATGTAAAATTGAATTTCCTCACGATTAGAGGGAATGTTGTCCATAACTGAATGAACAATTACAGGGCTTATGAAGGCACCGGAGGCAACTGTGGTTGACCTGGGAGGCCAACCCTTGCCAGTTGTGCTAACAAGGTTTGCGAAACATATTGAGTCAATCGTCTATATAGTATGACTAGAGCAATATATAAGGTTTGTGTTTGCAAAAGGTTAAGAATCGCAATGTCAGAGTATGGTGTATACCCAGCTAATGTTGGCCAAGTTGCCCCACCATTACTAAGGGGACCTAGGCGTGCAGGTGTAGGTACATGTGAGAGGGGGCATTAGTTAAAGGTATTTCGATGAGCACATATGCTCTGTAGTGTGCTGGTAGTGCAGGAGCTGTATATGTATGTAATGTGTTTGAGTTAGCATCCACAGCCTGAAAATCGACCCAAGAATATGAAACTTCAAAGTAATAAGCATTGTCTTCTTCCACTATGAAGATAACATTACCACCTGCATTAGTAAGTCCATGATGCATTACATGTGCATGTACAGCAGGTCTGTAATTAACAGGAATATAAATAGGTGCTGGCACTGCCATGAGAAAATAAAAAATGTAACAAAGTGCTACACAAAAATGGATTATCCTTTTAAACATTCAGCATGAAAAACCAGCCGATTTAGGTGCTTCCTAAACACTGTGGAGGATTTGTCCCCAACACCACGGACGTCTCCAGTGGTAGGTGTAAGAGTATTATGCAAACGCACAAGCACTACTCAGGAGTAGTGGTGGGCAGAGTTGCATGGTTGCACTACATGGAATTCCACAGAGTTGCATAAAAACTCCATTGAATTCAGCTGAGTTCTGATCCACCCTAACTGCTACATTAATACGTTTCTGCTTCACTTCCCAGCGTGAGCTTGAAAAAATAAAAAATCATATACTAAAATTTTACACTAGATTGGATTGCACTGTCACGACTTATGCAGGCCATGCACACATGAGCCTGCCGCCGCAGACACAGGTCAGGATCCCACATGTTTGGTCTTGCATTCCAAATCCCATGATGCTTCTCTTAGACCAGATGGAGCCAGGAAGTGATGTCATGCGCTGGGGGTTGAGGCAGGAAGTGCCCGATATCGTCTATTCACCTTCCCCTTGGCAAAAAAAAGACAAGAGCACTTCTCAGGGACACAATGACATCTCCTCTGATGCACCATTAATATTTCAGGAATAGGGGCCTGAGGATACATTTGGTATGTGTGTCCATCATTGAAGAGCTTCTTTCAGCTGTGACGTGATTTGAACAACCTTCTCGAAGGAGCCGATGATCTGCAACCACTGGCTGTCCAGTTCCTCCTATAGTGGTCTCATTCCCAACTGACATTTGGGTATGAAGCGAATGAAGGAGAAAAGCATTCCCAGTAGAGGCTTGTACATTCATACATTTAAGAGGATGGCCTAGTATATAGTCGACACTTATTTAAGTGGTGCACCTTGCACTAATCCAGCCAACCCTTATGGTGATTTTAGTGGTATTTCATAACCATTTTTTTTTCCAAAACCTTTATTCAGTATATAAGGTCAGTTCACGGCATAATGCCTACAACCACTTCTGGCCGGCAGCATGTAATAATAGGAAAGAAGCAGAGGTATACACAGCATTTTGCCCACAACCCTAAAGGGCCGGCCGCGTCAAATTATATGTACGTTTTGCATTTTAATAGAACAAGGGATCACTATCCCTAAGAACCATAAATAAAAACAGGATAAGAACAATACCAACTAGCCTCACGGTGAGAGTGGTTAAAAAATCAGAGCATCGTATTGATCCAGGGAGTGTCTGAAACAATAAAACTCAGTCTAAAGGGCGCAAGCATTACAGTGGATGTCTCAACATCATGATCGACGACTCATGCGGCTATATTGGGCACGTCAGCACACACAGTAGGCTATGCAGCATCACCGAATCCCATAGTTCCCAGATTGCCTCTGTAGGTGTCCGGTCCCTGTGATGATATGGGAGCATTGTGTAGTCTTGTCGTCAAGGGGTGTCGGAAATGGCTGTCAGTACCCCCTATCAGCGGCCCGCTCCCCAGGGATTCCCATGGTCATTCTCACTCCTGCAGTGTGTACCTTAGCCATTTATCTGGATGGGGAGGAGGGGGCAACTTCGCCAGGCAGCAGTGGGGTCAGCAATAAGTAAGTCTTCAGAGGGCCCCAAATGTCTCGGGGTCGGGAAGCTGGCAGAAGGAGGTCAGAGTATAAGGCAAGCTGATCCTGCCAAAATATCATTGTTTCTAGCCAGTCCTTGAACTTAGGTGCCCGCCCTCTGCCCCACCGACAGGCCACCCTCAACTTAGCAAGGAGGAAACAAACAGAGACGAATTTCCTTTGGAGCGCAGGGAGCCTTTCCGTATATCCCAGTATGCCCATCAACGGAGATGGTGGTAGCAGAATATCCAACATTTTACCAACTGCCTCGAATATCTGTCTACAGTATTCCTGAATAGCTGGGCAGCTCCAGGCCAGATGCAGCATATCAGCTCCGTCTACCCTGCATCTGTCGCATCTGGCGTCCTCTCGCAGCCCAAACCTGTACAGTCGAGCGGGTGTGTAATAGTATCTTTGCAAGTATTTCAAGTGTGTGATAGGCAGCCTGCTGCTAGCAGACACTTTCTCTGTTTGCGTACAGCAGAAGAGCCACTCCCGGTCCGTGATCTCCTGTCCCAGTTCGTGAGACCATTTAGCTCGGGCAGCACTCTGCGATGTGCCAATTTCTACATATATAGATCTGTAGAGGATGGACACCAAATCAGATGCAGTTTTCACCAAGTAGAGCGTGCACCTGGGGGGGCACCGGCGGTTCCTGTGGATATTCCGGGGTACAGGCACGTATCCCCTCTCACAGACGGGCATAAAGAAATGTTTCCATAATATTTGGGGAAGGTTCTTGACATAGCTGCTGGAGGGTAGCAAATTTCCCATTTTTATATATATCTCCCCATGTGTGAATTCCCCGCTGTCGCTGGAATTTTTGAAGATGCCCTCCTGTAGGAGGGTCAGTTGGGGATGAAACGTCAGCGGCATCCGAGGAGAGTAAATCATTGGGGCTTGCAGTTTGTGTGCAATCCATCTCCAGGCTCGCACCGTGCAATTTACAGTTGTGGGGTCCTGCTCACGCTGTGATGTCTGTTGCAAGAGTGCCCCCTCTAGCGGGACAGGGTCAACCAGCCAGTGTTCGGTGGCCACGTGAGCTGTATATTTCGGGCCTTTAAGCCAGTAGTGCGCATAGTGCGCCTGCGCACACATATAGTATAATTCAAAGTGAGGCAGTTCAAGCCCTCCCGCCGCATATGGACTGGCCAGCGTCTCCCACTTAATTCGTGGCTGCCTGCCGCCCCACACGAGGCGCAGAAGTTCTGTCCGCAAGGCAGAGAAGAAAGGCCGGCCTGGGTAATAGGGGATGTTCAGGAAATAATAAAGAAATTTAGGCAGTACAATCATCTTAACCAGAGAAATCCTGTCACCTTTGGACAACGGCAGAACTATCCACCTTGTTATTGTGTCTCGTAGCGTGTCTATGGCGCGCCCATAATTGTCGCGGATCAGCTCCTCACGATCAATGGTGACATTCACACCCAAGTACCGGACGGTAGAATTGCACCACTCTAATGGAAAGTCAGCCACAAAGGGGGTGACAGCCGAAGTAAGAGGAAAAATTTGGGATTTCGACCAATTAATCTGTATACCAGATAGCCCCCCAAATCGCACGAATTCTCGCAGGAGCGGGTTGAGGTTATGCATCGGGTCCTTCACATATAGGGTGACGTCGTCTGCATATAGTGAAATCAGGATGGGATGCAGGAAGCATCGCAGAGCCTTCTCCTGATGGTATTGGCGCACCTTAGCCGCCAGTGGCTCTATCGCCAGGGCGAACAATAATGGCGACAGTGGGCACCTCTGCCTAGTGCCCCGAGACAGTGGTATTGCCTTAGACGTGTGGCCACTGATTTGCACTCGGGCCACCGGAGCAGAATAGATCAATATTGATCCAAGCAGAAAATCCTACAGGGAACCCCATACAGCGTAGTACCGCGTGTAGATAGTCCCATTCTACCGAGTCAAATGCCTTTGTTGCGTCTAAAAAAATAGCCGCCAGAGGCAATTGCGGGGCCACCTGTTGGATGATCGAAAAGAGGGTGCGTAGATTATGGGAAGTAGATCTCCCGGGAATAAAACCCGCCTGATCTGGCAAAATTAGCTTATCCATCAAGAGGTTCAACCGATTTGCTATAATTTTTGTGAGAATTTTGCTATCCACATTGATGAGGGACAAGGGGCGGTACGAGTCACACTTGTTAGCTGGCTTCCCTGGCTTCAGAGTGGACATGATAAGGGCCTCTCTCATTGTGGGTGGCAGTGCCTGCATCTCCAGTGCATCTGCGTATACCTCCTGCAGAATGGGGGCGAGCTGATCCAGAAATAGTTTGTAGAAGTCGCTCGGAAGACCATCCGGCCCCGGCGCCTTCCCTGACCGCACTTGAAGGACCACCTCTCTCAATTCATCATTCGAAAATGGTGCACACAAGAACTCTCTCTGATTGTCTTCCAGAAACCCCAGCGTGATGTCTCCAAAAAAGCGTGGGAAATCCGCAGCATTGGTCCCTTTTGAGCTGTAAAGCTCCGCATAGAAGTCAGTAAAGGTCTGCAGTACCCGGGCACTATCCTTCTGGCAGTTACCCTCTCCGGCCTCCATCTCCAGTATGTAGTTAGCATATCGGGGCAGTCTAATGTCCCGCGCCAAAGCTTTCCCAGGCCTACCTCCCTCCCCGTAGCATCGTACCTGGGCATACTTCCCTCTAAACTTCGCCTCTCTGTCTGCCGTTTCCGTGTATTCAGTCAGCAGCTCTCTCATCTTTGCCCTTCCGTCCCCATCATTATTCCGCCAAATATCCGTCTTATGATCTTTAAGTTCTCCCTCCAGCCTTCGTAGCCGTCGGCGGATGTCTCTCAGCACCCCAAAACTTTTGGCCATGCATATTCCCCGTATGGTCACTTTAAACGCCTCCCAAAGCGTACCCACATGCTCGACTGATCCCTATTCCGCTCAAAGAAATCAGCTATAGCCTCTCCCAGTTCTGTCTTAAATACCTCATCGAGCAGCGCCTCGGGGGCAAGCCTCCAACATCTGGGACTGGCATTCAAGTTGGGGATGTCCAGAGTGAGGCACACCGGTGCATGATCAGACAGTGTATGAGCTAGGTGGTCAACCGCTCGCACCCAAGGGCACATCCCCCGAGACCCAATCCAGTAGTCCAGCCTCGACCAGGACACATGTATTGACGAGTAAAAAGTCCCTTCCCGTTTATCTTAATGTATATATCTCCACAGATCGACTAAGCCTCCGTCCTCCAGCAACCCCTTTAATGTTCCCTGGCTGCACGTATAGTGGTCGGGCAAGTGGGAAGACCGATCTTTTTCAGGGTCGCAGACCGTATTAAAGTCTCCCGCCCAAAGTATATGAGTGGCCCCTACTTCAAGTATTTGTCCCCATAGTGCATTTAAGGTGTCAGGGCTGTCAGTGTTGGGACCATAGTAGCTAATAATAACCACTGATTGTGCACCAAGGGTGCCCCTCATCATGCAGAATCTACCCCCTCCATCACTCCGCACTCCTCCACATCTGAAAGGGGTCCCTCTCTTGACCAGAATGGCCGGGCCTCGTGCATATGAAGAGTAAGCAGAAAATATCGGAAGCCCATTTACTGCCAAAAGTAGTGGGGCATCTAGGGTCAGTGTGTGTCTCCTGTAGTACCGCTATACTAATGTCATGTCGGTCTAGATATGAGAGGATTTGCCTCTTCTTCCTGGGATCTCGTAGCCCCCTCACATTCCATGACAAAAGTTTCACCAAATCATGTCGGTTTTATTCCACAGTCATAAAGCAGTGTTAGGGGTGTACATTCGTGCAAGCGTAGTGCATGGTACAATACCCTTCTGGATCGTGCAATGTAGTGTAACTTTGACTGCTTTTATATAGTGCTGCAATGAACCAAGAGTGCGTCGGAAATCCAGTCAGACACTGTCCCAATCTCATTCTTCCGTGAGGCTCCCCCGTAGTTCTCACTCCCTCCCCTCCCACCCACATCAGCACCCCAAATGTGCCGGCATCCCAGAACCCTCCCCCCTCACCCCGCAACAATAACATAAAAAGAAAACAGAGCGAGAGAACAAAACAAAACTCTAGTCTCAAAGCAATTTCAAGCCTTCAATCTGTAGGTATAGGGGACCTCCCTTAGTGGGGCGCTAGTGTGCCTCTTAAACCCTCTTGTCCCGCCGTGCAGCAGAACTCCCTGAACCCTCCCCAGTGGAGCTGGGGTGGAGGAGGGTCAGAGTGGAGGGTGCTCGACCCTAGTTTGAAGACCCCTTCAATCCCAGCCTAATCGAACAGTCAGGTCAGTACTGTGTAAGTTTGAACAGCGTGAACTTCTCAATACAGGGGACCCCCCCAATCAATGAATAAACAAATCTCCCCAATCCTGAGGCCCGGTACTCAGCTGGCGGTGACAGTGCAGACTCAGGACGCTGTCGTTTCAAGTGGCAACTGTGTGGCTCAGTATATGCGATCTCTGCCAGCCAGTCCGCTTATTGTCGTCCCTGACCCAGGATGTCTCCGGGTCGCCTCTACCTTTAGCGCCCCTATAGTTCGCATTCCATAGACAATGTTTCTTGTCTTAGCCATCGATGGTCGTGGTGCACATTGTTCAGTCGTTCTCCTCAGGTGGCTGGGAGCATGTTCGCGCAGCGTTGTTTTCATGTGCTGGGGACAATCGTCATAGTGTCCTGAGGAACTCCTCCGCCTGCTGTGGGTTGGTGCAGATGATCGTACGGTCTCGATGTCGTATCCGCAATTTGGCTGGATATAAGAGGGCATATTCGATATTTGCTTTGTGTAACTTCTGCTTAACCTGAACATATTTCCGTCGGGCTTCCTGGACGGCCAGGGTAAAATCCGGGTAAATGGAAAACAAATTTTTCTCGTATTGCAGCTTCGGAAGGTCTCTTGCTCTCCGCAAAGCTACATCTCGGTCCCGGTAATTGAGCAGTCTTGCCACTATGGGTCGTGGTGGTGCTCCTGCCGGTGGCCTCGGTCCAAGTGATCTGTGCGCCCTCTCGACTATCAGATGTGCTGAAAAGAAGTCCGCGCCTAGAGTGGAGGTAAGTAGCCGCTCCACATAGTTCTCCATTCGTCCTGTGGTTGTGGTCTCCGGAATTCCTACCAGGCGGATGTTATTTCTTCGACTGCGTGCTTCAAGGTCCTCGTTTTTAGCCATGATTACCTTCAGTAGCTTGTCCATCTGTGTCATTTGTTTGGCCATGGTAGTGGTATTGTCCTCCGTGGCCGAGATTCTCTTTTCAGCTTCTTTAATCTGTTTGTCGTGTTTGTCCACTTTCAACACCAAAAAATCAAGACGGGTGTTCATTGTGTCCATTTTCCCTGAGAGGGCATTTAAACTCTGCTGCATTGCAATGAGCACGGTCTTCAGTTCCTCACCGGGCGTGACCTCAGGAGGAGTCGCCATCGTCCGGGCAGGCTCGCCTGCATCCTCAGCAGTGGAGCGCGTAGTCGCTTTTTTCTGCTCAAAAGGTAGTCTCGATTGGCATGCTTCCGCTTTCCCCATGGTTTTAATCTCAGAAATATCCTATTTAGCAGGGCTCCCCCTCTATATCCACAGCAGTGAAACCACCCTCCAGGCACACCAATGCCCAGCCGCAGGCGCTATCGCCCCTTTTTTCCTGCACAGTCAGCACCTCAGCACTTCAGTAAGGTCCGTGTGTCTCCTCGCAGGTCGTAACTGCCCTGCGTGCTGGCCAGATAGCGCCTCATGCGTGCCCCCTGTAATTTGTCTCAAATGACCAAGCGGGGCGCAGGAGATGTGTTGTCCTCTGCTGGCACAGTAACGAGGTGGCAAGATGAGTGCCCGCCCCGTCACCGATTTTCCGCAGCTCCGCTCTGCCCTCTCGAGCGCCTTCAGCACTGCACCGGCGCTAGGGTCAATCAGCTCCTCGCATCCTCCCAGGTCTCTCACCTTCCCGGCCCCGGCCAGATCCGCGCAGCGGGAGCTTTCCAATCACCCTGGTTGAGGGGTCTCTAGCTCCGGGTCTCCCAGCTCACCTCAATTAGCTCCGACGCGCGAGGTAGCAAAGTCGCGGGATCGCGTATTGCCCAGTTAGTCCGCTGCCACCAGGAAGCCAATCTCAAATATTCTCCGCTCACCTCTCCACCTCAAAGGTCCGCTGGGAGGTGTTTCGGCCTGTCCAGTTCCTCGCCAGGCCTAGCACCGCATGGCCGCACCGGCACTCGAGTAGCGTCTGTAGCCGCAGGGCGCTTCAAGAGGAGGGAGTCTCCTCTCTCCCGGGCTGCAAACAAGCTGAATATCTTCAGAGCGGAACTTTGGATTAGCCCCAAACTTTCAGCGAGTCTTCATCCACTTGGTTAGATCACCTTCGCATTCAATGCGAATATGGGCGAGGGGTCCTTGGGCAAATAATTAACGAATGAGTGGGTCAAGCAACCAGAGCCTCATGTCAGCGCAGCCATCTTGGTCTGGCGCCCTGTGGTCTTTGATAACCATATAACCCTCTCAAAGTGGTAGGTGTGGAGAGCAGCCTTCAGGCTTATCTTGAAGGAAGGTTAAGATGCTTGTTTTACCAGTTTAGTCATGTAGTGTACGTTAAATGAAAAAGAACCACATAGTGTTTATAGAAAAAAAACTTCTATTTATTCCCCATATTCACTAACACATTGGTATATCACCTACCCGGAGATATCAACATGATACACAAAAATATTTCAACTGCAATAAGGTAGGTAGCACATAATACAGTGGTCTCCAAGGGGAGACCAAACCATATACTAAGAAAGTGGAATGCGAACTGCAAAGGAGCCATGCACACAAGAAACCACCCAAGGTAAGTACCCTGGAACCCTACGGCAGTTTGTGCAGAGTGGGAACACAGCCCTGTTACCAATGGAAGTCAACGGAGTAGTCGCAGTTGCAGTTTTGCAAAAGAAGGACCCTTCCCAGAGGACCCCAAAGAATTCCCTTGGAGGACGGAAAATTGGAGTGCCACCCCACCTGTGGATGCCCCAGGAACCAGATTACCTACACCAGGAGAGCCAGGGTGAAAAGACGTCAGTCACACCCATAGACGACAATGAAAGACTTGGAAGGAAATGCCTGTGGAGAAGAAGGTGAAGAAGTAGCATGGAATCCAAGGGTGGATTCTGGAAGTGAAGAATCTGCAAGCAGAAGGGACAGAGTATTTGCCACCCAGGAGAGACCAGGAGGCACAAAGACAGAATGCCCATCGATGTAGGACGGTTCAGATGACTCAACGGTCATGCATGGACATTTTATTGTTTGTCGAGCACTGTTTATGTGCAGGATCTCTAAGGACTTTATGTCGGGTGCACCGCCACAGTACAAGGTATTTGTTAGTCATGATTACTATAGATGCGTATGTCTAAATTACGCATTTATGCACTTAGGTAGCCGCTTGACATACGCATATTGCTGGCATCGGACATCACACATATTTCTTTGTGAATGTAAGTTGTGGGTATTCTGTTTGATATTTCATTTCGGTGAGTAGGTGGTATAGTGCTATTTATATCACATTCCTATTATTATTATTTGGCAGCAGGGGACACTATAATCCAACATTTTAGCATGTGGTCATGATGTTACGAGTTGACAATGTTTGGCAATCCTTTGGGTATTTTATTTCCTCCTTGTATGTTTAACACTGGAATTTATGTTTGATTTTCAGTTCCCCTGACTAAGGGATAGGATTATCCTGAAATGCATTGGGAAAACAACAACAAAGAATATTGTTTTTTGTGAATATTTTGTATATGATGTCTGCAGTGATTACATGTTTTGTTTTGTACATGTTACTGACAAGAGGATTACGGAAAAGTATCCGTAATAAAAAAGATTAATGTTTTTAGACAATGTGTGAATAGCATATTTTGAATACTGACGTATTGTTGATTTAGAGAATTGTAAAATAACAAATAGTGTATTTGCACCCCCAGTTGTGTGGGAACGGGCAAGTAAGTGAATGTTCACACTTGCACTCACAATTTTCTTAACACAGAGGCTGGCTACCTCTTTCCTACCCGGCACGTTAAATTGTTACACAAAAAAAGTACAAGGGATAAGTTAGTTTACACGTAGATAGGTGTGCGCGGTCCCACTCATCAGAACCTATTGTAGGGAGAAAGAACAGTGGCTGGGGTCCTGATTAGCAGGATCCAAGTCACACTAGGTCAAAAACATACTGACACCAAGCAAAAAGTTGGGGTAACATGAAAGCAGATCCTACTTTCCTGCAGTGCAGAAACAGGCTTTTTTGTGAGGAAATTATGTGCTAGGTTGTGGATCTTCTCTTGTCTCTCTTGTGATGCAAAGGCTTTTGCTTGTAGGGTGTTGATATTTGCTCCTTGAAACATTCTGTTAGCTGTGAGTGTTAGATGAGACTTTTGATAGTTGATTGACAACCGTAGGGAATGGAATAGAGACAGGCACATCTGTGCATGTCTTTTTGCCATGAATGACATGGTCGCTTTTATTAGGCAATCGTCCAAATACAGGAATATTTGAACTCCTGCTTGTCTCAGAGGAAGAGCAGCCAGGCTAATACCTTGGTAAATACTTGAGGTGCTGATCGAAGGCCGAAAGGTAAGACTTCAGAACTCATAATCAGCGCTGGCCACCCTGAAGCACAAACATTTCCTGTGTTTGGGGTAAATGGGAACGTGAAAATAGGTGTCCTGGATGATCCCCTTGATTTAAGAGCTGCAGCACCACCAGAAGAAACCGCATACAAAATGTTTGTTTCTTTAGGAATTTGTTGAGCTGACGGAGGTCCAAGATGGGACGCCATTCTGCTGATTATTTCCATATGAGAAAGAAGCTTGAATAGAATCCTGTCCCTCTTTACGCTCTTGGCACCACTTTGATTGCTCCTTTGCGCATCATGATGTTTATCTGAGATGGAAGTTCTGTTAGATGGGAAAGAGGTGGGCTTTGAGGTGGTAAGTTTGGTGCAATCTGTTGAAATTCCAAGGTGTGCCCCTTGGAATTTTATCAAGAATTTATCTGTCCGTTGTTATCTTGGACCATTTGGGAAGGAAGCAGGAACATTTTCCATCAATCTCTTGTGTAGAGTTGAGAGTTGTGGTTGACACTAAAGAAACATCACTGCTTCTTGGAAGTGTCCCTATCCCTACCTCTTCAGGATATCTTTCCTCTATGATATCTGTAGAAAACAGAAGATGGCTGTTTATATGGCTGCTGATGCTGTTGCCCAGTGGAGTATCAGAATTGTCCTGACAAAGTTTATCCTGGCTGTAACCTTCCCGAAAGGAAGAGGTGTCTGGAGCTCGAATTCCACGAAAAGGCAGTTTTCTTTAATTGCAGGGTACCTAGCCATCTTGCTGTATCTGTATCCTTTTTAATTGCCTGGAGTGCCTCAGTGTGTTGACCAAGCAGAGATTCCCCATCATAAGACATATCAATGATCTTTGTTTGCACCTCTTGGTGTAAAGAAGCAGCCCTTAACCATCCCTGGCACCTTTAAACACTGCTGCCGGAAACCTATAGATGAAAGCGTCTACTTCACAGTCAATTATTTTGGCTGATATTCTCTCTCCCTCTTGTAGACTTGTTGGGCGCTTTGTATTTATTTTCCAGCACCGCTGTAATGAAAGCTGCGTTCTCATTACCTTAAGGCCCTCCTCCCATATACAACATCTGAACCTTCATCTTCTTCTTCATAATCAAAACGTTCTTCTGGAGGACTAGTGGATACTTTACTTGTGGAAGTATGTGAAGGTAATATTTCTTCTTGCAAAGATCTGGGCTTAGACTGAGACATTGATGGAGTGAAAGTGGTCTCCTTAACATTTTGTAGCTCCAACAACACTGATACTATTTGCGTAGATTAATCAGAACTCAATGTTACCTGAGTCAAATGTACCGTCAACGGAGGACTCGCCGATGGAGCACCCACCGACTGAGTATCCCCTGGCGGCTTGGGCATTGTTGATTTGGGTGCCATAGATGACAGCAATTACACCTCGGCCGTCATCAATATTGGATCCACCAATGGGACTGCCGTTGACGACAAACTTGTCCGCTTGAGGGTCGTCTGTGATTGTAACTGCGACAGATGAACCATCGAAGAGTCTCCTGCTGACGAGCGGACCATCGATTATGACGCATCCATCAGCATTAACGGTTTAGATCTTTTCGGCAACACTTTCTTTGATGATATATTGATCGGCAAAGCAGGTCTCACCTTAACAGATACTAAGGTCAAAGAACACATCGACGATGACGTGATCAACTTAGACGGCGGAGATGAGAAAGTTGACATTGTCGTAGTTGTGACGACTAAGAGCACTGCCGAGGAAATGGAGATAGCCGTCTTCAGATTTTGAGGTGAGAGAATTGTCGGCTTAGCCTCAGGTACAGTTTTTAACCTTGGTGGTGGCAGCTGAAGGTGTAGAAGGCTGTGAATGTCCTTTATGAGATTAGGACTCTGGTGCTGCTTTTTTACCACCTTAGCGGGCTTTGGAGATGGAAGCTCCACATCTTACTCTCCTTTTTAAGGTAACAGTTTTAAAAGATGTATTACTCTCCGAGTCTGACAGAGGATATTCTTTGGTTTTTAGCTTCTGTAACCACAGGAGGGCGTGGCCAAGATGGCAGCGAGAGCAGAAGCGTAGTGCAGAGCTCCGCAACAGGCTGACACTAGATCCTGATATTTACTTGCTTGTTTGCTAGCCACACGGTCGAATAATCGTGGCACGACACCACCAGGCAGCGCGGTGCCTTCTGACAGCCCGCAGTTAGTCACCCGGGCGCATGGCGAGCGGAGCTGGTTGAGTGGCTACTTGGTACAACAAGGCAGTGCACGCTGAGACCCAGACCTTCGATCCCGGCTGGGGGCGTTCGTGTGGCCATTCGGTGCTACAAAGTGCTGTTGCAACCACTGAATGGACTGGGGTGGATATCTTATCCTCGGAGAGGACCGGCGCTACTCAGCCTGACGTCTGGGTGCTAGCCACGCACCCCACATAAGACAACTGACGCACAAAGTGGACCTTGTGATTATTGTAAGCGGTGGAGTCGGCACTAGGCCGATCTTCCCCTTTTTCCTCTGCGCCCCTTGGGTAAGCCGAGTACCACTGCTGAGGGAGCTATGCTGTAAAAAGGGCGCATACCTGGGAGTGTGCAGACATGATCGGTTAGATCCAATGAGACTCTGAGGAGGCCTAATGCACTGCATTGCTCGCTTGGACCTAGGATTTACTGGACTTATGTCATAATAATAATATATATATATATATATATATATATATATATAAACGACCACCACTGATGTGTGTTGCCACTGGATCGCCAATTAGAGCACTACACATAGTCTGCTCACCTAGGGCCCCAATCGTATTGGGTTACACAGTTGGCCCTCCATTCATCAAGTGCAGGCTGGATTCTATCTTTGAGTCCCCCGACACGGAGCGGCCAAGAGGCATGTGGTCCGCTGGTCATTGGGGTGCTCCTCAGTGCTGGGAGACGTGGCTGTAGGGACCCGCTGCAACCCGGGCGACCTACATTGAGAATTCCCATATCGCACTCAATTCAACGGAAGGGATGCAGGCACCTCTAAACGACTTTTGAGAGCAGCCAGGTCCAGCAAGAAGCACTCCCCAGGCGAGCGACACAACATTGTATGGGATATAAGTGTGCCGGGTGTCCCCTCGTCCACCCTCTTGCCCTGGGACCCACGTCATACCAATCCCTTAATCTACCTGGACAAGGCACGTAATACTTTACTGCAATAAACAACATAGGGCCCCTACTCAGGCCTAAGCGGTCTCCAATAACCAGTATACATTGACCCTCAAACTAGACATTTTGGCTCCACGACATACCGAGAGATAAGGTCATCCTCCTGTGCACACTTGGACAATTGGAAAACACACCCAACAACGACCCTTGCTGTGGTCCGCCCATCGGGGGTGAGAGGAAGCCAGTTTCTCAAACGGATTGCCAGTATAAGTGAGACAGGCCGAACACACAGCAGCTCAATCAGCTACACCATTGCAATTGGTAAGCCAAGAGCTGATAGGGCGCAGAACCAACCAGGGGACACGATAACCCAGACCTCTTCCATGGACAAAGACACGCAAAGGGCGACTTCTAAACCTACAGACCAGGCAGACCTCTCCCATTGGTTCAATGAGATGATGACGGCAGTACTAAACATTAAAACTACGCTGGGCCCTAAAATAGATACAGTTTGTGTGGATGTGGGAGTCCCACGGGAAGACCACAAGAAATTAAAAGGCAGAGTAGAAGAGACAGAATCGACGCTGGCCAGTTTTAGCCCCGCTGTGGTATTGGCAACAGAACTGATTAAATTGCTGCAAAAAGAAGTAGAATGCCCAAAGAAAGGGCAGATGATCAGGAAGGCAGATCCTGTAGGAGCAACATGAGTATAGTAGGGCTGCCAGAGCGAATTGAGGGACAAAGTATGGAGCTATGCTTGGAGGCATGGTTCACAACAGCCATTCTCAAAGGCAAACATTCTAAATTGTTTTCGGTCGAACGTGTACATACAGTGCCAGGTACCCCCTTCCCAGTCAAGCACCCCTCCTAGGCCAGTGGTCGCACGTCTGTTCAACTGCCGGGACAGAGACCATATCTTGCAGGTTACTTGGGCCCATGGTAAATAGAAAATGCTACTGTACATATATACCCTGACTACACCCTGTCAGTACAATGGTGCAGATCCTCTTAGAAGGATGTTAAGCGATGCCTACGGACACACGAAATACTGTGCGCACTGCAATACCCTGCCACATTGCGGATCCAACACAAAGACAGAACCACCATCTGTCACTCCCCTGAAGATCCTGGTCAGGGTGGAGCAGAATGGATTCTCTAGTGCCCCGCCAGCGTCTCACTCACAGTGGCACACTGTGGGTGTTTGGGTGGCCACAAGACACAGGCAAAGTGTCCTACTAAAGATCAGGTAGCAAGTTAACAGGAGGAAGCTATTAAGCAGGCAGAACAACACAGCAACCTGGGCTCACCCTCCAGATCGCGATCTGACACAGATACTGTCCTAGGCCAAGCGTACCAACTAACAGAGTCACAACACTCAGCGCTCATGAGGAAGGACCCACAATCACACCGCAAACAGCAGATGAACTCAGATGATCCACGAATGCCCCTCTCAAGGAACTCTGGCAGCTATCCATCAGAGGAACCTTTCTTACTGTGGACCGCATCACCACAAGGCACTTCTGATACAACAAGTATACACTGTCACTATGACTATGACAAACACACACGGATATGACGGCCACTTTGTGGACAATCCTGCAGCTCAATTACGCCCCCACGTAGATGATAAGTAGCTGATAGAGCACTGTTATGGTCTTCTTTTCTCTCTCTGCTCCTTTATTCTTTTTTTCACTACAATATTTTCTCAGATATCCTTTTTGTCATTACTCAGTTTGCTATTGGATATTTAGTAAGTTTGCATTTCAGTGCAGATGGCCTTTTGCCCGTTGGCATACCAGCCTAGAATGGGGAGTTGGGAATTGCTAATGTTACTTGCAACCTGTAAATTCTTTTTTGACACACACACTATTCAATGTGCACTACATTACTAAGGGTATATTCAAGATACACCTGCCAGGGAGGGGATTCGATATGTATTGGCCAAGCTAGATGGGGGAATATCTTCCTGCTATTTGCAACCCATTAGACAAAAATGGCAATTAATGCTTATCTCCTACTCACCTGGAACGTGCGGGGATTGGCTAACGGCGCCAAGCGGCACAAGGTATACCAGTATCTGCACAGACATAAGATCACTATTGCGTTGCTCCAGGATTTCTTTGAGTTCGACCTTTAGTGGAGGAGATTCATTTTGGCTTATGTCATGGCTCTCTACAATATTTTCATCCCTTTTTTTGGAAAATGGCCTGAAAGTGAGATACCATATATCCTCGTCACTATGCGAGTCCAATGATGGACCTTCTTTCTCTTGCAGGGAAGGGGAATTAATCACTTCTCAGAATAGTTTGGTGTCCCTCGAGGATGACGCTTGCCAAAATTTCTCCCAAGCTTCTTCATTCAGCTGTTTCTTTTTTTTTTACCTTGCTAGTTTATATGCCAACCCGCAATTACTAATTAAGTTTCAATTTCATGGTTTAAGTGTAAGTGCATCTTTCAGCCTTGCTGCAGCTTGAGAGCAATCTTTATCAAACCACGAATTATAGGGCTGGAATTCGTTTTTAGGTTTGAGCAGGTTAATTGGGTTCTTGCATATTTAAGAATGCTTTCAAATGCAGTTAGTATCTGTTTTTCATTTGCCTGAGGTTCTAGGCGCAGGGAGACCTCCTTTCCATTATTAGTAATGATCTCAGCAATTAAGGAGTTTACATCTACTTTGTCCCATCTTAAAGTGAAACCATTCTTTCTTTGAAGGATTGGTTTAAGGGTGAGTACTCCACTCCTTTCCATGTGCTCCCCCATGAGTGACTACATTTGATTATTGCATGGTCACTAAAACCTGTCAACTTAACCTTCAGGTTGCTTACATTCCCACCAAGACTCTCCAAAGAAATTACATTGTCAATAGTTGAACAGGACCCTGCCCTATAAAAGGTGGGGTCCGGATCGCCTGTACTGGAATTTGTCTCATTTCTGATTTCCAATAGGAAAGAGACTAATACGTTATTTAGGGAGCTACCATGACTTGCAGGGTAAAAATGACTGATTGCCTCCCTATTTTGATCCATGACACTGCATAAACGTGGCTCCTGTCTGGGGCATTTATTTACATTAAAATCACCTACCCATATAACTTGTAATGGTTTTAGATGGTTATGGTTCAAATCTTCCATAGGTCTGCCTAGGGCCTCTACTCCAAAGATTGGGTTCATAAAATTATTATTGAAATAATTTATTAGTAGCAGGTCACTATTTTTGTGTCTATTCAATTCAATTTATTAAAGTTTTGGAGCTCCAATGACGTCCACTTAAAAAGATACATACCAATTAATACATAAAGTGCAAAAAAAAGTGACAACGCATTAATGACAAACAACTCTGAGTAAAATTTTTCAGCATATAGCAATTCCAAGGAATAGAGTTTGGAATTAGCAGCCAACAATGAAGAAAAGAGCATGTCCAGAATTGTGCAAATAAAAATTAGAAAGCACCCGGATCATGTGCAAATTTACAATTAAAATTAAAAAATCCAGCTTTAGCAAACACTTAACTTGGAAGAAAAAAAGAAAATCAGTTGTGTTATAGCAGCCTTATGTACAGAATAAAAACCAGAACAATGAGCATTTAAAATGGTAGCCTAAACAATGCAAAATACATTCAAAAAGAGGAGAGGATATTTAAGACTACATAGCAGGGCAACGGCTCAGAGATTACAGCCCATTTGAAAAATATACAATTAAAATATGTACATAAATTCCTTAAAAAAGTTGAACAGTTTTACACAAACTGCTTCATTTTTTGGACTAAAAAGAAAGTCGCAAGCTGAAGCTACATCCTTAACACCATTTTGTAAAAACATCGGCCTAAGCCAGCGACGAAGATTTAAGACCAGTGCGGGACAAACAAACAAAACATAATCCAGGTTCTGAATGCTCAGTTCACAGAAATTGCAGTGTTTTCCATTTTTCGTGTTCTGGAACCATTGTGCTGTTAAATCATTTAGAGGTAGGAGATTTATGCGAAATAAGGAGAACCAGCGTCTTGTTCCATGATCTAAGTACTAGGATAAATATTTCTGGGGAAGTCTCGGGGAAGTTGTCCTGGCTATAATCTTTAATCTCTCTTTAGTATTACAAAACTCAATATCTCTATAAAACTGATCTTACCACTTAAGTTTTTTTACAAAGAATTTAAATTCTAATAGCGGGAGGGTAACTACAGATTCTTCCTGAACACAGAAAAGTTTTTGTGCCAGAGAGAAGTCACGATATAAGGAATATTTCCCCCATACCACCAAAGATTTCTTGACACATGAAACCTCTTCGTGAATAAGGTTCATTATTTTTTAACTGGTATCCCCAATGTAAAACTCTGGAAACACCTTGGATATAGGTGCTTATCAATCCAAATTCCAATCTAATAGCAGCTGATGGAACTAGCATATTAAAATTACACAATTTATGTAAAATCTGGCCTTCTGTCCTATCTAAAAAGGGATTGATTCAATAGCATAGAGCAAAGTTGATGGAATTTTTGCTTTAACCCCTTCCCCGCTCATGACGGAACCGTTCCGTCATGAGCCACGGTTGCCGTGTGCTCATGACGGAACGGTTCCGTCATGACACGCCCGTTGGCGGCCGCTCCGCCTACGCGGCGCTGTTTCCCCGCCTGTGCGGGGGGACAACGCAAATGGGCGGAGTCATGACGGAACCGTTCCGTCATGAGCACAGGTCAACCGTGGCTCATGACGGAGCGGCTCCGTCATGAGCACAGGCCCGCCGCGCTGCCCCCCTGCCCCCCCAGCGCTGCAGCGGAATGTCCGCAGCAGCGAAGGGGTTAAAAACCGTCAGCAGATGTAAACAATGCCTTCTACCCATTGCACTATAAAAAATGCGCAGCCCATTAGCATGGGACATAGCTTTACAGGAGCTATGATCGATATGAAGTTTATTCTTCGTATTGCTCGCTATTATTTTCCCTAAATACAAATATGAATCTACCACCTCCAGCTTTGAGACCAATATGCCAATTGAATTTACTTGTTTTTCTACTTCTGTTACCTTTCATGATTAAAATTTTACTTTTGGAGACGTTAATCTTCAAAAAATGAGCTGTCATGTAATTCTGTAATGATAACTTTTTATTTAGCACTATAGGAGTAAGATCCATCACTACTATATCGTATGCATAAAGGAGACATGCGAAAGGATGGCTTCCTATCTTTGGAGCATCACCCTCTCGCTGGAAAAGAGAGTCGGGTAAATCTGCTAAATATAAGGAAAATAGTAGCGGGGCTAATAAACAACCTTGTTTTAAACCATTTTCTATGGGAATTACAAATGTTAAACCTTGGTTTCCTCCCATTAATACCGGACACCAGGTTTGAGAATGTAATGCGATAATCAAGGACAACAGGGGAGCAGGCAATCCCATATTATGTAATTTCCTCCATAGTAGTGGCCGGTCTACCTTATCAAAGGCCGTTGAAAAATCTATGAAGGCCATGTAAACGTTTGACCTACGAGATAGCGTATATTTCTCCTCAATTATTTTCAACATGGTGATATTGTCCAGGGTGCAATGATTTTTTCTAAAACCTGCTTGTTTTATAGGGAGGACCTTATTCTCCATGACCCATTCCATGAGGTGATCGAGAAAACTGCGTGGAAATATTTTCCCCACTGCATCTAATAGAGCTATTTGCCGGTAGTTACCTGGATAAATTCTAGGGCCCTTTTTGTGTAGGGGGATTAAAATACTTCCAGACCACGACTGTAGTGTCTTCCCCTGAGAATAACAGAAGTTAAACAGTGGGACTAGAAACGTGGCCCACAAGAGTGGTTCCTTTTTAATTACCGTCATTTCATCCGGGCCCATTGCTCCTGAACTAATTTTTTTATAAATCCAACTACGTCACTCAATGAGTGTACATAGTTGGATATATGAGTTTCCAAGAGGTCAGGGGCGACGGGGATGAAACTGGGAGAATAAAAATTTGCTGCGTAGAGTTCTACCAAGTGGATTTTCCAATCCTCTTCTTTAATAGGAATGGGGAGAGATTTTACTCTGGTGCCACAGTAGTCAGCAATTAATTTCCCAAAATTTTTGGGAGTTATTTTTGGAAGCTGCCTCTTTTAACTGCACCCATGCACTGTCTTCCTTTATTTGTTTTAAAGAGCGTTTTTTCCTCTGCCTTTTCCTCTTTAATAAGTATATTAAATTACTTCGTTCAATAGTAAAGTTCAGGAACTGAGCCCTCACCAATTTATTGATTTCCCTATTTAAAATAAGCATTGGTTTAAAATGAGATCTTTGTTTAGTTGGAACATGCAAAGATTTACTTAATGCAGCTAGAGAACCTATATTACGGGTAAAAACTTCCAGAACATCAATTTGGGGCGAACCTTGTTCGGTCATTACTAGATGGTGCTGAACTTTTATCAGAGCTGTTAAATTCGCTTTTACTTTAACTGTCGCTTGAGTGTTCCAGTGAATTCTTCCATGTTTTACATTTAACCCTACTGTGCTGCATTTAAAGTTACAGGGGCCTACCTTAACACAGGTATAATTAAATTTAAAACAGATCAACATAGGATCGTTAATACGTTATTTAGAGCGCTACCATGACTTGCAGGGTAAAAATGACTGATTGCCTCCCTATTTTAATACATGACCCCGCATAAACGTGGCTCCTGTCTGGGGCATCTATTTACATTAAAATCACCTACCCATATAACTTGTAATGGTTTTGGGTGGTTATGGTTCAAATCTTCCATAGGTCTGCCTAGGGCCTGTACTCCAAAGATTGGGTTCTTAAAATTATTATTGAAATAGTTTATTAGTAGCAGGTCACTATTTTTGTGACCTTTTACAATTAACATGTGAAAATATGGTGATTTATTCCAGAATTTGACCATTTTGAGCGAGGTCGTTTTTCACAACTAGTGTTAAAATACCACCCTTTGCTCTGCCTCTTGTGGAAGGGAGGACTGGGGTTTGGAATGAGTGGGAGACATTTAGATTGATAGGGGCTATCTCCAGTGTCTCTTTGAAGCAAATAATGTGTGAATTCACCAGTTCTGTATGCCACTCGTTATTGTTCCTTTTGTTGTTATACCCCTCAATATTCCATAGAAGGAAAGTGAGGTTATTACCTTCTGATCTGGCCATGATTTACTTTGAGTAATCGAGTCCTTCCTCAATTCCTATCTTGCTTGTTACTGCTTCAGGACTCTGCGTTGCAGGTTGTACAACAATTGGCTTTAGTCGGTGATTTGTTGGGTGGACCCCCCAACAAATTTCTCATTTATGGAGTATGTCTCCTTATGAGGAGATGTGAGTCAGTCGCAGCTATCTTAGTTCTCGTATCTATTTCTAGTAGGTATATTTAACGTGACAATCTGTGGGGGGCCAAATAGATTGGCCATTTCACTAATGGAGTTTTTATCAGTGAAATGTAAGTCTGGAGAGGGGGATTTATAGAAAATGCCCAGTGGGAAAGTGTAAATCTGAGTCGACAGTGCGGGCACTGAGAGGAGTTGTCTTAACAGGTCACCTACCAATCGCGGGTTGTCAAAATTGAGGACTATACAATCACTCTCTATTGTTTGTGGAGCAGGGCCAACCCATGTTATTCTTCTAGCCATGATCAATTGATCCTGGATGAAGCGACCGGCTCTGGCAAATCTTGTTAGCCAGTGCCGGGCTTTATACATGAGTTGGCCAGTGGATTCTCGTTGGTTATCTCTTAATAACGGAACATTTACCATGATTACTACAAATGGGCATGCAGCTGGAGGTAAATTTAGGCGGTGAGAACTGTTTACCTTGCCCATCCTACCCACCTATGGGCTTTTCTTCAAAGTTATTTGGGTCTCACTCCTAGATGCCCTGCTTCTAACCCCTGACGTGCCCTCTGTGCCATACCTCCATGCAGATGATGTAGCTTTATTTGGTAGTGCCTCCTTTGTGCTTATACTCTGAGTTAGCATCACTCTTTAATTTACATAAGGCGGGTAGGTTAAATCAGACCTTCCTTGGTCTCTTGAGGAGACAGATTGTGCACATACATTAGTTTATGAGTTTATATTCGACATTAAGGGTCCGATTCCGATGGCCGGTCGGACAGCTGTCCGTAGCCTTACCGTGCGACCGACACGTACCCGGAGCCAGTCCGTCCTGTACGATGCACATAACTGCCAAAAACATGACCGACACGTAGGCTGTGAATCAAGCCCCATTCTCCATCCGAGCCGTAACTCCTAAAGAGGAACCGAGTCGCCCGGAAGCAGTATCCAAAGCAGTTTCCGGCATGACAAGTACGATGCGTACTTCCTACGCGCCGGGCTGGTCGTCACGTACGGCACGTCACAGCATCCGAAAAAAACAAGCATGTCAGCTACGATTCGGGCCACAAATCAATACACGGCTACGAGACGGACCAGCTTGCAGCGGGCACGAGACGGAGCAACAAGCAGCGTGTACGACACGAACACTTCAGGAATCCCATCGCGCAGGTCATACCAGTACTCTACATCTATGACCGGCTCAGGGACCGACGCCGACGGCGCAGACGGTGTCAGACACCTACAACACAAACAAACAACACGTACATGCAAAATGGCACACACACACAGGGGTTCCACATCCTGGCCACTAAAAACAGGCCACCATAGGGGTTGCATGGCCAGCACCACTAACACACCCACATCCTGGCCACTAAAAACAGGCCACCATAGGGGTTGCATGGCCAGCACCACTAACACACCCACCGATAGGGGGCCTGTTGCCCATCACTACTGCCACCCCCACCCATAGGGACTATGTTGCCCATCACCCCTGCCACCCACACCCATAGTGCTTATGTTGCCCATCACCCCTGCCACCCCCACTCACAGGGGACCTGTTGCCCATCACCCCTGCCACCCCCTCACAGGGGACCTCTTGCCCATCATCCCTGCCACCCCCACTCACAGGGGACCTGTTGCCCATCACCCCTGCCACCCCCACTCACAGGGGACCTGTTGCCCATCACTACTGCTACCCCCACCCATAGGGACTATGTTGCCCATCACCCCTGCCACACCCACTCACAGGGGACCTGTTGCCCATCACCCCTGCCACCCCCAGCCATAGGGCTTATATTGCCCATCACCCCTGCCACCCCCACTCACAGGGGACCTGTTGCCCATCACCCCTGCCACCCCCAGCCATAGGGCTTATGTTGCCCATCACCCCTGCCACCCCCACTCACAGGGGACCTGTTGCCCATCACCCCTGCCACCCCCACTCACAGGGGACCTGTTGCCTATCACTACTGCCACCCCCACCCATAGGGACTATGTTGCCCATCACCCCTGCCACCCCCACCCATAGGGACTATGTTGCCCATCACCCCTGCCACCCCCAGCCATAGGGCTTATGTTGCCCATCACCCCTGCTACCCCCACTCACAGGGGACCTGTTGCCATCACCCCTGCCACCACCACTCACAGGAGACCTGTTGCCTATCACTACTGCCACCCCCACCCATAGGGACTATGTTGCCCATCACCCCTCCCACCCCCACTCACAGGGCTTATGTTGCCCATCACCCCTGCCACCCCCACTCACAGGGGACCTGTTGCCCATCACCCCTGCCACCCCCACTCACAGGGGACCTGTTGCCCATCACTACTGCCACCCCAACCATAGGGACTATGTTGCCCATCGCCCCTGCCGCCCCCACTCACAGGGCTTATGTTGCCCATCACCCCTGCTACCCCCACTCACAGGGGACCTGTTGCCATCACCCCTGCCACCACCACTCACAGGAGACCTGTTGCCTATCACTACTGCCACCCCCACCCATAGGGACTATGTTGCCCATCACCCCTCCCACCCCCACTCACAGGGCTTATGTTGCCCATCACCCCTGCCACCCCCACTCACAGGGGACCTGTTGCCCATCACCCCTGCCACCCCCACTCACAGGGGACCTGTTGCCCATCACTACTGCCACCCCAACCATAGGGACTATGTTGCCCATCGCCCCTGCCGCCCCCACTCACAGGGCTTATGTTGCCCATCACCCCTGCCACCCACACCCATAGTGCTTATGTTGCCCATCACCCATGCCATCCCTACTCACAGGGGACCTGTTGCCCATCACCCCTGCCACCCCCACTCACAGGGGACCTGTTTCCCATCACTACTGCCACCCCACCCATAGGGACTATGTTGCCCATCACCCCTGCCACCCCCGCTCACAGGGCTTATGTTGCCCATCACCCCTGCCACCCACAGCCATAGGGCTTATATTGCCCATTACCCCTGCCACCCCCACTCACAGGGGACCTGTTGCCCATCACCCCTGCCACCCCCAGCCATAGGGCTTATGTTTCCCATCACTACTGCCACCCCCACCCATAGGGACTATGTTGCCATTCACTCCTGCCACCCCCACTCACAGGGCTTATGTTGCCCATCACCCCTGCCACCCCCACTCACAGGGGACCTGTTGCCCATCACCCCTGCCACCCCCACTCACAGGGGACCTGTTGCCCATCACCCCTGCCACCTCCACTCACAGGGGGACTTGTTGCCCATCACTACTGCCACCTCCACCCATAGGGACTATGTTGCCCATCACCCCTGCCACCCCCACTCACAGGGCTTATGTTGCCCATCACCCCTGCCACCCCCAGCAACAGGGCTTATATTGCCCATCACCCCTGCCACCCCCACTCACAGGGTACCTGTTGCCCATCACCCCTGCCACCCCCAGCCGTAGGGCTTATGTTGCCCATCACCCCTGCCACCCCCACTCACAGGGCTTATGTTGCCCATCACCCCTGCCACCCCCACTCACAGGGGACCTGTTGCCCATCACCCCTGCCACCCCACCCATAGGGACTATGTTGCCCATCACGCCTGCCAACCCCGCTCACAGGGGACCTTTTGCCCATCACCCCTGCCACCCCCAGCCGTAGGGCTTATGTTGCCCATCACCCCTGCCACCCCCACTCACAGGGGACCTGTTGCCCATCACCCCTGCCACCCCCAGCCATAGGATGGGTGATGCGCAACACATCCAGCATACGCACACATCAGGTATGTCCGCAAAATACATCCCCATGACATCATGACAACAGTGTGTAGTCTGTGACAAATGCCCACAACAGTGATTATGGCTACGAGCATACAATGTAAGTAACAGCACATGTGTGACCAACGCATGAGTGTGACATACACAAGGCAAAGGCAAGTATCACCATAGCACTGTGGCAATGTAAAAAGAACACCCCCTCACTGTGTAGAGCAGAAGTTAAGTGGGGGCTCACAAAATGCAGCAGATGTGGAGCATTGTGGTGATGGGGACCAAACCCCCCTCATCACAGTGACCAAAAGGTAAGTGTCATCATGGTCAAAGCTGCAAATAACAAACAGCATGTATGATCCCTGCTCCCGACACATCAAACACTTCTGGGGCAAACTAGTGGTTGTGTCCCATACACACAGAGATGTGGTGAGGCTAACAGTGCTGTGGAAACATAACACTCTCGGCCATGCGCAGACAAGCACCACACATGGGGGCTGACAATGCGCACAGCATACAATGACACAACAGCAGAAGTGACCATCACCAAGCATGCACACATCTCGAAAATAGACACACCAATCAAAACAACATGTGTAGACTGTAGGTGTCAGCTCACAAACTCACATTCCATGCCAGCAATGGCACCCAACAACCAGGATGAATGTGCACAATGATGTGAAATGACTCACAGGGACAGCATGCAAAATCACAGAAACAGCATCCGGACCAATGCCCACAACAGCAATACCAATGCACTGGTGCAGATGCACAAACAGGCAAACTCACACTGCACATCGGACACAACATGTGTGTGTGTGTGTCACAGTATCCCCAGGCAACTACACAACACATGAGGGGGGCTGAACCACAGTGACACAGATGTGTACACAGTGCCATACAAAAGTAAACCATCATTGGGACACCCTCAGTGGGCAATCAGGCGTTGGGAGATGAGAGGAAGCACAACAGACACATGTGACACAAGCTGGAATGAACACCAACGAACACAGCAAGAGACTGACACACAACACCACTACCCCCAGGGACCAGACAGTGGGGTGACACAAGCATGCATGACACCTCCACTGTGATGACAAAGGCAGATGTCATACAAACTGGGAAACCCAGACATGTGTCCTGTGCCACAAACGTACATCACACATACACAAACACAAATCACTCAGTATGGCCCATCCATGGATAAACGGGAGCTAGGGGACCCTTCATGCAAACATTCACATCAGTCCACCCTCAACACCACACACCTGAACTGCAACAATGTGTATCTGTGAACTCAACATGGACAGGTGACATTGCACATGCATCCATGACAAACACAGGAATGTTGGCAGGAACTAAGGTACACACACACATCACACAAGGACTGTTTACAACCCTGGGGAATGACAGACACACTGCACAGTATGCTGTACATGGCCATGACCTCAAAGGTCATGTAACCTTCAGAATCCCTGCCACAGTCCCAGGACTATGCAGATGCCAAGGAGAAACACAAGGCACACATGCAGACACCTGCCAGCATCGCAGCCGTGAACCCGACAAGTGGGAGCAGTCACACACACATACACATGTCTCAATCACTGAAAACTACCACCTAGGGACACCTACATGATATTGCGAACAAACAAGTGCCTTGAGGAACCCTGACTGTGTCCCATCTATGTCTGACAACATCATCACCACTCCGAACTGACAAATCCCAATGATGATACACCAATTAACAGTAGTGTGTCATGCACCCACACATCTGGTAGCCCATTGGAAAAGTAGTGGGATGAACCCTGTACCACTCAGCAAGCATCAACAACAGGAACATATCAAGGGAACACTGTCTATGTATGAACAGGGATGTGGACACAGACACATGCACATACAACACACACCATGGGCCCAGGCCATGTCACTGGACAACACACTAACTTGAGGGGACACAACTCCTGTGGGAGCCCAGCTGTGCCAAACATATTCACCGCAAGTCCCACTCATGTCTGCAGAACACTTGGTCAGTCAGCCATCAGTTACCACACAATGAAGGCTCTGGTCACAACAGCCTGGGTACGGGAGTCTCCTCTAAGTCATCTGCACATACCCAAAACATATGTACAGAAAGTTGCACAGAGGCCGCAGTTGCTCCTATTACAATGATGCCCACACCTGTAGGGCCAGTAGTGCTGAGCACGAAATATGTGGAAGTGACAATTTGGACAATGGGAAGCACATCATATGTGCAGGGGTGCCACAGATGTGACCATGCCAATGAAATGCTCACAGAGAGATGTACACAAATAGTTGATCCAGACACACCCAGGTAGCTGCAAAGGATGACATGGATACCCACCAGAATAGGATACATATCTCATGGACCACAGGGAGTACCTCACATCAACACATCAGTATGCAACATTGTAAACCAAGCATCACAGGTGCAAGGGCATGTAAAACAACATCAACATGATGTACAGCTAAATCAAGTTCACAGGGACAAAGAAAAAAGCTTTATTCAGCATATGAAAAGTGAAATGTCTGTTCCAACAAAAGGCCAATGGCCAGTCCATGTCCAAATGGCAAGGAGTGAACTAGAGTGACAAATTCAGTACATGAAATTCGAAACGTCAGTGCAACCTAAAGGCCAATGGCCAGTCCATGTCAAAATGCCAAGGAGTGAACTAAAGTGACAACTGTCACACCTTGCTTGCCTGCACTGCTAAGGGCCGGGGTCATCCCCTCGGAGGGGCATACATGGTGGTAGGCCAGGCACCGTAGGGACAGGATCAGGGCACAGCAAAAGGAGGCAGTGAAGAGGTGGGGGATGCAGGTGAGACACTTGCAACTGCAGTGGAGATGACTGAAGTGGTGGGTGCTGTCACAACTGTGGGGCACAAGTCAGATGGGGTGGGTGCCGGCACAACTCCAGTGGGCAGGTCAGATGGAGTGGATTGGCTCACCACTGCAGTGCCCAAGTCAGACGGGGTGGTCGTGGACTCCAAAGCAGTGCCTACATCCATGGGAGCGGAATGGGGGACAGGTGAGGTCGGCAGGGCAGGGGGGGGACACGGTCCCCACATCAGTGGCACCAACTGTCTGACCAGGTATGGAGGAGCAAGTGCTAGGGGGGATGGCCTTAGCATTTTGGGGGTGGTGTATCTGTGTGTGGGGGAACCCGGTGCAGGGAGTGGCGGGGGAACCTCTGGAGTGGTGGCCTGGGGGATGGAGGACAGAGACTTTGCCTTGGAGCTGCGTGGTGGCGGGGGGGTCTTGCTCTTCTTGCGCCAGCGTGACTTGCGGGTGGGTGTCTTGGTCTGACTGCGTCTGGGGGAGGGTGTCTGGGTGTGAGGGGCACTCCCTTCTATGTGTGGGGACTTCCTCTTTCCCTTGTAATCAGGATCTGCTGGGTCGGTGGGGAAGAGGCCAAGGTCACAGAGGAAGAGCTTCTGGGGGGGTGGGGTTGCAGGTGAGGCAAGGGAAGGGGGCTGGGAGGGAGAGGTCTCGGAGGACTGTGGAGTGGTTGTGGATGAATGTGTGTGTGTCAGCAAACCAGCCCCTGTGAGTGTGGAATCAGTCCCCTGCGCTTGCTTGTGTGCATGTCTAGCCCATGGTTTGGGGGTTTCTGTGCTTGGGACAGGTAGGGTGCTAGAAATCGTGGGTGGTGCAGGGGTAGGAGGGGTGCAGGACTGTTGGAAGAGGGACACTGCTGCCGTCAGGGAGGAGGCCACGGACTGGTTGGTCCTCTGTAGGGCAGACATGCCTGAGGAAATGCCCTCCATGAATGACACCAGTTGTGTCAACAGACCTGTGTGTGCATGGAGGAGCCTTAAGCATCGACGTCTGCCCTACATGGATCTGTCGAAGTAAGTCCACAGACTCCTCACTCAGGGCAGCAGGGGACACAGGGGCAGGAGGTGAGGTGCCTGGCACAAAGGAGACATGCTCACGAGCACAGGAGCCCACAGGGACCTCTGGGATGGGAGCCGATGGGAAGGGTGTGGTGGTGGCGGACACAGCCTCACTGGCTGGGGTTTGGTGGCTGCTGACAACCGCCTCCACAGGGGAGTCATCCTCAGAGCTGCTGTGGCCTTCAGCTGGGGGGATGGTGCTGACGACTCCTCTGTGTGGCTCAACTCGCCCTCCATGCCACTGGGTCCACCTGACTCCTCTCTTTCTGTCCCTGTAAGGCTCTGTGGCTCCTCCTGGTCCGTGGAGCTGTCCCCTCCTGTGGCCGTGGATGTATCTGGATAGGAATAGGAAGTAACAGAACTACATCAGTCACCTGCACCGACTGCAGACACCACAGTGAGTACATCACATCACAGGGCAAGCCCTGGCATCATCAGCTGAACACAGCTCAAAGTGCCAACACTGTTTAGGATAAGACAATTCTCAACATCAACCATGGCACACATATCCCTCCTTGACTTTCACACATATGACCGTTGCATGTTGGATGCTAACACCCCAATGTGCCAACATTCACCACCCACACATTAGTTGTACATGCAAGTGAACATGTAGGAGTATGTCACTATACACACAGCACATCTCTTGCGACTGACTCAGTACAGGTGTCCGGATGAAGGGATGGGCAGAGACTCATTTCACATGGTTGGGATGCATGCCAGCAACACACACTATGATGTACTCATGTCCTGATGGGCAAGGCCACAATGAGGTGCATGGTGCACACTTGAACACAACGCAGGCTCACTCATAGCAAGTTCAATGCTATGGCACTGGGATGCCCTGAAAGTCAGTCAACACTGTCTCCTGTCACAGGGGCAGGGCATCCAGACAACAACAATATGCACTGACTCACAATCCCAGCTCAGGGGCAAAGCTGACTCTGCAGATGACCGGCGCACTTGCCCATCCCATGCAAACAACATATCCAGGACCCAGAAGACCCCACATCATGCAAATCATTCATATGAGTCTCAGCAAACACAAATCCATGTAGATTAACACATCACAGTTTGCCATGCATGTAACCCAGCTGCATGAGGGACACAGTTGCATACACCATTGTGCGCTGTCAGATGATCACACACCTATATGTCACACAGGTCTTGTCTCCCACAGTCACATTGCAGATGTCATGCTGACCCTCTGAATCATGGACACCCCAGTTGTACGTAGCAACAAGTCACACCCCAATGACACAGAGGCAGACACCTGAGGGCACATGTCACAAAGCACAACCTGCAATTTCATACACAGGATTGTGATTACAGAGTGTTTCTGAATGCCCTTGAGGGGGCATGAATGGGCAGGACTAAGTGAAACAGTGTTTTGCCCCGGACAGTAGTCAGGTGGCTAAACAATTGTGCAATACTTGATATACATACTCCTGATGCCCAAAAATTGGAGTCCTCTGCTGCATGGTTTTGTTTGGAATACCCCAGAAACATGTTGCGAGTCAGACCAGCAATTGGTACACATCTCAAGGGCACACACAGTTCACATGTCAGATCTCAGGTATTGTGTAAACAATTGACCCACCCATGAAACACACAACAGAGTCACAGGAACTGATGCTGATCGCTACCTGAAGCATAGCAGACTGCAGGGACACAGTGCCCTAGTGACACAAGCAACAGACTGTAGGGGCCACACCTGTGGAACAGATGAGGGGGGTGCATCACACAAATGAGGGACCTGATTTTGGGACTACAAGACCTACGTAATGTGGAAGTGTGACCAGGAAAAAAGACTGCTATTTGCATGTCAGACATAGTGCACAGATCAGGCATGGACTTACCCCCTTCCTGCTGCTGTCTGGCATTCAGCTGCCTATCCAGGTCCGGGAAGACCACCGCCAGTATCCGGAGCATGTGGGGAGTCAGGGTCCGGTGTCCGCACCTCCTGCGTGGAGGTGACAGTTTCAGCTGGACTCTAGCTATCCTCCGGGTCCAGCCCCGAAGGTCCTGCCACCTCTTCTGGCAGTTGCGGATGCAGCGCTTGTAGACCCCCACAGAACGAACAGCCCGGGCGATGGTCAGCCAGATCTTCTGCTTCTGGTGGGCATCAACCTGTGAGGTTGACAAAGTGAAAAGTACATTAACACACATGCCCCAGATTTGTGCAGCACACAATTGGATATACATGTCATCATCACAAAGGGAAATAAATTACACAGGTAGTGCAACCATGGGGAATGAAAACTCACATGCATGTCTGACATGTTAACAATGCCTGGATAGTTTAAGCTTGCAATAATGCACTTTAGCAGCAGGAAAACTATTCATTACATGTACCTACACACTTTGGTGGATGAAAGTAGTCAGTGAGAATGCTTGCCACTGGTGTACACACTGCTAGTACTGCTAGTCAGACAACATGCATAATTAGGAAGGCAGTGGACAGCACACTCACCTGCTCCCCTGGTGTCCCATAGAGCTTTCTGTACTCTGGAAGGAGCCCGTCCAGCAGGGCCTGGTTCTCCTCCTCAGTGAAGGCTGGGGCCCTCTCCAGAGTATGTGCCATAGCAGGAGCCAGAGGATGCATAGACAGCAGCAGTGGTAGCAGGGATGTGGTCCAGTAGCATGTAGTGCAGGCAAGTGAGCTCCCTGGGGGCAGCCAGCCTTATATCTGTGCTGCAGAGGCAGACTCTGTGCCATATGTCCCAAGTGATAGGTTCAACATGGTTGCATTCTATGAATCTGGCCAATCCATTCAAAAGTACGACTCGTACACGCCTTCCGCATCGTTCAAATCTTCACCTTCATGGAACACTTGAAATTGCAACATTGTTGTAGGCATCCAACTGAATTTGCAGTGCACAACTCGTACAAGTTTTGAATCCGCATCCGTCTCCATGACAGTCCTGAGCCAATGGGTGCGCCCAGGTCGTTCAACTGACTGTACAACGCGTATTTTGAACATACACATGCACCCGTCTCCATACGATTCAATGGCCAAGGCATACGCCTGTCTCGGACCATGCCTGTCTGACGCGTATGCATGATAGTCACCCGCGTCGGACCTCATTGGATTCAATGACAAAGCATATGCATGGCTCGGTCATGAACCGTGCAATGCGTACGCATTGTCACCCGCATCGGACCTCATTGGATTCAATGACAAAGCGTACACACGGCTCGGTCATGAACCGTGCAATGCGTACGCATTGTTACCCGCGTCGGACCTCATTGGATTCAATGGCAAAGCGTACGCACGGCTCGGTCATGAACCGTGCAATGCGTACGCATTGTCACCCGCGTCGGACCTCATTGGCTTCAATGACAAAGCGTACGCACGGCTCGGTCATGAACCGTGCAATGCGTACGCATTGTCACTCGCGTCGGACCTCATTAGTGTGACTATTAGACGGATGCAACACACATATACTGGCCATGGACACCTGCGCACACCTGTCACACTATAGCATTGGCCACACAGTGTCCCATGGCATGTAAGGCTGCCTTCCCTGGGTGTTTGAGGGGGCCACAGCTGTTTTTTTGTCTGGCACTTTGTGCAGCCACTCCCAGGCTGTTATCTTGTACATGGGGGCAGAGTTATTTGTGTGTTGTGCACATTACAACTGTGATGTGCAATTGGACAGTAATGGGCATGAGTGAAGGCCACAATGTCAGGTTTGATATGTTTAACACATGTCACATACACCCTGAGTCCTGGGGGTGATGGCATGTACGTCACAGTGAGACCTGTAGCCACAATACTGATGTGCACCCACAGTCTGTGTGCATGTTGTGTCTCAGATGTGTCTGATCACATGTTACCAATGGGTGACAGTCTCCACAACCATGTGGTATATGCATCAACCTTGATGGGGTGTGTGTCTAAGTGATGTACATGTAGGGCCAGCAGGAACAACAGTGGCCACTACCTGTGAGACTTACGCCTGCCTTGTGGTGTGTACGTGCTACGCCATGTCCATTGCTGTGTTGATGTGGCAATACAGGGAGCCTGGGTTTCTGCATGGAAAAGATCTGTGATGCCTGGGAGACATGAGTCCTCATTTGTCACTGGGTGGGTTTTTTGAACGTTGCAGCAGCACATAGGTTGGGTGACACAGCCAGATGATTAGCTCATTGCACTACATGGCACTCATGTGGACATGTGGAATTGAGATGTGAGGTGGTGGTCTTGTAGTTGACATATGTGTCCATGACCAACAGCACACACCTCAGTACATTGTGTAATGTCATGAACTAGCATGTGATAGTGATCGTGGTCATGGCCACATGGGTGGATGTACTGACAATCTTCCTTTGTGCATCTCTGTACTGCAGGGCATCAGCTGTCCATCGTCCGTTCCCAGACCTGGCAACCATGCAGGAACGCGACAGTATCAGACGGTACCGCTTCACCAGACCACTGATTGAGGAGTTGGCGGACCAGTTGGCGCCACATCTGCTACCTGGCCGGACATACCCTACAGCACTGACCCCAGAGGTGAAGGTGATGGCAGCCCTGCACTTCTTTGCTACCGGTACCTTCCAGTACACTGTGGCTACTGCTGGTGGTATGTCGCAAACGATGTTTAGTCGGGTGCTACGTGATGTCTTGGAGGGGATCTTGCAATTCCTCGACCTGTATATCAAGTTCCCGAGCCAAGATGAACTCCCTGAAATTAAGGATGCATTTATACACTGGGGAGGATGCCAAACGTCATTGGATCCATTGACGGGACACATGTTGCCCTGATACCACCACAGGCACATGAGCAGGCATACCGGAACAGGAAGCACTACCATTCGATCAATGCTCTGGTGGTCTGTCTTGCTGACATGTTGATCACACATGTGTGCACGGTTCCCTGGTTCGGCGCACGATGCCTACATTATGAGTAGTCGCATTGCAACACTGATGTCACAGATGCCAGCTCAGCGTGCCTGGCTTGTCGGTGTGTACTTACGGTTTCTCATTGTGTGTGTTTGTCAGTGTTGTATTCCGCACTCCTACAAAACTCAGCTACTTGTTCTTTTTTGTGTGTGTAGGTGACTCTGGATACCCCAACATGCCGTGGTTGCTGACATCCCTCAGGAACCCTGTGACACCAGCCGAGCTGCGCTACAATAAGGCACATGGTCGGAGCAGGAGGGTGATTGAGCGGACATTCGGCCTCCTGAAAAGGAGCTTTCGCTGCCTGGACAAGACCGTAGGGGCCCTCCCATATGACCCTGCAAAGGTGTGCAAAATAATACTGGTCTGCTGCATGCTACACAACATGGCGGTGCGGAAGGAGGTGCCTCTCATCCAGGATGAGGATGACGACGACCAACGTCCGGCACCTGTGGAGGATCCCGGCCTGGGCCAAGATGCCAGTGATGATGAAGATGATGGTGACGTCCACTCCCAGCTCATCAACAACTTCTTCGCCTGAATGTGAGTTTCCAGGGTTGTTATGTGAATGTATGGCGGTAGCCTGGAATGTGTTGAGCCAGCTCTGTTGCTGTCTGAGTGTATCTGTGTGCCACTTGACTGGATGCGTGCTGTCCATTCAAGTGGTGTGTACTCCACAATAGGGTAGTACTGCTAACTAGTGCTTGTGTAGGTGTTTTGCAACATGTTTTGTGCATGTGTTTTGCATTTCTCTCCTGTTCTTCTGTGCTTTTGACTGTATCTTGTCTGTCCTTCCCAGGGTCCTTTGTCTGTTGTGTGGTCAACACTGACCCCCAACACCCAGAAGCCAACACTAGCGTGGAAGTTGACAATTCCCATCAACTGATGTACCACACATCCCTGGACTTCCATTCTCCAACACATTGTGAGCGTGTGTCCACTGTTATGTAGAATTACAGTGCAACTAGTGTGGAATAAACGTGTTGCTGATGTGTAATGAACCTGTGCTATGCTTTGTTATGTGCGTTGTCTGTCTTCCCACATCTGAGTGACATCTGCTTACCTCACCTGTGGACTTGTTACCACTGACTGTGCTTGGTATTGTGTCTGTGCATGCCAATGTGTTTCAGGTCAACATCATTGTGTGTGATGAGTAACATGGCCATGGTGAATATGTTTTGTGTTGCCTAAATGGTGTGTCTCCCTCACATGTGTCACATCCCCATGACTCACCTTACGTTGGTCACATTGTTGCAGTATTTGGCATGCACTGTGTTGTGTAGCAGATCGACATCTCCCTGAACATGACAAGTTGGAATCACAACAGAGGCAAGTATGGTGTACTGGTGAGTTTATTTACAAACATGTGTGAGTGAAGTGCACAGAATGGTGGGTGCTGTGCAGTGGTTTGGGAATCCAAAGTTCACATTGGAGTTGGAAGTGCTGGTAGATGAAATGTCCAGAGTAAAGTCCACAGTCATCTGCTACATTGGCCCAACATGAACCCTCCATGTAATGTGGGCGAGTTGTGTGTGATTGGACAAGGTGAACGGGTTGCGCACAAAGAACATTGTCCAGAACAGGTTTGGAGGCCCTGGGGGATGTGCTGGGACATCTGCCTCTCACATGTCCTTCTTCGGAAGACCCCTCTTCTTCCGGGGGGGGGGGGATCCTCATGTGCTCTGCCAGTGTCCTCCGCCCTCCCAGTGGCGCTGGCAGATGGTGTTGCGACAGATGTTGTGGGCACACAGGGGCATGTGGACAGGTTGGTGTTGATCTGGCGGAGGCATTGTAGTATGTCCCGGTGCACCGCAGTGATGTCATCCCACTTGGCCTCTATGCGGGCATGGTGGGCGACCTGCTCGTGTTGCATGTCCTTGAGGATCCCCACTACCTGGCCAAATCCTCCAGTGCTATCCTGGTACACATCTAAGATGCGTGCCAGTTGGGGGTCATCATGCAGTCCAGACCCCTCTGCAAGGCGCGCCCTCTGCCTCCCACCCTCCCACCACCCCTCTCAATACGGGCAGGACCAGCGGCGGTACGCACAGGTGACACTGGGACCCCTTGGGTGGTGTTGCTGGTGGTGTTGGCTGTAGCTTCCGGGGGGTCCTGTGTCCATGTGCTGAGGGTGTTGACAGACCAGAGAGCTCAGTGTCCACCAGAGTCTGGGACTGGGAATCCTCGTCATTTGGTGCTGGGTGCCCAGCACGACCTGTATTTGGAAGAGACACACAATGTGATTTATGTTTCTACATGCATCGTTGGTTCACAAACATGACATTTTCTACTTCTCAAACAGATGCCTGCCTGTACACTGCTTTTCACCAGTTTTTCACAGACAGAGTTTGATATTGTTGTTGGCCATTTGCCAGCATGGCCTTGTGCTCCCCACAACAGAGCCCAGTGTCAGACATCTTGTCAGTCCTTTCCCACTCCCTGGGAGGCGATTATGTTTCAGTTTGATCTTGCTGGGCCATGTGGGTCGGTGTAGCTTGTCTGTGACTGCGACTCCCATCATACTCTTGGCTACACCCCCCTTCCCAGCATGCCCATGCTTCCTCCCTCTTGACTCTGCTTCCCTGTGAGGGGGTGTGACAGCAATGGCAAGATGGCTGACTGTGAAATCCTGGTGTTTGTTTGGCTACAAGTCCCAGCATGGCGTTGTGCTCCCCACAACAGAGCCCAGTGTCAGACATCTTGTCAGTCCCTTCCCACTCCCTGTGAGGCGAGTATTGTTCAGTTTGATCTTGCTGGGCCATGTGGGTGGGTGTAGGTTGTCTGTGACTGCGAGTCCCATCATACTCTTGGCTACACCCCCCTTCCCAGCATGCCCATGCTTCCTCTTTCTTGACTGCTTCCCTGTGAGGGGGTGTGACAGCAATGGCAAGATAGCTGACTGAAATCCTGGTGTTTGTTTGGCTACAAGTCCCAAGTGAGCCCCTGTGCTTCACACAGCAGCACCCAGTACGTGGTAACTTTTGCTGATATTTCAATGAGGTGTGTGTCAATGCATTGTATCCGGTGAGTTGTGTGGAGTTTGTGTTGGGGGATGTCTCCCCATGCTGAGTAGTATGGTCAGGGCTGTCAGTCCTTCCCATCATGAAACGTGCTTCCATTGTAGGGCGTGCAAGTTGTCTTTCAGGATGTCAGTCAGTGGTGTCCTGCTTCTGATTTGCACACAAGCCCTAGCAGGGCCTTGTGCTCCCCACAGCAGGACCCAGTGTCAGCCATCTTGTCAGTCATGTTCCACTCCCTGTGATGTGGGCATGTTTCAGAGGGGTCTTGATGGGCTAATCAGGAGGGGGGGCATTATCTGTGACTACAGGCCCCATCATGCTTTTGGCTACACTCAGTTCACCTGCATCCCCACTATTCCTTCCTGACAGTCAGCTGCACTGTAAGGTGGTGTGTTTGTGGTGGCGAAGTGTTTGGCTGGGTGTATTTGGCTTAGTGCCACTGGCTTGCTCTATTTGTTTGTACATTGGTGCATGTCATGACACAGTCCCCAGTCACTATGAGATGGCAGGTATTGTATTTGTGTGACTGGCATACACATCTTGGGTTGATTATCTATTGGTTAGTGTAGCTTTGGTTGCGGTGCATGGTTTCACTGTCCCCTTGCCACACAATCTTGGGTATGTTGTTTGTGTACTCACCAGGCTCTGGGATGTGTGTTAGGCCATGGACGCACTCTGGTGGTAGGATGTCCCGCACCTTCTCCTCCCAGGTCCTGAAGTAGACTGGTTTGGCAGGAGAGCCACCGCCGGTGCGCTGACTCAAGGCGTGATCTTTCTCGATGAGTTTCTTGACCCTCCTGCGCACGTCATACCACCGGTTCTGGATATCGTCCTTTGTGCGCAACGTTGGTGCTTGTGCGTTCACCTTGTCCACAATCCTCGCCCACATCTTGGTTTTCTGTGAGATGGGGGCCTTTGAACCAATGTACCAAACAAATGTGGCTCTACTCTGATGATCTCGCCTACCAGCACTTCTAACTCACTATCTGTGAACTTTGGATTCTTCTTTGGAGGCATGGTGATGGGTGGTGGTGGTGGGGGATGTGTGTGTGAGGGTGCAAGTGATGTTGGTTTGGTGTTGGTTTTGCTGTGTGTATGTGTGTGTACTTTGGTATGAGGTGCTGATGGTGTGTGAGTTGTGCGATGGGTGAGTTGTGAGTGTGTCTGTGGTTGCTGTATACTGGTGTTTGATGCTGGCTGTGTCTCCTGTTTGCAAGGGATGATGGTAGTGATTGTAGTCCTTTATATAGTTGGAGTTGTGGGTGTGTCTTTGTCCAATTTTTTTTGGGGGGGGGGTATTTAATGGCTTAGTCATTGCTTGTTTGGTCCTTTTTTTGTCTTTTTTCCTTTGTGTTTTGTAGGCATGAAGGAGACGTTCATGTGAAGGAAACGGACGCTGCTGTTGTCTCGTGCGGGCTTCTCCGCCTCGTTCACGCTGCCTGTCTTCTGTGTTTTGTACGCGTCGTTCGCGGCGGTCTCTATTGCTTGTGTGCCGGGTTGTCTGTGCGTGTCGGTCGTGGGGCTTGGTCTCCGTGTGAGTCGGTCTGGTTTTACACGCATTGCATCGTACTGCGCTAATCGTACATCGCGGGTACGGGTCGGTCGGGTTCATTCCGGGTTCGTGTCGGTCGGTGAAAATCACGTCGGTTTTCCGGCCGGATCACTATTTTCCCTCCGGCTCGGTCGTACGGCTTGTATTCCATACGTGTCGGTTGTAATTCACTCGCGGTGCATCGTACAGCACGGGTCGTACGGCGCTGGTCCGTGTCGGTCGGTATTCGGTCCGGGTCCGTGTCCGTGTCGGTCGGTTCGTTTTGTGGCCGGAATCGGAATCGGCCCCTATATGTTGCTATGAGGTTTGAGTGTTTGGGCCCTCCCCAATCACAGCCAATTGCTTAACAGACAGGATTTCCTGCCGTGTACGCTCTATACTAACCAGGCGCTGGGTAATGGGTTGTAATATGTGACCTTGAGAATGATCTTGAGGATTAGAAATAGATTGTGTCACTTGAGTCTTATGCGACATTTTTGAGAAGGTGTCCAGAAAATCTTTAGTTGTACCTTTTTTCCGTTTCGGTCAAGGCACTTTTCTATGCAATGGCTGTTGTAGCTTTTACCAAAAAAGAGTCTAGAGCTGTTATAGTTACCCACTCAGAGTTGCAAGTTTGTCTTCTTCTTCCCCATCTTTACCTCTCCAGACCAAGATTGAAGCACAATGGCAAATTCCTGTTGTTAGAGCGGGGGCCCAGCCCAGCCCAGCCTCCTCTGGGCTCCAACGGGTGTGGATGGTCCCACTCTTGGCCCGGGCCCATTCCGTGGGACTACAGCGTTGTTTTAAAGCACCTCCGCCCACGAAGGTAGCCTGATGGGAGACCGGAGAGTCTGGGACATTGAGAACGTCCCCTGGCATGGTCTCCACTGTGCTGCAAAGCAAGTCTGCATCTCTCCCCTCAGACTAGGGTGACCAACCGTCCGTAAATTTCACGGACCGTCCCATTATGTTTGTGGCCTGTCCGTTGCCCGTCATCATTCCTTTTACGGATGCATTTTGTTCGTAATTTTCACGATTGCAGCAGGCTGTGCTCTTCCCCTGGGAGAAGCCCCAGGAGTTTAAACGTTCTCTTACCCGGGGCCTCTCGCACTTCTCTTTGAACTCAAGAGGCTGCAGCAGCCCCTCCCCGACCTCGCTCAGTCTGTGGAAAGGCCCATTGTCATTCTGTCTGCTGCAGATCATCACATAAAGAATGACGATGGGCCGTCTGCTTTTAATGTATGCACACGCAAGTGAGTGTCTTGAAGGTGAGTGACTCGTTTGGAGCCAGTAGATTATATCACCCACATCTGAGCAACAAAAAAAAAATTACGATTGGTATTGGATCCGTTTGCTTTTTTTTAGCCATAACTGTTTAGCTCGTATTTATTTTTTACAAGTAAATATTAAACATTACTTCGGAACTGAATACCCCAGTCTCATGCAAGTTCTCACATATTGCATTGCAATAGTCTAGTTGTGCAAAACTGCATGAGGCTGGGAAACTCGGTTCAGAAGTAATGTTTAATATTTTAGTAAAAAATAAATATGAGCTAAACAGTTAAGACTAAAAAAAGGAAACGGAAATGTGATCCTCGAACCCTGCAACCAGGTGTTAAATCTAGGGCTTCCTCGAAACCTTTGCTAGACATCTATCGGAGAAATACTGCGTTTTCAAAATTCTTAATGGCGTCTGAACAATACCCTCTGCACATGACCACCAACATACAAGAAAGAAAAAAGAAAACTGTACGTACTCGAAGATAAATGCATACAAGCTCCCAGCTGGTCATCTTAAAGTTGATAAGGTCTTTTTCTTTTAGATCTGGCATTAGCCAAAACCTTAAGATTTTACTAATTTTCTGTGTATAATATATTTTCTCATGGGGGCATTCAGTCAGCCCTCTTCCCTCACAGCCGTTTGTTGTGCCATTCACATACTACCACATACAGCATGGGGAATTATGTCAGTACACTTCAGCCACTAGATAATTTAATTATGAGTGACTGCATTCTACTGTTTCATACAGAGCGCTGCCATATACAAAGAAATCTACTTCTGTGCCATGGACTACTACGGCAATGCATGCTTTTAGAGACCAATAAAGATTTGCTTTTAGCCAATATTTTTAAATATATATTTTCAAGGGCCCACCAACTTTACCAACAATCTAGTTGTACAAAAATCACAACAAAATAACATGCATTAACAAAGCCAATAGGCTAGCCACCAGCGCATGTTTTTCCCCCCACTTTACCCAACAAAAGTCATGCAGCTAAAGTGATACGCAGAATCTTGTGAGTTATGCTTTTATTGTTCTCAACCCAAAATGGTAATTGCAAAGTTAAAAATGAAGATTGGTGGTTGGTAATTGTACAGGGGATGACCATCATAATGTAGTTATACTATCACAAAATTTGCAGCTGCAGAATTTCCCTTTTCTTGCCAAATAATTTAGACAAGCCTGCAGCATAATTTGGCCCTCCCCTGCTGCATAACTCCAGTGGCCCTGCATTTGGTACCTACCAGTATGGATGACATGTGACTCCTACACCTTGCAGCCCCCATTGGGGCAGATTCCGATCCGGGTCGGAAGGGCACCGAACGCGATCCGGCTGGAAAAACTACGAGCCGTACGCGTGTTTTCCGGCCGACTCGTACACCTGTACTAGCGAGCAAGTACGACGCGAGCTACGTGAGATTCACCGACCAAGTCTTTTCCATGTCCGAACCGCTCCGTACGTCTCGGTCGGAAGCTAACCGTGGCGTTCAATGGATGCGATTTACAACCGAGCCAGTACGATGCATACATCAGACAGCCTGTGCGAGCCGGAGTGTCCGGCTCGCAAAAGCTCCCGGAGTCGGACTTCGGGGGTCCGCGTCGGACCCCCCGACACCCGCAGCCCTACGACTCGGACACAGGGGGAGACCTATGGGTCTCCCCAACACAGGCATGTACGGTGCGGATAGCACCGACCCGTACCCGCTGTAGGGGGCGCACTTGATCGAGACATACCCATTCAGTCAATGTCAGTGCATGTACGTGTCGTACAACTGGCTCCCATTGACTTCTATGGGAGTCCGACCGAACCGAGTCTGACAGCATGCGTGCGCATCGTACTCGCTCGGTCGGACTGTAGGGGTCCGGCTCGGTTGCAAAACACTCCGGATCCGACTCGGTTGGAGTGCTTTTCGACCCGGATCGGAATCGGCCCCATTGTCTTAACATTTCCTATACATTGATTTACACACATATGAGTCATTGTCTCTAAACAATGTGTGTGAGCTAAAGTGCTTAACACACTACACTGGGCTGACTAGCACTATAAAAGAAAATAAATACACACAAGATAGGGTCTATATGGGGATAAGGGGCGCCATTGGAGGTTGATAGTGAGGGACTCTGTGCAGAGTGAGGTCTTTGGTGAAGGGGTGTAATGAAGGCTGAAGGCCTCTATCCCCTGCAGTGCGGGGGATGTGGCAACCCTTCAAGGGAACCCCAAACCTTCAGGAGGTCTCATACAGCCTAAAGCCAATGCTCATATGTGAGATATGGGAGACTCAGTGGGCGCTCTTTAATTCTGCAGGCCCCCCCCCATAGATTTGTGTTATCCCACTACTTTCACAGGAGGATGCACCAACAAAGAGTGTTGCACCGGGTGCCACAAGCACTAAAGCTGGCCCTGCCAAGGTTATAGCTATCATTTCTGCAGCCTGGACTGTGCCCCAGACCCTGAGGTAAAAGCCCTTCAAGAGTTGAATGTAGGATGGACTAGTAGGAACGCATAACCTATGAATGGAGGGCTTTTATTTTATTATAACCTATGTTTCTGTACAGTTTTTATTTCACAATATCTAGTTAATGGAGAAAGAAGAGCACAATTAAAGATGCCTAACATAACGAAACTGGTGTGCACTAATCCCAAAACCTTGTAGTGTCCCACAGTAACCTGCCTGACAAATGCTCCGAGCTGGAGCCTTGGATGCATTTCTCCATTATTCATTGAAAAATAGCCTTTTTTCCTAACAAGCTGTGATTTTCGTTCTGTATGTATATGTTATTTCTGTAGTGTGACCCTAGCCAAAAAGGAAGCGGAGCGCTGTACAATGTCCAAGACAAAATGTATATCTGAAAACCTTTGCCAAATTTATGATGGGTATATTTACTAACTTTTCATGCAACACAGATCAGCAAGTGAAGTTCTGCTGTGTGTTGCCTGAATGGAAAGAGTACAACAGCACCCTATTTTCAAATATATGGTGCAGTTCTGCTCTCTCCTAGTCCTGGGACCCTTGTGACTGCCTAGTGCCAAAACATTGTCGTCAAGTACATTTTTTGTGCAGGAAGGGAAAGCTATCCTTTGCGGCTATTTCTTCTTTGCCTGTGCGCTGCAGAAAACAGCGCACATGTAAAGAGGAAGTAACGTGGAAGAATAAAGATATTTCTTTTTGTTACACCTACCTCAGATAGACACACCATTTTGGCATAAACCAGTCTTTATAAATATGGATTTACATCGCAATGCATGGGAACACCCATGCACCACCCTTGTAACGCCTACGTGACCACTCTCTAACTTTGCAGTCAAAGACAGAATAGTAAATTGGACTAGTTGACAGTCTTGTTGTGGTCGTAAAGAGTGTGTGAATCCAAAGGCTGTAAGCTGTCAGTTTTTTTGTAACACAGAATAACTTTTAAATACCTGTAGATGAACTGTGTAAATGTTTCAAAACGTATCAGCAGTTAAGAAACCACAAATGGACCACTTGTTTGTAATTCAAAAGTGTGCTGGAAACAGAGTTTTAATAGTTTTAAAACAATCGAGACAATTTACTTGGTGATGTTTGAATGATGCAAAAACAACAATTGATGGACAGAATGCAGAACAATGTCATACATTCACCCAAGTACAGAGATCTGGGCCTAAATCCATCGTTTTTTTGCTCACCATGCCATTCCAGTTTGAACCCAGCCATATGCAAATCAGTCTTGACCCTGTGCCACATGGGAACAGTCCAGCCCGAACTGCCAAGCCAGGTCCTCCCTGGACTGGAAACAAGCATCCTAGGACCGGTTTCGGGCTTTCAGCCCTCGTCAGCCAGGATAGCTTGATTCCAGTGGCATGGAGAGCAAGGGACTCACGTCTGAGCATACCCTTCCCACTCGGGGTGACAAATGCAAAAACAACAATTGATGGACAGAATGCAGAACAATGTCATACATTCACCCCAGTACAGAGATCTGGGCCTAAATCCATCGTTTTTTTGCTCACCATGCCATTCCAGTTTGAACCCAGCCATATGCAAATCAGTCTTGACCCTGTGCCACATGGGAACAGTCCAGCCCGAACTGCCAAGCCAGGTCCTCCCTGGACTGGAAACAAGCATCCTAGGACCGGTTTCGGGCTTTCAGCCCTCGTCAGCCAGGATAGCTTGATTCCAGTGGCATGGAGAGCAAGGGACTCACGTCTGAGCATACCCTTCCCACTCGGGGTGACAAATGCAAAAACAACAATTGATGGACAGAATGCAGAACAATGTCATACATTCACCCCAGTACAGAGATCTGGGCCTACATCCATCGTTTTTTTGCTCACCATGCCATTCCAGTTTGAACCCAGCCATATGCAAATCAGTCTTGACCCTGTGCCACATGGGAACAGTCCAGCCCGAACTGCCAAGCCAGGTCCTCCCTGGACTGGAAACAAGCATCCTAGGACCGGTTTCGGGCTTTCAGCCCTCGTCAGCCAGGATAGCTTGATTCCAGTGGCATGGAGAGCAAGGGACTCACGTCTGAGCATACCCTTCCCACTCGGGGTGACAAATGCAAAAACAACAATTGATGGACAGAATGCAGAACAATCTCATACATTCACCCCAGTACAGAGATCTGGGCCTAAATCCATCGTTTTTTTGCTCACCATGCCATTCCAGTTTGAACCCAGCCATATGCAAATCAGTCTTGACCCTGTGCCACATGGGAACAGTCCAGCCCGAACTGCCAAGCCAGGTCCTCCCTGGACTGGAAACAAGCATCCTAGGACCGGTTTCGGGCTTTCAGCCCTCGTCAGCCAGGATAGCTTGATTCCAGTGGCATGGAGAGCAAGGGACTCACGTCTGAGCATACCCTTCCCACTCGGGGTGACAAATGCAAAAACAACAATTGATGGACAGAATGCAGAACAATGTCATACATTCACCCCAGTACAGAGATCTGGGCCTAAATCCATCGTTTTTTTGCTCACCATGCCATTCCAGTTTGAACCCAGCCATATGCAAATCAGTCTTGACCCTGTGCCACATGGGAACAGTCCAGCCCGAACTGCCAAGCCAGGTCCTCCCTGGACTGGAAACAAGCATCCTAGGACCGGTTTCGGGCTTTCAGCCCTCGTCAGCCAGGATAGCTTGATTCCAGTGGCATGGAGAGCAAGGGACTCACGTCTGAGCATACCCTTCCCACTCGGGGTGACAAATGCAAAAACAACAATTGATGGACAGAATGCAGAACAATGTCATACATTCACCCCAGTACAGAGATCTGGGCCTAAATCCATCGTTTTTTTGCTCACCATGCCATTCCAGTTTGAACCCAGCCATATGCAAATCAGTCTTGACCCTGTGCCACATGGGAACAGTCCAGCCCGAACTGCCAAGCCAGGTCCTCCCTGGACTGGAAACAAGCATCCTAGGACCGGTTTCGGGCTTTCAGCCCTCGTCAGCCAGGATAGCTTGATTCCAGTGGCATGGAGAGCAAGGGACTCACGTCTGAGCATACCCTTCCCACTCGGGGTGACAAATGCAAAAACAACAATTGATGGACAGAATGCAGAACAATGTCATACATTCACCCCAGTACAGAGATCTGGGCCTAAATCCATCGTTTTTTTGCTCACCATGCCATTCCAGTTTGAACCCAGCCATATGCAAATCAGTCTTGACCCTGTGCCACATGGGAACAGTCCAGCCCGAACTGCCAAGCCAGGTCCTCCCTGGACTGGAAACAAGCATCCTAGGACCGGTTTCGGGCTTTCAGCCGTCATCAGCCAGGATAGCTTGACTCCAGTGGCGTAGTGAGCACGGGTCCCACGTCTGGGAATACCCATCCCACTTAGGGACTGCAGCGTTGTTTTAAAGCGCCTCCGGGCATGCAGGTAGCCTGATGGGAGACCGGGTAACTCGGACACTTAGTCTGTCCCCTGGCCCAGTCTCCACTGTGCTGCAAACCAGGTCGGCGTCTCTCCCCTCAACCGCGGGACTGCAGCATCGTTTTAAAGCGCCTCTGGGCGCGCAGGTAGCCTGATGGCAGACCGGGGAGTCTGGGACACTGAGTCTGTCCCTGGCCTGGTCTCTGCTGTGCTGCAAACCAAGTCAGCGTCTCTCCCCTTAGCCGCGGAACTGAGGCGTTGTTTTAAAGCACCTCCGGGCGTGCAGGTAGCCTGATGGGAAACCGGGTTTATATCATATATATTTTGAGATTTGATAATCAATTTTGTCTATTTATGTATGATTTTGGGTGTAATATATTTCCAATCTTTTTAGGTTGGACCATATGTTTTTTGTACCATAATTGGCCCAGGTCCGGCTGAGTACTTGGTTTCCCCCATTGTTGTGCAACAATAGCATGTAGCATGGACCTTTGATGAATGATTGTTCTAAATGTCAACAAAATGTGTATCATGCTGACAGTTATCCTCAAACTTCCAGTTTGATTCTGTTTCTACATGTTGCATCCATACAGGTCAGCACCAATCAGAAAAAGGACATTTGGAGAGCCATTGCCCCTCAGGTGCCCTGAGGTCCAGCTGGAGACGCCCTCCCAATGTGTAAGGTGCCCTCCAATGGCCTGCACACTGGTGGTGACCTACCTGGAACTTAATGGGCAGTGTAGGGCCCAAAACAACTACTTAGGGGTGAGTTCTGGACAGAGTCATGCATGGTAAATTACCAACTTTGAAAATTACAGACAGGCATTTCCCCAGCCATATTGGTGATGACCCATGTGCCACACACAGTGTAGGATTAACAAATATATAAGGTACTATTCCCTTATGTTATGCTAAATAGATTAGCCTTATATAGCTAAATATAGCAGTGGTAGTCATCTATATTTACAACCCACTGAGCTATAATAACAAAGGTGATGTTTTATAGAACAGGTTAGTCTTGGACGGGTGGCAGCCATTTTGTATACTGGCCGCCATCTTATATTATGGTTATGTATAAGCACGCGGTGAGCTCTAAACTGCGAACGAGGTAGGCCCAGACAGTTGCGCCAAAATACTTGTTGTTCACCTGATAAGTATACGCCCAGTTTTGTTTCTTTACTCAATAATGGGCGCTGCCTCGCTTATGAATAAGACTTTCTGTGTTTGTAAGTAATATTCTATTTGCAGCACCTCTCCTATGTTGGGAGGAGCAGGGATGCAGCTGGCTGACCTTGGCTAAGAGATACCGTGTGCCCGCCTCGGACTGGTGATGTCCGCCCCTCTGCCTCCCTTAAGTACGCATCCCAAAACCTGTAACTTTCCCCTGTATGCGTGCTCTAGAGGTTTATGACGTGTTTGATGTTTCATACTATGCTGCGCATCATTGTTGAGTCAGTCTATTAGCAAGCATTACATGGTGCATGTTGTATTTGGGCTCCTCTGCAGAGTATATATAATAAACTGCTTATATGCATTCTTTACTGGTTGACCGACTCTTCATTGATATAGGTAAGGCCGAGAGGTGGTTTAGTAACCCGAGTGACCCTAGACGGGTCACTTCCTTCAGTTGGTGCCCGAACAGGGACCCCGGGATATCACCCATCACACCCGCAAATGGGTCATGAGGTCGGGGTGCAGGCCGGTCTAGTGGGCGGACTGGGGGCCCCCACAAGATAGAGCTGTTTCTGTGGCTTGCCTCGCCCGTCTGATCGAGGGTGTCCTGTCTAGTGGTGATACGCCGGGGTCCAGAGATGGCGAGACCTTGGAGCTGAACAGATTGGTCTGGAGAGTCGGCGGTAGAGAATCACGTGTGAAAACCGCGTTTGACAGGTGAGTGACTTTGTGTACGTTTTAGTACCTGAAAATGTACTGGCGCCAGTCTTGAGGTAGTGTTGGACTGAACCGTGTAAGGCAGACCGTTGACCGCCTTTCGGTGTGAACGTGAACTGCTCCGGGTGATTCGGGCTTTTGAGACCCATCTCATAGAGGTTCTTGGGTAGCACCTGGAGGGGCAGGGCCTTCGGGAGTGTTTCTTGGACGGAGCCACACTACCGACCTGGGGGAGACAGAACCGATCGGTCTGTGCTCCATAAGTGGTACTGGACTGTGAGCGTGAGGTCGCTATCGAACTGTATCTCAGTGGTCTTGAACCACAGATTAGATGAGCCTTAGTGGCGAACCTCATTGGCAGTGCCGGACTACGTCTGACAAGGCAGAACCTTGAGTTGTACCCTTAAGTATTGTGGACAAGCTACTTGGGCTGTGCTTTAATAGCGAGTTTGAACTGTATTGTGTGAACGAGTGCTGGGGCTGAATCTCGTGGTGGTTTGAGAGTCGTTAACGGCTCTATGAGCTACAAGATGTGGATAGGCTTTAGATTGTGTCTAATCACAACTGGGTCGAGCTGGGCTATCCATTCACGTAACAGAGATTCTTAGGTGGTGCGTAGTGAAAGGCTGTTTGGGCCGTGTTGTATCGCATACCTTAAGAGGTCTGTTCTTGCTGATTTTTGAGTGTATCTTGTGTACGATTTTCGGACAGAGAAGTGGATTTGCTGTGGGTATAGTGTAAGTATCTTATATTAAGATGCCATGTTTTAGTAAACTTGGATATTTTCTATGTCGGTGTTGTTGTTCAAGTGATCGACTGGAGGAAAGACAACCTGCTCCTTCAGAGGGTACCCCGATTTTTGATATGTACATAAAGCATGGTATTGGCCTTATTATGTTTAGCACCTTATGGCATAAATATACGATGGACAATGCTGATTTGCAGTGGTCACTTGCTTGCTCGTTCGATGAACAAAAGTTGAATTTTCTAGAAGTAAAGCTGTTTACTAAGAAGAGTAGGCATTCGATTTTTGATATGTTGAGGGTTTGGCAGATGGAGGCAAAGCAGCGGCGAATTAGAGAGGAAAAAAATACGAGGAAAAGATACTATTGGGCGTCTCAGTTGGCGGCGGTGAACCACGGGATGTACGGTCCTGCTTTGAATCCGGCCTTCGAGATGGATAAGTTATTACTTCCGGGCGGGGATTACTATAGGGCACTGTATTCGGCGACTCCGGATGCACGGTTGACAGGACCGACGCAAGTTGCGGTACGCGTGTGGCATGCGGCGAATGCTGCGATGGGGTGGAGGGATCGCTTGACTCGAGCGACGCCGTTGTATACCTCCCAGCGCTTGGGTTATCTGTGGAAAACGAAAGGCTTTGAGAAATGGGATATGATTGGTATAAGTAAGGTGGGTGACCTCTGGGCGAAAAGGTCCTTCAAAACGTTTGAAATGCTCAAAACTGAATACAAATTAAATGATAGGGAGTACTTCCGATATGCACAGGTCTACCATGCGCTGTGTTCGGTTTTTCCGGATGTTGCTGCTATCCCAGAATATTCCCCGTTGGAAGATAGAGTGTTAGATGGCTATGTGCCCGACAGCACTATTTCTCTGATCTATAAAAAACGTATTAATGATCGTACGGACTTGCTGACCCATCTGCGGGAGGCGTGGACGGCCGACGGATTGGAACTGGACGATGAGGATTGGGTATCGGCGGTGGCCTCCCCGAAAGAGGTGGCGATCCCGGCCCGCCTTAGATTTGTGCAGCTGAAGATACTCCATAGAGTGTATGTCACAGGGCCTGGTTTGATACGTATGGGTTATTCGAGGGATGGAATGTGTAAGCGTAGCTGTGGCTTGTTGGGTACCTTTCTTCATATCCTATGGGAATGTTCAGAGGTCGTACGATTTTGGAACGGGGTACATACTGTAATGGAGGAGGTCACGCATGTCGCTTTGTTACCAGAGGCCAGGAGGTGTTTGCTGAATGTCTGGGAACCAAATGACTATAATGCGGCGCAGACGCAGTGGGTGACTTTGGGGTACATGGTGGCTAAGCGCAATATCGCACAGTTGTGGGGTTCCCCGAGGCCGCCTACGATTTCGGTATGGAAGGAGAATATGGATTGGTGTATGTTCAGGGAAAAGACGGTGTATGTGGCGAGAGGCAAGCCTGGGAGGTGGACTAAGGTGTGGGGTCCATGGAATTCCTACCGTGGAAATATCTGCGCTCCGTCTCTGCCGCAAGAGGTCGACGTCGCTTTGTCCCCCTAGCCGCACATTCTACGCAATTGTGTATGCTTTGTCCTCTTCTCCGCCGCCCCCCACTACCACCTCCTGTCAAGAGTTATTCCAGATAACGTGGATCTTCCCCCGTCCTGGGGAGCGCACGCTGCTATTTCGGACTCTCATTGCCTTGTTTGTGTGTTATTGTTTGTTTTTAATAGAAAATATGAAACCGTCCTTTTTGATCGCCCTTGGACTGTGGCCGCGGCCTGTTATATGTGCTTACGAACTTTCGGGAGCTTTTGCTTCTGGCATTTGAATGTATGGCGTTGCCTTGCTGGCTCACGAGCTTTCTAGCGGCCGGCCCTTGTGGTTGTAGGCCCTTGTTTGTATCTTTTTAATGTGTAATAAATGTTTCTTATAAAAAAAAACAAAGAATCCAACTGCTTATTATAAAGAACTGACAGAAGCGGCCAATTCAACAGTTATGACGTTAGCTCACATTATGTTGTTTTTTGGGTTCTTGGTGCCGATTGATATATGGAGGCAGGTGCGCTTGGTGGATCACGTGGCGGAGCTAGGAGCAAAATGGGATCAGATAAAGCTGCGGGATCAAGAACGTAGGCCAGGTGAGAAGCCAAGAGCGGAAGTGTTAGCTTTACCTGACCGAATTATTACGTACATGCATTTGTTTATTGCTCCCAAGAAAGTGGATTGGGATAAACTTACACCATGTTGTCAAAAGAAAGAGGAGAGTGTGTCAGATTTCTTTACTAGGTACGAGGGGATGTTTTGGGATTTCAGTGGTTAGGATTTGTTAGTGGATGGTGTAGTCCGGCTGTTTGTCGACAGGTTTGTTAATAATTGGCTTCCTGAGATTGCAGCCCGGATGAAGGCAGCGGAAAGTACCTGGTCCACATCCACTCCCTCGGGAGTATGGCGCAATATTATGAACATCGAGAGAACAAACAGAAGCAAGTTGTAGAGAAGAATGGGAATGAATTGAATATAAAGGTGTTGTTGCAGCAGGTGCAGGGAAGTAGTGTAAGAGGAAGGGGTCAGCCGCAAGTGCAGCAGCGATAGTCCGTACCGCAAGGTGGTGGAACGAGTGTTCCATATGTACCTGTGGGACCTAATCAATGTGCATATTGTCAGAAGGAGGGGCATTGGCGAAATGAGTGCCCTGAATTGCTACAGGCTGGTGGGATCCCTAGAAGAGCGAGTTTTCGGGGACGTGGTAGAGGAACAGGAAGTCAGGGTGAGAGAAGACCAGAATGAACTGAGAATGTTGAAAGGAATCAAAATTACTTTGATGATCCTAGAGGATGACAGTATTGTCGCGAGGATTATGATGTAGATGAAGGAACAGGGATGTCCATCCACAGCTAGGACAGCAACGGACCAGTTTCGGTGAATGTAGATCAACGCACTCCCTGTGTTGCTGCGGGTTTGCTTGGTACCTTTCAACAGTTTATGATTGACACAGGTGCTATGAACAGCTCCGTTTCCCGTTCTCTGGTCCCTGGGGCAGCTCTGTCTGGCAAGAATAATGTTTCGGTGGGATTTTCAGGTACGCCGGTTATTAGTCCCATCTCTAAGCCCCTTACTTTGACAATTGGCCTGTTTTTAGTGAAATTCTTATTTCTTTTGACTTCAAATTGTGGGGAAAATGTAATGGGGCTTGATTTGTTGAAACAGCTGCATGCAACCATTTTCTGTTACCCAGATGGTGTTTACAGGATGATTGGACCTGATGTGGCACGGGCGAAGCAACACTTTGCCAAAGACGCCCCTCTCCCTGATGAGTTCAAGGACGTGCCTAGCACGCTGTGGGCTACAGGTGACACAGACGTAGGACTGTTGCAGGTACCGCCAGTGTCTATTCAGGTTAAGGACAAATGTTTCTCTGCCTCGTATTCCACAGTATAAAATATCGCAGGCAGGAGGGACTGCTTTGTTGAAAATCATAAATTATTTAATTGCGTCTGGTGTGGTTGAGGAATGTGTGCAACAGTCCTATTCTTCTGATTCTTAAAAAGGCCCGACAGATCCACCTGATGCCCATTCTGATGTGTACCGATTTGTTATTGATCTTAGGGAAATTAATAAGATAGTGGTACCACAATTTCCTGTTGTTCCCGACATCACTTCGATTTTGACTATGATCCCTCCTACAGCTCAGTATTTCTCTGTGATTGATTTGAAGAATGCGTTCTTTAGTATTCCGATTCATCTGGATTCCAGGTATCTTTGTGGGTTCAATTTATCTGGCAGAAGCTTTGTGTTCTGTCGCGCTCCTCAAGGGTATACTGAAAGTCCTACTATATATAGTCAAGCCTTGAAAGCACAATTGGACTCGCTAGTTCTTCCGGCTGGTAATGTATTGGTGCAATATGTTGACGATCTCCTTTTGGCTTCTGATACTGAAGAAGGATGTAAGGAAGCCACGGTCAAATTGTTAATGCATCTGGCACAAAATGGACATAAAGCGTCCCTTTCTAAGTTTCAATATGTAGGTCACCTCCTATTGAAGGAGGGTAGAAGATTGACACCTGAACGTATTACTGTAATCAATAATATGGGCATGCCAAAGACAAGGAGAGAAGTGCGAGGTTTCATAGGAATTACGTTATACTATCGATATTGGATCCCCAACTATTCTCTGATTGTGAAAACCCTCCTTTATTTATTTATGAAAGATGTGTGTGAACCCTTGCCATTGACGCTTGAGTGTCAGCATGCCTTCGAGCAGCTGAAGCATGCGCTTTGTTCTGCTCCTATCCTTGGTACTCCTGACAATAGGAAACCCTTTGTATTGTATGTACATGAAGTGGATGGTTGTGCGTTGAGTGTCTTGACACAGGCTTTCGGTGGTAAGTACCGGCCCTCTGCTTATTTTTCTGCAGCCCTTGAAAATGAGGCTAGAGCGCTCCCGAGCTGTCTGAGAGCCGCTGCTGCAGTGGCAATTGCAATCAGACAATCGGCAGGGCTCGTTCTTGACACTGACCTAACGGTAATGGTACCCCATTCTGTAGACACTCTAGTGAATAGAACGCAGACGCAGCACTTTACCAGTGCGCGTCTGACTGGATATGAGCTAACTTTGTTCGCTCCACATGTCACCATTAAACGATGTGTCACTCTGAATCCAGCCACATTACTACCCCTCCCTTCGACGAGTCATTATGCAGATGAGCATGACTGTATTTACAGAATAAAGGAAGAAACGAAGGGAAGGGTAGCCCTGACTGATGTTCCCTTATCTGACCCTCAAGGGGATCTATATGTTGATGGCTCCTGCCTTAAGCTTCCAGATGGCACTACTTCTGCCGCATACGCGATCACTACATTGCATACAGTCGTAGAGACTTCCCTCGTCCCATATCAATCTGCCCAGGCTGCTCAGTTAGTAGCCCTGTTGAGAGCTTGTGAGTTACGTGAAAAGATGGCTGTTAATATTTACACCAACAACAAGTACGCATTTGGAGTCTCTCATAATTTTGGCCGGCTCTGGACGGAAAGCGGGTTCCTGACATCCCATGGGTTGAAGATACAGCATGGCCCGTTGATCCACAGATTGCTGTCAGCTTTGATGTTACCCAAAAAGCTGGCAATAATAAAATGCAGTGCCCACAAGGTAGTTCCAAATGACGTGGGTAGGGGCAATGCATTTGCGGATAAAACAGCTAAAAAAACTGCTAGATCGAAGATGAGTAAGATGTTTGTGGCAGGACCTCCTAGGTGGGTACCTGATAATGCGATGAATGAGAAGACTGTAGATACTGTTAAGAACATACAGAATGAGGCCACAATGGATGAAGTGGCTGTATGGCAGGAAAGAAAAGGATTGGTCCGTGATTTCTATTGGATGCAGAATAAATTCAAAATATAACTGTTGTGTGTTGAATATATCTTCAAAACTGGTATGTTAATACCCTCTGCGGAGAAACTATGTTCCAAGAGTATATTTCATCACATACAGTAAATGTAAAACAAGAGCGCCAAAACCAGTTTTCATCAAAGTAAACTCTATTTATTCTATATATAGAATCCAAATCACAATTTTGATGCTGAAAATAGGTTGCAAACAGGAAAGAAAAAAGGGGTAGGTGTGCTCGTGATAGGTAAGTACAAGTGAAAGTGACTAGGTTGAAAAAATATATTCACAATTCAAACAATTTCAAAAGTCAACTGGTAGAGCAGACCAGTACAAAGAGACCTGTCCAATAAGTAACATTTGTATAATACAATTCTTATACACAATTTATATGCAATAATGCAATGTCAGATGGTGGGCTGGTGGGATGATGGTACAGGTCTCGTATGGGAGTAGAGCGTCGACATTTCAAATCGGCTAACGCAAGAAGGGTGATTTTTACCTCAGCTGCGAGTCTTCTTTAGGACGGGGTAATGCAACCTAGGGATAGAAAGGCTAAGTTACTAAGGTGCTTGGAGACTCAATGGGGTCTGCGGGGAACATAGTGATGTTACTGACCTAATCCGTGTGCCGCAATGGCAACAGGGTATGTTGAAAAATCAACCAGGTATTGTGAGACCTGCCTCACGGCGTGGCCCTCTCCATCATCCACCCAACCTGCAACCACCCTCAAGACACAACATCCCCGACTCCGGCCGCCCCAGCCACCCCCGATCCGCGGGCCGGCCAGAGGCCTGACCAACTCACCACCCTACCACGCATGTCCAACCAAGGAAGCGGGAGCCCTCAACACAGACCCAGAGGCGCCAGCCCAGTCACACCTCGGGTCGCCTTCCCCGGGAGGACTCAATCGGCCACCAGGCCCCTGGGGAGCAGGCGCCTCCCCTACCGAGCGTCTGGGATCCCTCCCAGACCCACCTGAAAAGACCAAAGAAGTGAGCGGCAGGAAATCCCGCCAAACCCCCTCCGTCACCCCAGTCCCCCCTCTGCGAGCACTCCGGACTTCAAAGAACCAGCGGAGTATAACAAGGGGTGCCGGAGAAACAAGGACAGAGAAGACCTGGAACCATCTGAGCCTGCTGACGTTGTCGCGGCTCCTGAACGCTGAAGTCACCTGGGCCTGCTGAGTGACTCGCGGCCTCTTGCTATTGAACCATCTGAGCCCGGCGGACGAGGTCGCGGCTCCCGAACACTGAACCACCTAGGCCTGCTGAGTGACTCGCGGCCCCCAGCTATTAAACCATCTGAGCCCTGCTGACGGAATCGCGGCTCCTGAACTCCGACCACCTGTGCCTGCTGAGAGACTCGCGGCGCTCCCCTTGAGGACGACTCGGGAAGAGATCGCCCAGAGACACGACACCCTCCGGCTCGAGGATTGTGAGCTTCCGCAGGGTATTTCGCAGAGACACTATCTTGAAAGACTGTCCCGCTACCCCCATTCCCCACGACTGACTTGTGGTACGTTGTGCCACTGCTGTACTATTTGCCTTCTGGGTCATAAAGATCCCTTGAAATCATCGATAAAAGAACTTATCGTCCTACAAAGAATACGTGTGGTGTCCCTCTGTTCACAGTGCAGTTCAGGGTGTACGCGCCTGGTTCGGCTTACTTGGGAGAGGTGGGTCAAAGGGGTGGGCAAGACGTGTATCGAACCCCCTTCCGGCGAACGCCTTTCCAACATTTGGTGGCAGACGACGGGATCCGAGCCGACACCGAAAGAGAGCGTGCAGTGAACGACTGACGCACTACCAAACAGAGATGGAAGGAGAAACCCCCCTGGGTGCCGCAGGTACCGAAATAAGCTCACCGTTCCGAGAGGATCAATTGGACTATTACACGCATAGAGAACTAAAACAGTTTTGCAAAGACCTTGGCATCGCTACCACCGGACTAAGCACAAAGGAAGACTTCCAGAAAGTACTGAAAGCCTGGGTCGAGACGGGGGCGCCCCCGACCCAAACGGAAGGAGACTCTACCCATGAACAAACAAGCACCCCGGCGAGAAACAACGGGCCAGAGGGGAACCTGTCCTCCGAGGAACTAGCGGACCGAGAGAGAAGCCGCAACCACGAACTGGAACTGGCAAAACTAAAAATCGAGGGAGAGATAAAACTGGCAGAGAAGAAGTTAGCCGTCGAGCAGTTACGGCTACAAGGGGAACTCGAAGAGAAGAGACTCCAAAGGGAGCACGACGAAAAGAAACTCCAGCTAGAACATGAACGCGGCCTGAAGGAGATTGAGTGGCGGGCTAGACACGAAAAGTCACAGCCGCCCGGGAATCCACAGCCCGCTCCCGCCGGGGAAACCAAAGTTCACATCCCCAAGGATGTGGTCAAGGAGTATTATAAGAACGATGATATCCAGCAGTGGTTTAAGGCCTACGAAGTCGCCATGACCTCTCACCGAGTCCCACAGAAGGATTGGGGGGCTGGCCTATGGGGCCGGTTCTTAAGCGAAGGAAGGGACACTCTGCTCGATCTGCCCTCCGCGGTCATGAACTCCTACAGCCACATGAAGGAAGCCCTCGTGGGCCGGTACGGACTCACCCCCGAAATGTACCGACAACGGTTCCGAGATTGCAAAAAGATACCGGGCACCACGTGGGTCGAATACGTGAACTTTTACAGCCGAGCCTTGGACGGGTGGATCAAGGGCAGCAAGGTCTCCACCTTCGAAGAACTGTTCGATCTGATCGCCTGGGAACATTTAGCGGCCAATTGCTTTATAGAACTGCGCCAGCATCTCCTAGACAGTAAACTCACCGACCCTCAGAAGCTGGCCGCTGAGGCTGATCGTTGGGTGAACACCCGGGGCCCCGTGGGGGACTACGGCCGCAACAGTCAGGGTCCCCCCCACCAGAGGGGCGGAGGGAACCACGGCCGACCAAGAGACTTTGCCGGGGGGTCCTCCACCAGCCCCCCCAGCAGCCCACCAGCGGCGGGTTCGGCCCAGTCTCCAGCCAGCACCGGAGCCCCAGGACGACCAGGTCCACGAGCTAGGATCACCTGCTTCCGCTGCCAGCAGCCCGGACACTACGCCAATGACCCCCAGTGTCCCCAGTATCAGCGAACCACAACGACCAAACCCACGACCCGGCAGATGGCCTCCGTGGCTCTGGGGGAAGAAATGGAAGACTCCGAGGAATGGGAACCGGCGGCCATGGCCCTGGTCTCCCTTGGTGATCGAGAAATGGTCCCCGGGACACCCTTGCCCGCCAACACAGAAAAGTACCGACAGCGGGTGACCATCAACGGCCACCGAGTCGAGGGCCTTCGCGACACCGGGGCGAGCGTCACCGCGGTCCACCGCAGCCTAATTTCCGAAGACCAGATCCTAGCCGGGGCCCTCTGTCCGGTCGTATCCTCCGACAATTCTGAGAGCCTCTGCCAGATGGCCCTGGTGCCCTTCGAGTGGGGAGGGGTCTCCGGAGAACTGAAGGTAGCGGTCCGGACCTCGCAGCCCGTAGACTGCCTCCTGGGCAACGACCTGGAGAGTTCCCCGTGGGGGCAGGTAGAACGAAGAGCCCACCTGGAGATGATGGGCCTACCAGAATGGGTCTGCGCCACCACGCGCTCCATGACCGCACGAGTGGCCCCCTCCAAGGGCGGTGAAGCCCTCTTACCGAACACTTTCCCCGAGAGCAGGGACCCCCTACCAGAAGCAGACAACCCTCCTTCCGAGGAAGAAGGAGACACTAACCCAGGGGAAGGACCGGAACCTTCCGCCCCAGAGGCCCCGATGGAACTCGAAGAACTGCCCAAGTTGGCCCAGTGGCACTGCGAAGGGGGGCCCTCCCGCGAAGAGTTCTGCCAGGAACAGACCACTTGCCCCTCCCTCGAGGGACTTAGACAACAAGCCGAAGCCCAGGTCGCCGGTGACCAAACCGGAACCCATTGGGTCTATTGGGACAATGGCCTCCTCTACAGCGAGCAAAAGTCCGCCGAGCTAGGCGCAGCACGAGTACTGGTGGTACCCCTGCGGTTCCGGAGCCTCCTCCTGGGCCTGGCCCACGATGTACCCTTGGCAGGACACTTAGGCCAAGACAAGACATACCAGCGATTGGTGACCCCCTTCTATTGGCCCAAGATGCGGGCGAATGTAGAAGCACACTGCAAGTCCTGCCTCACGTGCCAGGGCAGTGGGAAAAGTGGCGGAAAACGCAAAGCCCCCTTACAACCGTTCCCCGTTGTGGGTACCCCATTCGAGCGGGTCGGCATCGACATCGTGGGACCCCTGGATCCGAAGACCGCCCAGGGCCACAGATTCATCCTTGTCCTGGTGGACCATGCCACCCGCTACCCCGAGGCCATCCCCCTCCGCACCGTGACGGCTCCCGTGGTGGGCCGGGCTCTCATGGGGATCTTCTCCCGTGTCGGATTTCCCCGCGAGGTTGTGAGTGATCGCGGCACGAACTTTATATCCCGCTACATGAAGTCCCTGTGGCAGCAGTGCGGAGTCACGTATAAGTTCACGACCCCCTACCACCCCCAGGGCAACGGCCTGGTGGAACGCTTCAACCGAACTCTGAAGGGAATGATCCTGGGCCTCGAAGAGCCCCTGCGCCGGAAATGGGACGTCCTCCTCCCTTGCCTCCTGTTCGCGTACCGGGAGGTTCCCCAAAAGTCTCTGGGGTTCAGCCCCTTCGAACTGCTGTACGGACATCCCGTTCGAGGGCCCCTGAGCCTGGTCAAAGAGGGCTGGGAGACAAGCCCCCGGGGGACACCCCCGGATGTGTTCCGCTACATCCTGGCGCTCCGCAACCAGACGAGGAAGTTTAGAGAACTTGCAGAGGCTAACCTCGAGGCCAGCCAAGAAGAAATGAAGCGCTGGTATGACCAGAACGCAACCTTGGTCGAGTTCCAGCCGGGCCAACAGGTTTGGGTCATGGCTCCGGTGAAACCCTGCGCCCTACAAGACAAATGGACTGGTCCATTCAAGGTGGTCGAACGGAAGAGCCAGGTCACGTATCTGGTCGACGTACAGTCCCCACGGAACCCCCTCCGGGTCCTCCACGTAAACCGTCTCAAGCCCCACTTCGTAAGGACAGAATTGAGTTTGCTACTGGCCACCGATGAGGGGGCAGAAGAAGACACTGAACCCCTGCCCGACCTCCTGCGCACGAAAGAACTGGACGGTTCCGTGGAGGGTGTGAAACTGTCGGCCACCCTCACTCCCCAGCAGGCCGACGACTGCCGCCAGCTGCTCGGACAATTCGCAGACCTCTTCTCCCTCATTCCAAGGGTGACCGACTGGTGTGTCCACGACGTGGACACCGGCGACTGCCTGCCTGTGAGACACCGAGCCTACCGGGTGCCTGACCGGGTCCGCACCTGCATCAAGACCGAGGTACAGAAAATGCTCAACCTAGGGGTCATCGAGCCCTCCGACAGCCCCTGGGCCAGCCCGGTGATTCTGGTCCCGAAGGCGGCCTCCCCAGGGGTCGCCCCCGAACTAAGATTCTGTGTAGACTATCGGGGGCTCAACGCGGTCACCCGCGCAGACGCTCACCCTATTCCCCGAGCCGACGAGCTCATCGACCGCCTGGGGGCCGCCCAGTTCCTCAGCACTTTCGACCTGACCTGCGGGTACTGGCAGATCGCTCTCACGGAAGGGGCGAAAGAGCGCTCTGCCTTCTCCACGCCAGATGGCCACTACCGCTTCAGGGTCATGCCGTTCGGAATGAAAAACGCCCCAGCCACGTTCCAGCGGTTGGTGAACAAGGTCCTGGCCGGACTCGAGGAGTTCAGCGCAGCGTACCTTGACGTATTCAGCTCTCAATGGCACGAGCATCTCCAGCACCTCCGACAAGTACTAATGGCCCTGCGCCAAGCGGGCCTGACAGTGAAAGCCAGCAAATGCCAGCTCGGACAAGGCTCCGTGGTCTACCTGGGGCATCAGGTGGGCAGCGGCCAGGTCGCCCCTCTCCAGCCGAAGATCGATGCCATCAAGTCCTGGGAGCCCCCCACCACGCAGACAGAGGTTCGGGCCTTCCTGGGCCTTACGGGGTACTACCGGAGGTTCATTAAAAATTATGGTAGTATCGCAGGGCCCCTCACAGAGTTGACCTCCAAAAAGCTTCCGCAGAAGGTGCAGTGGACCCCCCAGTGCCAGCAGGCGTTCGACGCCTTGAAAACCGCCATGTGCACCGCTCCCGTACTCAAGGCCCCCGACTACTCCCAAGAGTTCGTGGTCCAGACCGACGCATCCGAACATGGCATCAGGGCCGTGCTCTCGCAGTTCGACGACAAGGGCATTGATCAGCCCATAGCCTTCATCAGCCGAAGGCTGCTGCCAAGAGAGCAGCGTTGGAGTACTATAGAGCGAGAGGCCTTTGCCGTAGTCTGGGCCCTCAAGAAACTGCGGCCCTACTTGTTCGGAACTCATTTTCGAGTACAAACGGACCACCGGCCCTTGCAATGGCTAATGCGGATGAAGGGGGAGAACCCCAAGCTACTACGATCGTCCATCTCCCTCCAAGGGATGGATTTCACTGTCGAACATCGCCCCGGGACGGATCATGCCAACGCCGACGGCCTGTCCCGGTTCTTCCGCTTCGGCGAGGAGAACCCCCCAGTGGATGGGTAGTTCTCCACGCCTTTCAGCTGGGGGGGACGCGTGTGAGACCGGCCTCACGGCGTGGCCCTCTCCATCATCCAGCCAACCTGCAACCACCCTCAAGACACGACATCCCCGACTCCGGCCGCCCCAGCCACCCCCGATCCGCGGGCCGGCCAGAGGCCTGACCAACTCACCACCCTACCACGCATGTCCAACCAAGGAAGCGGGAGCCCTCAACACAGACCCAGAGGCGCCAGCCCAGTCACACCTCGGGTCGCCTTCCCCGGGAGGACTCAATCGGCCACCAGGCCCCTGGGGAGCAGGCGCCTCCCCTACCGAGCGTCTGGGGTCCCTCCCAGACCCACCTGAAAAGACCAAAGAAGTGAGCGGCAGGAAATCCCGCCGAACCCCCTCCGTCACCCCAGTCCCCCCTCTGCGAGCACTCCGGACTTCAAAGAACCAGCGGAGTATAACAAGGGGTGCCGGAGAAACAAGGACAGAGAAGACCTGGAACCATCTGAGCCTGCTGACGTTGTCGCGGCTCCTGAACGCTGAAGTCACCTGGGCCTGCTGAGTGACTCGCGGCCTCTTGCTATTGAACCATCTGAGCCCGGCGGACGAGGTCGCGGCTCCCGAACACTGAACCACCTAGGCCTGCTGAGTGACTCGCGGCCCCCAGCTATTAAACCATCTGAGCCCTGCTGACGGGATCGCGGCTCCTGAACTCCGACCACCTGTGCCTGCTGAGAGACTCGCGGCGCTCCCCTTGAGGACGACTCGGGAAGAGATCGCCCAGAGACACGACACCCTCCGGCTCGAGGATTGTGAGCTTCCGCAGGGTATTTCGCAGAGACACTATCTTGAAAGACTGTCCCGCTACCCCCATTCCCCACGACTGACTTGTGGTACGTTGTGCCACTGCTGTACTATTTGCCTTCTGGGTCATAAAGATCCCTTGAAATCATCGATAAAAGAACTTATCGTCCTACAAAGAATACGTGTGGTGTCCCTCTGTTCACAGTGCAGTTCAGGGTGTGCGCGCCTGGTTCGGCTTACTTGGGAGAGGTGGGTCAAAGGGGTGGGCAAGACGTGTATCGAACCCCCTTCCGGCGAACGCCTTTCCAACAGGTATGTAGAAACTTGCACCAGGGTTGCTAATATCTGTAAAAGACCATGCTAAGGTCAATTAAAGGGAACAACCGGCTCAACCTGGTTTATTTTGATGAAAACCGGTTTTGGCGCTCTTGGTTTACATTTACTGTATGTGATGAAATATACTCTTGGAACATAGTTTCTCCACAGAGGGTATTAACATACCAGTGTTGAAGATATACTCAACACACAACAGTTATATTTTGAATTTATTCTGCATCCAATAGATATCACGGACCAATCCTTTTCATTCCCGCATTATACCCATGTCTGTGGATTTTAGGGTAACCCCATTACTTGTAACGCGTATGGCAGGAAAGGACATGTACTCTAGATGACGATGGGGGCTGGACTGATTTGTCTGACAACCGAAGATGGCTGTTGCCCAATGCATATGTTTTCCCAGTTGTCACTATGGCTCATGGTCCCGCTCATATTAGCGCAAAAGGGATCTGTAAATTGTTAGACCCCGTGTGGCGAAATGATGTCATTCCCAAGGTAGCTGCCCATTTAGTGAAACACTGTATGATTTGCTTTAAGCATAATCCTGGGAAAGGTACTCCTGTGCCTTCCAGAAATTTCGCTCCACCCTCATTTCCCTTTGAGGTTCTCCAAATGGACTTCATTGAGCTAGAACAAGTGAATAATTTGAAGTACGTCCTAGTGGTGGTGTGTGCTTTCAGTAACTGGGTGGAGGAATACCCTGTGAAGGAAAATACTGCTAATGCAACGGCAAAAGCACTCATAAAAGAGTTCTTCCCTCGTTTCGGTTTGCCTCGGGTGATCTAGAGTGACAACGGCTGCCATTTTAATGCCTGAGTCATGCAGTTGGTGTGTGAAGGGTTGCACATAAATCAGAAGTTTCATGCAGCAAATAACCCCCTATCTGCGGGTCTTGTGGAGAAATATAATGAAACGCTTAAGTTGAAGCTAGCTAAGATTCGGGAGAGCACAGGCCTGAAGCGGCCGGATGCGTTACCATTAGCCCTTTTGTCCACAAGAATGACTGCACGCACGAGGACTGGTCTATCTCCCTATGAGGTAGTGTTCGGGCGCCCTGCCAATATATGGGGTGTCCCTAGGCCAAAAAGATGTATTGAGATCGAGTATCCAATGATGATAGATTACCTGTATGAGTTAACTAAAAATCTTCATTCTATTCATCAGCAGATCAAAGAGTCACTGCGACCACTGCCAGAGAGTCCCGGACATAAGTTGCAGCCCGGTGACTGGGTGCTGAAACTGAGACAATCTAGTGTTCCAAAGAGAGTGCGTCGAAAAGCACAGCAGAGGGCAGCAGAGAGCAGTACCGGTAGCGAAGCAGCAGCAGTAGTAGCGGCAGCGGAGCATCCGCGCAGGCCGCAGGACCCCCCAGACGCTGTTTCTGCCTACCCCTACACCCCTCTCCATCACTACCGGGCTACCGGATTCTTCGGATTGCCGGACTATCGAAACACAGGCCGTCTGCCCAGGGGAGGCTGGCGTGTTCAGCCCGAGGCGAGAGTTGTCATCGTGCAGCTGAGGGCAGAACGGAGGAGGAGCTGTGTGGAGCCGCGCGGAGCCTGGAGCCTCGAGCTTGGAGCCGAGTTGAGCGAGGAGCGAGGAGCAACGAGGTGGTTCCGCGGCAGGATTGCCTGGGGTCAGCTTCAGGACGCCGGAGGTGTGGGAGGTGCCGGGGTGAAGCCTGACCCGGGGGCTTCGAGCCAGAACTCAAGCTCGAAATTGCGTTGATCCTAACTCCGGTCCCCGAGACTTCTGAGGTCAGAATCTAAACCTTTATTTTTTTTTAAACCCCTTGAAACTAGTGAACAGCCAGAGCAGGCGCCACTCATCTATAAACTCAACAACTTTGCCAAAATCTACCTAACAATTTAATATCTCAGCAATCACTTCACTATCAACTTAAATTAAGGCAAATCCAACGTCCCCCTTTAATTAAGTCTGATCACCGTGTTTCTATTGATCTGGTCCACCACCAAGCCACTCAATCGCATCTTTTTTGGACCACTAGGAAGCTTTCCAGTCATTCAAAACACAAATCACAAAAAATAAAAAAATAAAGGGGAAAAGGAAGGGCGCTTGGAATGAGGTCAGGACGAGTAAGGAAAGCCCTGGTAAAACCGCCAAAAAAAGGAGCAAACAATATGGACATCTGTGAGCTATCGGCATCCTCTCCAAAGATGTCTACATCACCCCATACATTAGCAACCACAAGGACAACCTCAGATGCAGGGCTAGCACACGCCCACCCAACGAATGAGGAACAAACACCTGGCTCTAAAAAACAACCAAACCCAGCAAAAAATAAGGTCTCTTTAAGGGACTACTTCAGGTCCATAGCTCCAGCCACAGCCCGGAAGAGTGCCACAGGTACCCAGAATAATCAACAGGTATCCCCTTCTCGGCAGGTACCTGTTCAAGTAGCCCCCGAGCCACGGTCACACCAAATAACGGTTCTCCCATTGATCCATAGGGTCGATGGAGGACCAATGGATTTAAGTCAACAGAGTGCCTTTTCAATAACAGAATCTCCTCGCAAGGATGCCCCCGAAGCCCAGGACTTTATCCAATTACAACAGGCTTATCCTCAACTTTCAGCTCAACAATCAATCTATTCAGATCAAGTTTCATTAAAGGCAACAACTCACAGTAAAGCTGACCCTTCAATCACCCAACCAATTTTAAACTCAAGCTTGCTCTCTCCGTCCGTATTTTATTCTTTAGTTAATCTCAACCAGGACATATCACAAAAGAGTCCAATAGCCGCTCCATTACAGGTAAGGGCCCTTTCACAAGCGGCCCTTAACAACTTAGTTCAATCCGAACTAGACCCCTGTTTGAATAGAATGAACCAAGGGGTGGCATCTGAGCAAGACCCTATACCTGAAGACCCAAATATTAATATCATAAACACCTCTTTGGACCTATCCTTTTTCAATACTGTGCATAAAGAGCCGGATAGGCAAAAAACACCCTTACCGGCCAATTTCAACAACTTATGGTCCCAACTATTACAAACCTTTCAAACAACGTCAGCTGCTTTAACATACCACTCAGACAAGATGGACATGCAGGTACACTTGCTAAACACGCTTGCAGTGTACACCGCCGGGATCGACCAAAAACTGGAGGCGCTCAACACTCTTATTAAAAAAGCCCAAGCCCAAACACAGCTGGTGCAATCAGTGTGCTGTTGTTCGCCCATCATAGATTCTCTTTCATCTCTACCTCAATTTCTTTCAGCCATTTTAACGGAAATAAAGAAACCCTTGGAGCCCAAGTCACAAGATCCTTCCAATCAGGCCCTAAGTCAGCCACAGGATTCTCCTTGCCTGAAAGTCCACTCCAGTACAAAGTCTCCTAACCCAATCGACACAGTATCTGCTGAACCATTTTCCATTAAAACATCCAAAAAATCACAACGTCTGTCGAAAAGGGAAAAGAAAAGACAACGAAAAAGCCGTAACAAACTAACAATCGGCCTAACATCTTCTAACACGAGTAACCCCCTCAGGGACGAGGCAGCCCCCTTAGGTAATGCACCATCAACAACATCAATACCTTCTTCGAACGGAGAATGGACAAGCCCTCAACCCCCGTTAAATCAGTCGCTAACACAGACAGCCTTCTCAACTCGGATTAATAGGCAATCAGCGACATCTCAAGCTTTGGAATCTTCCTTTCATTCACCAATTCAAGCAAAATCTGGCTCCACACAACCATCACTTAAGCACCTTGTTTCGGGAGCTGTTCAACAGAGCCTCGCATCATCTCAAGTTACTGCTCAAGAACTCAGTTCACTTCAACCCCTCACTGGTGCCAACAAAAATAAACCATGTACACAAAGTATAGCTATAGATTCTGGTTGTAAAAGAGACTTAAATTTAGCAAACCATCGCAGTTTGGAGCTTACAAACAAAAGTCATCCCCCACATTCTTTAAATATAAATCACATGGAAAAGTTCTCTTTTTCACCCACCATATCCGTACTGTCAAGAAAGCTCTCCAAAGCAAACCCCAAGCAAAGACAGCCAGCAACGGCCAACAAGCCTTGTGAGCCCCAAAACAGCACTGAAAACACCAAATTGCTGTTTACCCCAGAATACATTTCAAGGGGCCCGCATGACATTCTTAACCGAGGAAATATATTAAAACTTTTCAAATCATTACCAGATCTAAATCATCTTCAATCGGGGGATATAATTGCGATAGAATTTATTCAAAGCACTGGATCCAATACGGGCGAAGCCACCCAAATAACGTTCTTAACGTCCGCAATTCGGGATCTAGTGTTGACCAAAGTCGACCAGTTCAAAACATGGGGTATTATAACAACAACCCCGAGTGTCCCTCGTTATCCCTCAATATTTGAAACGAATCAGGCATGCACTGTAAGTTCCATTTTAGCCCCTTATTCAGTACTGAGGTCCGCCAGAGGCAGCTCGCCCACAGGCAATCCTGAGCCGGCAAATAACCAGCGAAACAGTGGCATTGCAGACTGGTCATGGTTGCCGGGGGCTTTATCCCAAAATCAGACCGACTGACCCATCGTTAATCACAACTTGACAATATGTTCCTGGAATATTAATGGATTCAGTTCGGAAAAACAATCACCAGCTATAATGGACTTTCTAAAAGAATACGACGTTATCCTTTTACAGGAAACTTGGGCAGGAGAAAGTATCCCAATTGTGGGTTTCTTGGAGTTTAGGACACCTGCCTCCAGGCAGTCCAAGTTTGGCCGTCTTAAGGGTGGTCTTTCTATCTACGTATCAACAAAAATATCAACAAGTGTCAAACAGATCGATTTCGCAGAGGAATGGCTCTCTGGAATAACCCTGGGAAGCTCAACTATCGACCCTCAGTTGTTAATTCTTAATGTCTATATCCCCCCCGGCACTACTAAGAAAAAATCTAAAATGGACAGTTTGATCAATTCCATCTGCGATCTCATCAGCAAGTATGGAAGCACACCAAGTATCATCTCGGGTGATTTCAACACTAATCTATTTTGCAACCACGTAGACGATACATGCCTGGATCCTCCAAGAACCCCCCCACATTTTCTACCTCAGGTAATCCCCATTGGGAACAAATCATCAAAACTGGGGGAATATGTGGGATCACAGTTTAACAACTTGGGATTTACTTTATTGAATGGGCGATTTTCTGTCGATACTCCGCCCGCTTGGACTTGGTCAAATGGCAGCTCCCACTCCTTTTTGGACTTTACCTTAGGGAGTAGAGAAATACTGCCTAGGATCAAGAGCTATCAAATTGCCCAACAGGGAGACAGTGACCATCGGGCCCAAATAATAACACTATCTACTGGCGACTCATATCATCAGGAATTGGCTCACACTCACTTAGGTAGCCACTCAGAGGATCTTAAGCGGTTAAAGTGGTCAGATTCTATGGCTCCTTCTCTGATGGAAAAAAGTAGAGTTTTGTTACATCAATCTCGAGACTCAAATATCCATGTGGTCAGTGGTTGGGCCTCTCTTATAAATCTTCTTCTCAACGAATTTCCCCTAAGGAGGGGCCCGAGAAACCAAACCTCTCAATTTTTCATCTCAAAAGCCACAAGGAAATTAAGAACCGTCAAGAAAGTTCCCTGGTAACAAAATCTACTTTAATAATTACAAGCAAGCGCAAGCCTTATTCAGAACAACCATTCAAAAGGAAAAACTAAAGGCCTCGGACCGATTCTGGCTGAAGCTCATCCACGAAAGTAAAAATCCCAATCCGAAGCAATTCTGGTCCTTAGTGAACAGGAGTAATCAAAGTGTAACTGGACATGGCAGCGCAAACATCAGTGAAGCAGACTGGAGCAAGTTCCTATCTCTCCATTTTGGAGACGCACACGACAATAAAGTTGGCCTCGATTCTGCCAGCCCAGCAAGCCTTAAGTCCCCCTTCTTGAGTCTAGAGAGCCAGGGGAGAGCTTGGCCCAAAAACACCCTTTCAGAAGACTCGGCAAAAAAGGACCCTATGGAATGGAATGACATTCAACCAGAGCCTACGGTGTTGCCAGCAGTACTAAAAAACAAGATCTCAAACCACATAAGGAAACAAGAGCGGATGGAGCCCCTGGGCCGAACGGCCTCCCCCAAGCAATGTTTAAATCCGACATTAATTTATGGTCAGATTACTTGACCCCGCTGTTCCATTATTGCAGATTAAACAACACGATCCCAGAATCCTGGCGAGGAGCAGTCATTCATCCGATCTATAAAGGTGGAAAGAGAAACGAGCCAAAAAATTATCGAATGATTGCACTTCTTGACGTGGAGTCCAAGTATTTTGCAAACATCTTACTAGAGGAGCTGCAGGCCTGGGCCGAAACAACCGCGCGTCTCCCCTTTAATCAGACAGGCTTCATAGCCAGAACCGGGACAATAACCAATCTGCTAACACTAACAGTTTTGATGGATAAAGCAGCATGCCAACACACACAGCTACATTGCTGCTTTGTAGACTTCAAAGCAGCTTTTGACCGCGTACCCAGAAGCCTGTTATGGCAGAAATTAAAATCATGGGGATTACCACAGTCTCTTCTACAGGCAATAATTCAGCTTCATACTGAAACATGGATTAAAATCAAGCTGGGCGAATGCCGCCATGTTTCCAGGAAGATCCAAACAGTAACTGGCGTCAAACAGGGCTGTGTGTTGGCTCCACTCCTGTTTAACCTATTCATATCGGACCTTTCCCCAGCACTTGATAGAGTAAATTGTCATCCCCCTAAACTTGATAGGACCCGCATTACCAACTTACTTTATGCCGACGACCTGGTGCTATTAAGCCACACAAAAGTGGGCCTACAGAGGTTATTGGATGAATTGTTATCATACTCGACAAAAAACCATCTAGAACTTAACTTGTCAAAAACCAAAACTATCTCCTTTGGGAAGCAAAAAAGGACAATAGAAAGGTGGTACTTCAATAAAACAAAGCTGGACTCAACTCCCAGTTATAAATATTTGGGCATCTTCCTGGAGGCAAGTGGCTCCTTTGGCAAGCACAAGGAAGCATTACAAATAAAAGCACTCTCATTAGAGGTGGCCGCTGCAAAACTGTCAAACCAGCTACTAGGTCCCAGTCTTACACCTATGCTGAAAGTAATAAAAGCCAAAGTAATCAACTCATTGACATATGGTCATGAAATCACCAAGGGCTCAACCAGTAAATTAATAAACAAATTAATTACAAAAATCTTCAAACGAGCATTCCGGCTGCCAAAATCTGCATCGCCAGCCCAGGTGAGACTAGAACTGGGACTCCAAGATCACCTCGGTGTGGAGGCAGGTGCCTTTGTTAAACTGTGCCATAGACTGCGTCAGGCCCGGGAGGGTTCTTTGGAGGCCCGACTCTGGCAGGAAATACAGAAAAAGCCTACCAGTCAAAAGCACCGACAATACTTGGATCACAGCTTACAGCTGTTAGGTGTAAAAGACCTATGGGACTTAAATCTCTCCCCATCAGTGTTAAAATCTGTCATAAAGAAATCTGTTAGGTTGTGTTCCTTCCATTCAGACAGGGCAACACTATCGAAGAGGGGACATGCCTGGGCGGTAATTGCCAACTACGAAGTGGGTGTCCAGTTGCCCTATCTGTCTAGCACATATGCACTTTATTGGAAACGCAAGTTTTTAGCCTTGAGGATGTGAGAATGGCCCTTTTTTGAAGAATCTCCCGGCATGGCGCCGGTCGGGCTGTAGCATTGCATGCAGGTTGTGCGGTTATCACACTGAATCAATGGAACATATTGTTTGTGCATGCCCAGTACTACTTCAAGCCAGACGGCAGTTATTGAGAGGCCAATGTATTAAATTGGGTGTACGTTCCTGCCGTCAAGCAATATTGGCTGCCCTTAACCCTGTTAACACCAAGTTAAATATTGCGCTTGCGAAATTTGTTCATAAAGCGTCAAGACTTCTTGAAGCCAAACTTCCATTTCAGTTAGAGTTGAGATTCTGAACTAAAAGATGCTTTATCTAAAACTACATGAAACCTAGGGTGACGTATTGCATCAGAATATTACCAGATATTCACGATCACTGAACTTTATTTTATTGATTAATTGTTTTTAAATTTTTATTATAGTTAAACCAGATTATTCAATTATTAGCATGTTCAGTTGTAAATGGTTTTTAAAATCAAACAATAAAGAGCTATTATTATCGACTGGGTGCTGATCCGAAACTTCACGAGGACAAAGGCTCTGGAGCCCCGTTGGCATGAACCGAAGCAAGTTCTCCTTGCAACGAGGACTGCGGTGAAGGTGGATGGGAGAAAGAATTGGATATATGCCCATCATACCAAAAGAATACCGCTGCCACTCCCTTATGACCGGTGGGTCCAAGAAGGAATCGGAGATCATGAATGTGAGCACATGCCAAGGTTCATCCCTTTTTCGGATGCTCGGCGAACTTAGACGGAGACAGAAAAAGAGAACGAAGATGTGTTATTGGAAGCTGTCCCTCCCGAAATTAGGGCAGCATGAGTGTCCTCTGACACTGAACAATGAGTGTTGGAGTCTGGGTGCTTTGTTGAGCCTGAGCCTCCGTTGCTTTTTTCTGATCAAACAGTGCCTGGGTCTGTAAGATATGAGCTAAGCCCACGACAAAAGAAGAGCATGAGAGGGAAATAGAGAGTTATAGATGTGAGTTTATGGTAAGAGCACAATTTCTGTAGTGCCTGCCACAAAATAGAGACACTGGTGCACTACTTTGAAACATTTAGACTTACAAGTGAGCTGTGGGTGTTTGCCCGGAGGGCACACCAACCGACACAAAGAAGGATTGAATTACTGAGTAGGCCTAGACTGTGAGGCCCCACGTGGAGGAAGTCACCTGTTACAGTATGATGGATAATAGAAGCCTACCAAAGAGGCTTAGAATGGACTTTGGAGTAGTTGATCATTGAAGAAGGTCGCAAGTGACTCCATCATTATTATAGAAAGTAGGTGTTAGATATGTTCCTGTTTGGGTGAGTTATTGCGCAAGAGGAGCAGCCTCTGGCGGCCCCTCCCTTAGGTCAAAATGATTCTGCATGGCTAGTTGGACCACTAGAACCAAAGTTGTGGTTTTATTCTGCATTTTAGTTGTTATGAATATGTTGTTTGGTGTGGTATTTTATTTAGAAATTATGCATCAAATGCATGTTCTGATAGGGACTACTCTTGATACGCCTGATCATTTGTTTGTTTCCCTAGCTCCACATAAAGAAAGACATAGGCAGACGTATTTTGGAAATGCTTTTCTTCAGATGCTCCATGAAGTAAACCAAACGACTAATGCGACAAAGTGTTGGATCTATAGTTGACTTCCTTCTATGACTCATAAGAATGATCTTCTTATATCCTTGCCTCTGTCATATCTAGGGAGTTGTGAAGCATGGTTCCAGCTCCTTACTGTAGTGTATACCCACTCACGTGCAGATACTGCCCAACTGACTAAGAAAGATTATGAAGCAGTGTTGAAATACAAAGTGATGCACCAGTGATACACTCCGGGAAAAGGAGGGAAGGCAGATACTTTGCATCCAGATGCCTGTATGATTGTTTATGAGCAAAGTGCAAACATTTCCTGGGTAAAAGATGAGATGATATATTTCCAAGGGTTTAATATAACAGAGTATTTTAGATCCTTTCATGAGAGAAATATCCCAGATAGTGAGGTCCTACCCATTCCAATAATTGATACACCAGCCCCATTTTGTGTAGAAGGGTTCCGGAGTGTTCCTGTGGGGCAGAGTCATTGTAATTATACGTTTACATTGACCAGGACAAGTAGTCTACCCTTGCTCACACCCCCAAATGTATATTTTGTCTTGGGGACACATGCTCATGTATGGCTCCCTAGGAGGTGGGCAGGATGCTGTTATGTTTCTTTCCCTCTACCCCCAGTTTACTTAGTCCCATCCGATTATCATAAGGATCATAAGTTGCAGCAAAGGGGTACCTCATTGTCACGAGTAAAGACGATTATCAACACTGAAGATATTGATCAGACAGATACCACGATGCAGCAATTTGCTGATGCTATGAAGGGATTGTTGTCTCTATGGGGACCTATGTATAATAGTAGGCGAATTCGCCATCTTACTAGAGTAGTGGAAGCTGTCATTAACACTACTGCTGGTATACTCACGAATATTACAGCTGAGCTTCAGGTGACCAGGCTCGTTGCTCTTCAAAACCGGATGGTCCTTGATGTCATTCTTGCAGACAGGGGTGGAGCCTCGTGTGTGATTGGTAGCAGCTGCTGCGTTTACGTACCAGACCACGCCCCTACCGTTTATTCAGCTATTCAGAAACTCCATAAGTTAGCCTCTGAAACATATGAAGATAACAGTACAGGGTCTCTGACACAGTGGTTCTGGGGTCTGATGTCCGCATGGGGATGGAAGATTCTCATGGGTTTAGTAGTAGTTGCAGGGATCATCTTCACTTGTTGCCTTTGTGTGAATTGTCTTCCATCCTGTTGCACTTATTGCATGGCTAAACTCATCCCCGCTGTTCCAATAAGTGAGTCTAAAGCCAAGGATGCAATTATGATACTTAAAGAACTTCAAGAACTGATGGATATCAACAAGGCCTTTTTGGGGATTAAAGATTTGAATACAACGGAATCTTGCCTTAGTTCTGCACAGTTGCATACCACCCCCGGTTTCCTCATGTTGATGACTGATAAAGGCCCTGCCTGATGGCCTCTGTACTTCTATATTTAGCTTATAACACTAAAAGAAGGGTCTGTAGGTTTCAAACATATATCAGGTACTATTCCCATATGTTATGCTGAATAGATTAGTCTTATATAGCTAAATATAGCAGTGGTAGTCATCTATATTTACAACCCACTGAGCTATAATAACAATGATGATGTTTTATAGAGTAGGTTTGTCTTGGAAGGGTGGCAGTCATTTTGTATACTGGCCGTCATTTTATATTATGGTTATGTATAAGCACGTAGTGAGCTCTAAACTGCGAACGAGGTAGGCCCAGACAGTTGCGCCATAATACTTGTTGTTCACCTGATAAGTATACGCCCAGTTTAGTTTCTTTACTCAATAAGGGCCGCTGCCTCGCTTATGAATAAGCCTTTCTGTGTGTGGAAGTAATATTCTATTTGCAGCACCTCTCCTACGTTGGGAGGAGCAGGGATGCAGCTGGCTCACCTTGGCTAAGAGATACCGTGTGCCTGACTCGGGCTGGTGATGTATGCCCCTCTGCCTCCCTTATGTAGGCATCCCAAAACCTGTAACTTTCCCTTGTAGGCGTGCTCTAGAGGTTTATGAAGTGTTTGATGTATCATATTATGCTGCGCATCATTATTGAGTCAGTCCATTAGCAAGCATTGCATGGTGCATGTTGTATTTGATTTGGGCTCCTCTGCAGAGTATAGATAATAAACTGCTTGTTTGCATTCTCTACTGGTTGATCGACTCGTCATTGATATAGGTAAGGCCGAGAGGTGGTTTAGTAACCCGAGTGACCCTAGACGGGTCACTTCCTTCAACAGGATGAGTCATTGTAAGAGTAAGTGTGGTGGTAAGTGCATGCTGCTGTGCTGTGCCTACTGTCTTTCTGACCTGAAACACAGACGACCCCTGTCCACTAACCCTGGGCATAAAACTCCACTCCGCTCGTGGAGTGTGTGGATTTTTGGCAACTCCGGGTTGTGCGTACAACGCAGAGTTGCCAGAAAACTCTGCAACAAAGCAGAGTTTTTTGTATTTGCAAGCTCAAAATGCGTTTTCGGGGGATCGACTTACCGGGTGCCTGCAAACGCCGACGAGATTTCCCATCCGTTCGTGAGCACCTCGAAATTTGGTAGCCAGCCGCATGTCATTTGGGCACACTATCGGACTTCCTGCGGAAGTTTTGTGAAGAATGTGATCCCGAACACGCATAATCTGCAATCTGGAGAATGTTCTCTCCCGAGCATCATCAAAACATTCTCGAAATGATGATTTGGATTATACAAACTCCTCAGATTGACATTTGGCTGTGCTTTTTTGAGCAAGGAGTCCTTTTTCATTTTTTACTCTTTTTTTTTTAAGAGGAAGGACATGCCCCAGAGTCTCCAACTTTCTTTTCCTGTCCAGCAGGCTCCTCCATGTGCTTTGTCCATCTCCTGTTCACTTTTCATTTGGATTTGGAACTAAAAGGATCACTCTTGTGTCTGCTGAATCATATATATAATTGGATTTGAGGACTTTTGAATTTGAGATTTCACAAGTAAGTTGGAAAATTGGTGCTGTTTGTTTGATTGGGCATTGCACCCAAATTTTTCTTTGGACTTTTCATTGATTTTTTTAACATTTATTGTGGTGGGTCGCCTGTAGTTTCAGTAGGGGCCTAGTTGTTTCTTTGTAAGTAATTTTTCTTCTTTTATAAAGGAAACATGTTGTACGGTGCACTACATTTTCTCCAACTTTTAAAATCAACAATTTGCAATATTCATTTAACTTACTAGCCCAGTGTTCTGCCAATAGGCCTTTCAGCCAGAAGGCCCAGAGCTACACATGGTTTCATGAAACAAGTGTTTCTGCTGTGTCGCTTAAATTTAAACATCATCTAGGGCATGGAAGGCATTGGATTGAAATGCAGAATGTTGTTTTTGGTATTTCACTTTTTTCATGTGTGTTAAATAAATGCCTTTCTTGGATGTGTGTGGTTGTGTGTAACTTGCAAACCTTTTTTAGCCCTGTTGATTTTTGTTTTGGCATTGTTGCATTAAAGCGGTGTTGTTTAGCATACCTCTTTTGTCTGGTCAGTGTGTGAGTATGTTTGTAATAGTGGGCCAGCATTTGCCCTGGCTGAGCCTCCCTGTGTGGCCAGGGGCCATTTTGAAAAGTCTTGTCCAAATAAGCCTGCTTGAGTTCATTGTTTTCGGGGCCTCCTGCTTGTGACCATGTGGCTTGTGGCCATTTTGTGGTGGTAGTTAGTATGCTTTTGCCATAGGCCTGCATGTCTTTCCTTTGTTCCTCTTGGCTTACTGCTTCTTGTTGTGGTAGACAGGCCATGTGGCTGTCGGACATTTTGTGAAGGCAGCCAGTGTGCTTTTGCCATAGACCTGTGTTGTCTGTCTTCCCTTACTTGTTGTTGTGGCCTGGCCATGTGGCTGGTGGCCATTTTGTGAAGGGGCAGTCAGTGTGCTTCTGTATTAGTTCTGCACGCCTTCTTTGTGGTGGCCATGCCTTCTTGCTGGTTGTTGTTTTGCATGCAATATTTTCTTCTTTTATCCAGCAAAAAATGTAGCACAGTTTGCTACATTTTCTCATAGATTTGCAATATTAGTAATTTGAATTGATTCACTATGTGGCCTAGTCTGCCAATGGGTTTTCCAACCAATAGGCCCAGAGCTACTCATGGGTGCATAAAACAACCGTTTCTGTGGTGACTGTTAAATTTAAACATTATTTAGGGCATTGATGGTATCGGATTAAAATGCAAAATGTATTCTTTTAGCATTTCACTTTTTTTCATGTGTGTTACATAAATGCCTTTGTTGGATGTGTGTGGTTGTAACTTGAAAACCTTTTTAGCGCTGTGGATTTTGGTTTTTAGCATTGTTGCATTAAACTGTGTTGTTTAGCATGCCTCATTTGTCTGGCCAGTGGCTGAGTGTGTTTGTAATAATAGTGGGCTAGCATTTGCCTTGGCTGAGCCCCCCCCATGTGGCCAGAGGACATTTTGTAAAGTCTGTGTCCATATAGGCCTGCTTAAGTTCAGTGTTTTCCAGGCCTCCTGCTTGTTGTTTTGTGACTTGTGAGTGACCATGTGGCTGGTGGCCATTTTGTGATGGCAGTTAGTGTGCTTTACTGTGCTTTTGCCATAGGCCTGCATGTCTTTCCTTTGTTCCTCTTAGCTTATTTCTTCCATCCATTGTCCACTGCAGCTCCCTTAATGCTGCATCCCACGTGATGCACAATGCCAAACTGTTACATTTGTATTTTTGTTGTTCTTCTTCTTTCCTATGCACCCTGAGTGTACTGTACAGTACACCATGAAAGCCGTTGTTGTTGTCAAAGTCTCACAAATGGCTACACTGTATTGTTATGTTTTTTTAATAACTGAGGTAATGCATTTAATAATATTAATAACACTAACAAGTGTGACCACACACTAAGTTACAAAATATATATGTGTGTTTGTTTGTACTAGTAGTAATTAAACCACAACAATGAATGCCACGTTTCACCGATGTTCTTCTTGCTTATTTTTGCTTTTTGGTGCATGAAAGAGGAGGAGGGCCCCCAAGCTCCAGGGGCACCCTTCCAGCACAGTACTTCGGCCGGAGAGCTCTTGATTGAGCTCAGAGGGGGCCCCTCCATGTACCTTGCAGGGAAGCCCCCTTAAGTTTTGTTACGCAACTGCAATAGACATGTGGACCAGTTGCCAAGCCACTGATTACATATGCATTACAGCACACTGGATCTCTTTTTTGGGGGTTAGAGAAAAGATATCTGCAGCAGATTTTGTTGACACTGCTGAGATTTTTAATGCCACTCAGAAACATTCAACTGTAGCCATGTTCACCATGGAGAAATCTCCTACTGCTGCAAACATTTTGGAAGACTTTGACAGCTTTGAATGGCTGGCGCAAGAGGGCTTAACATTGGTTTTGTTGCCAATGATAGTAATGGGACGAGCACTGGTGGGAATTTTCTCCAGAGTGGGATTCCCTCGCGAGGTAGTGTCTGACCGAGGTACTAACTTAATTTCCAAGTATATGAAGTCCCTGTGGCAGGAGTGTGGGATAACCTACAAGTTTACCACTCCTTACCACCCCCAAAGAAATGGGTTGGTTGAAAGGTTCAACCGTACCCTGAAGGGCATGATTATGGGTCTTGAGGAAGCCATAAGGCATAAGTGGAACATCCTCTTAACATGCCTACTCTTTGCTTACCGTGAGGTGCCACAGAAATCTCAAGGGTTCAGCCCCTTTGAGCTTCTCTATGGACACCCAGTGAGAGGACCTCTGAGTTTGGTTAAAGAAGGCTGGGAGCAATCTCCCAGGAAACCTCCCCAGGATGTATATAGCTACATGCTGGCCTTTAGGAACTAAACTAGGCGTTTCAGGCAACTCGCTGAGGCAAATCTGGAAGCCAGCCAGGAGGAGATGAAGCGGTAGTACGACCAGAATGCCCCTCTGGTAGAGCTTCAGCCTGGTCAGAAAGTGTGAGTCATGACCCCAGTGGAGCCCTGCGCGCTCCAGGATAAGTGGACCGGACCATTTGAGATTTGGGAGCGCAAAAGTATGGTTACCTATTTGGTGGACTTGCGGTCTCCCAAGAACCCCTTGAGGGTCCTGCATGTCAACCGCCTGAAGCCCCACTTGGAGAGGTCCCAAGTGGGCATGATCTTAGTGACAGATGGTGGAATGGAGGAGGAGACCGAGCCTCTTCCAGACCTCCTGTCGGCGACAAAGCAAGATGGGTCAGTGGATGGTGTCAACTTCTCTTCCACCCTGACCCCTGAGCAACAGAATGACTGCCGCCAGTTGCTGGGGCAGTTTTCTGATCTGTTCTCCCTCCTTCCCGGTGTCACTGATTGGTGCGTCCATGATGTGGACACTGGGGATAGTACACCGGTGAGGCACAAAACCTACAGGGTGACTGACAGGGTGAGAGCTTGCATCAAGGAGAAGGCCTCCATGATGTTTGCGTTAGGGGTGATTGAGTCCTCTAACAGTCCTTGGGCCAGCCCAGTGGTCTTGGTCCCAAAGGCTGCCGCACCGGGTACCACACCAGAACTCCGGTCCTGTGTGGACTACCGAGGGCTCAATTCAGTCACCAGGACTGACACGCATCCCATCCCCAGAGCTGATGAGCTCATAGATCGGCTAGGGGCTGCACGGTACCTCAGCACGTTTGACCTAACGTCTGGGTCCTTGCAGATCGCATTGACTGATGGGGCAAAGGAGAGGTCAGCATTCTCCACACCAGATGGGCACTACCAGGTCCGGGTGATGCCCTTTGGGATGAAGAATGCCCCTGCCACCTTTCAGAGGTTGGTCAACCAGGTGTTGGCTGGACTGTACTCCCTCAGTGCTGCCTACCTGGATGACAGTGCAGTGTTCAGCGCCAGTTGGGAAGAACATCTGCGCCACCTCTGGGAAGTGTTGATGGCGCTGCGGAGGGCAGGCCTCACGATAAAGGCAAGTAAGTGCCAGATCGGGCAGGGTTCCGTGGTGTACTTGGGGCACCAGGTGAGGAGCGGCCAGGTGGCGCCCCTGCAGCCCAAGATTGAAACCATCCTGGCTTGGGAGCCGCCCAAAACACTGCCAGAGGTGAGAGCCTTATTAGGACTCACGGGTTACTACAGCAGGTTTGTCAAGGGGTATGGCAACATTGCACCCTTGACAGCGCTGACTTCCAGGAAGCAGCCTAAGAGAGTGATTTGGAATGACACCTGTCAGAAAGCTTTTGAGGCCCTAAAAACTGCTATGTGCACGGCGCCTGTGCTCTTGGCACCCAACTTCTCCAGAGAGTTCATAGTACAAACAGACGTTTCAGAGCATGGTGTGGAGGCTGTTCTGGCACAGATGAATGAGGAGGGCCTAGATCAACCCGTAGCCTTCATTAGTAGGAGATTACTTCCACGGGAACAGAAGTGGAGTGCTATTGAGCGTGAGGCATTTGCTGTGGTCTGGGCACTGAAGAAGCTGAGACCATACCTGTTTGGGACTCACTTTCGGGTTCAGACTGACCACAGGCCCCTCAGATGGTTGATGCAGATGAGGCGTGAGAATCCACAGCTGTTGAGGTGGTCCATTTCCCTACAGGGGATGGATTTCACGGTGGAACATAGCCCTGGTACAGAACACGCCAATGCTGATGGTCTGTCCAGATTTTTCCGCCTTAGTGATGAGAACTCACATGAAGTAGGGTAGTTCTCCCCATATTTCAGCTGGAGGGGACACGTGTTAGACCTGGCACCTTGGCGTGGGTCTCCCTTCCATTTTTTGCTGTTGACTCATGTGTTTTTGCTGGTGTTAGATGCTCAGGGCACTGCTGTCCAGTGCCACAGTGCAAGTGCTCCCTATTGTAAATTGATGTATGAATTAGTGATTCCATGATTGGTTGGTTTGGTTTACCTGTCAGACCCTAGTACAGTGCACCAGGAGTGCCCAGGGCTGGTAATCCGAATACTGCTGGTGGGCTTGCAGCACTAGTTGTGCCACCCACAGAAGCAGCCTGTAAATGTGTGTCTAAGGCCTGCCATTGCAGAGTCTGCGTGCAGTCTGGTACTGTCATGATGACTGGGCAAGTGCACCCACTTGCCAGTCCCTAAACCTTCCCTTTTTTTCATATCAGACACCCCTATGGTAGGCCCAAGGGCAGGGTGCATTGTAAGTATAAGGTAGCACATGCCCTGGTGTGTGTGGCATGTTCTAATAGTGAATTACAGTCATTTTCGTTTTTTACTATTGCAAGGCTACCTGTTCTCCATAGGCCAGAAGTGGCAGTTTGATTATTACATCTTATAATCCTAACTGACTCGGGGAACATGGTAGGAATTCAAATTTAGTATGCCTGAACTCAGAATAATAAAATGCATCTTTTAGTGAAGTTGGTTTTAACATTCTGTGTTTGAAAATGCCACTTTTAGAAAGTAGGCGTTTTCTTGTCTAACCATTCAAACCTGCCTCTGCTAGGCTGTGTATTCTTTTTCTGGAGTTTGAGTGACAGGGCTGGGGAATTCCAGGAGACAGGGTGAGGTGGCCCAGTGGTGATAAGAGAGATCTGCATCTAGATGGGAGGGAGGAGTTGCACCTAGGACCTGTATAGGGCTGTGCCTTCCTTCCACAATGCTGGCTCCACCTCCTGTGGTGCGTCTGATGTCTCTGCCCTACACTCTGAAAGGAAAGATTGAGTCATGTAAACTAAGTACTCCAGGACTGACCAGAACTGGTTTGGACTAGGCAAAGGCCCCTCTGCCCTCAGAGGACAAAGGATATTGGGGTATAAGTAGTGGGACCCTGATCCCAAGAATTTAGATCACTTTTGGGAAACAAGAAGAAACCTCTGCTGAGGAGAGGAACCAAGAAGAAACTGCGGAGAGACTATCTCTGAACCTGGGGGATTGGCCTGCAGTGGTTGCCTACTGCCAAAGAGAGGAGAAAGGAACTTTGTGTGTACTTTCGCTCAACTTGTAAGGATCTCCAAGGCCCTGGAAAAGAGCTTGCCTCCTGCTGAAGTCTCAGGGACAACAGACTTCAACCACCAGCTCCCCAGAGATCTTTGGAAGTGCCTGCTGCTGTTTTGGGCCTTCTGAGCGACTGTGTGTCGCAAGGAGCTGGATGCGCGACTCACGGAGAAGAAGCGTGTCGCCGTATCAGCAGCTGCCGTCGCATCACTGAACAAGGGTGCGCCATTGTAGCTGTCGCACTGCACCTCATCACGAGAAGCGCCCCACAACACCGAAGAAGCGTGTCGCCGTCGCAGCCATCGTAGCTGACGCATTGCACCGCATCAAGAGAAGAGTCTCGCATCGAGGAAGAAGCGTGTCGCCGTCGCAGCCACTGCCATCGCATCTTGGATGACGCCACTGTAGCTGTCGCATTGCATCACATCAAGAAAAACGCCTCGCATCCACAGAGAAGCATGCCGCCATCAGAGCTGCTGCCATCGCATCACTGAACAAGGGTGTCGCCGCTGTAACTGTCGCATCGAGCGAAAGCGTCTCGCATCGCTGGAGAAGAGTGTCGCAGCCAAAGCTGCTGTCGTTGCATCACTGGACAAGGGTGTCGCCGCTGCAGCTGACGCATCGAGTTAGATCTCTCGCAACATCGGAGAAGCGAGCCGCATCAGGAAGATCTTCACGTCTTTATTTCTTTGCACCAAACTTTGATTGCATCACCATCATTGCAACACTTTCGTTGCCCTGTGTGTCCCATCTAAAAGTACATTGAACTAAAAGAGTTGCATTTAAGAACTAAAGAGAACTAAGCTAAAAGTACCCTTTTTAAGTGACAGTATTGTGGATTTTATGTTGTTTATGGTCTTGTGGTAAATCTATTTAAAGAATACTTATTTTTGATATAAAACTTGTGTGGTGTCCATCTGTAGTGTTGTCACTTGATTACTGTATGTGTTCACAAATGCTTTACACACTGCATCTGAGATAAGTCTGTCTGATTGTGCCAAGCTACCAAGGGGGTGAGCAGGGGTTATTTTCGGAGTGTACCCCTTTACCCTGACTAGAGGCGAGGGTCCCTATTTGTCACAAGTACCTACCTGTGCCAACTAGGGACCCCCAAGTCTAACAATGCACAATTGTTGGCAAGTGAAATCTGTTAGCGGCTCTGTCCATAATATTGTGGAATCTTCCGATATCCTCCGAAATGCAAGTCTGAAGGACGACGAGGTAGTGGGGATGGTGTTGGTGCAATGTAATCATCCCACTCGTCAGCAGGCGGAGGAGGATCATGGATTTCTCCTTCTTCCTGCTCTTCTTCAGAGGTGGTAGGATCCTCCCTGGGAGGTAGATGAATTATTGGACGTGGTGTTAACCCAGAAGTGGCAGGAGGTGGTGGTAGCGGTGTTTGAGGAGCTACGGGCAGAGGCGGGGGCACTGCAACATTGTCCTCTTGCGGAGGAAATCTTCTTTTGTAATCAGCCAACATATTTTGACGGTCCAGTATTAATGGTGGAAGAAATTGAGCCGGCTGTTGTCTAGGCTGCTCAAAGTATTTGTACTGCTGACACAGAGCATGAGGGGAGAGATAATGCTGACAATACTGTTCCTCAGATTGCAGGAACAGAGTTGAAGGACATGCATACAAAATTGGAATTCAAGTTGTTGGTGCTGCTGTCGACGGAGAAATTTTCGTCGTCGACGGGGACGTCGTTGACGGTAGCCCAGTTGTAGACGGCGGTATTGTCATAGCCGGTGAGATTGTCGTCAACGGAGCAGTTGTCGTCGACAATGGTGTCGTCGTCGACGATGTTGTCGTCGACGATGGTGTCTTCGTCGAATATGGTGTCTTCCTGGAATGGCTTGATGACTGGTTTTCTTTTTGATGTTCCTGAAGACTGAGGGGATCCAATCTCTGAGGAGACCTTAGGCTGTTTCTGCTGCTTAAGAGATTCCTTGGTCAAGTAAGAGACTTTCGAATTTTTCTTTCTCTCTTCAGGTTGACCCTCAGGCGACTTGGGCCTCTTGTGTGACATAGAGGACGTGTCACTATCCATATCAGAGGAAGCACTCTGCTTCTTTTTTAGCCACAATAAAAGTTTTCCTTCTCTATCTCTCAAGGTTTTGGTTGAGAAAGTGCAGCATATTTTACATTGTTTTGTATCATGGTTGGGATAGAGACAATAAATGCAATCTTTGTGTATATCATCCACATGCACTCTCTTCTTCCCACAGGATTTACAAGCTCTAAAAAATCCTTTTTTATCAGACATTCTTCCGAAAGGTTTAAAACAAACTTATCTGAGAAAGCTGAAGAAATTAGCAGAGTTCAGAGAGACTCCCTTACACAACGAAGTGTGGTGAAAATCTGAGGGCTTCAGCCTCTCTTGGGAAGGTTCTAGAGGGTGCTGGCTGCTGAATGGTTGTGTTTTCAGTTTGGTCCTTTTTGTAAAAGGAGACTAATAGGCTATAGAGTACACGGTTACCACCATAATACCCTATGGAAATATACTATTTACTACTTTGTTATTTATGTACCATGGGACTCCCACTACGACGACGGGGAATGATTCAGGCATGTAAATATATGAAAGGTACCCCAATGCTGGATAAGTCAACAACAACCACACCAGACCTAGATGTCTGTGTAGTGGTGGAGGCAAGTGTAGCGGTATGACTGACAGAGGTGCATTGATTTAGTTACTTAATTTGGAAAATGCTATGTTACTGTATATGTGTGCTCAGTGCTGTCTGGCTCAAATTCTATACTAAGTGGAGGTTGGGTGGGTGTACCGGGCCTTCACTGTCCTGTTGTTGTGGTAGGTCAATGCTGGAAACAGAGTAGGCATGATTTAGCCATGCCACCTCTGAAAATGTTCTTGTTGGTCTCCTCCTTAATTTATGCATTTTAACTTTACTTTTCTCCTCGATTTTTCAATATCCCTTTTGTTTTTCCATCTACACTTGTTACAGGCCGGCATTTACCCTGTGCTATACTGGGAAAATAACTCACACTTACCTTATCAATTGGCATCCACCAGGAAGTCAGTGGCACCTAAGATTGACGGACGGAGCGTCCATAGAAGGAAGGACCAAGAGCAATGCCGAAATGCAACTCCCAATTTGACCATAACATAGTAACTTATAGTATCATCATCTTTTAATTTGATTCATTTTTTCTCTTCTATCATTACGACTGTGTGTGTTGTTGTTTATTATATTTGCTTATATATTTAACCCCTACAGCTATTTTTTTATTTTCTTTGCTAGCTTTAAAAGGAAGCCCGGTACAACAGAACATAAATTGTATGTAATTTGGGTCTCTGGGGGGGCAGACAGGCAAGGCAATTGCATAATAATAATAATTATTAATAATATACTGCTGCCCTGTACTACTAGTCTAGTGCTACTCATTATTAACCATTAAGTCATCATCATGCATGCATTTCCTTTTTCTCCCTAACAGATTTATGAAGGTTGTCTGCCCAGATTGTGTGTTGTCAATGTGTAGTGTTTGTCTTTGTCAAACCCTACCCCCAAATACCCTTCCCAACCATTGACCAAATCCTAACCCTCTTCCCCCGGGCTGTGTGATTTATATAGAGGTGTGACTAAATTACATTTACACCAATAATTGATCACACACTTGCTGGGGCGGATGGGGTGAAAGCAACACTAACTCAAGGCAGGGCGAGGATCTTCTTCTGCTTGCCCACCCATGGTCAGTATTCGTGAGTACATTTTGTTTCCAGAGGAACATAATCCATCATCATTATAGTTGCATGCATCGATTCATCATCCTTCCAGCACTAAAGGTTACTCTTATTCATAGGTCGAGTCAACTTCAGTTTGTAACTTGTACTAGGCCATCCCTGCCACCATTTTGTTTTATTTTACTTTAGTATTGCTTATCATTCATCATCATGGTTTCTTGTTTGCCAGTCTTCATGTGTACTGTACTTTTACTACTCGTTCCCGAGTCTCCCTCAGGCGACTGACTGTCTCATTTTCTTTTTTTTCAAATGCCACGGTCACTGTCAGTGTCTACTACTACTACCACCAGCACCATGGCATCTTGGGAAAAAAAAATTCGAATACAAGGGCCAATTATTCCATCAGATACAGGGCACTTCGATGGGGAGCACCTTCGCCCCGAGCGTGGCCTGTATCTATATGGCAGCATTTGAGGAGAGAGCCATTCACCACAAATCGAATCCCTACAGATCTAACATCCTACTGTGGAAGAGATTCATTGATGATATTCTGATTCTGTGGAAAGGTGACAGAGTCCACTGTGATGAGTTTTGTAAATGGGTCAACACCTTAAACCCTTATCTGCGGTTTACCCATACTATTTCTGACAAACCAATCCCTTTTTTGGACCTCTTGATCCTACTAAAAGACCATACGATGAGCACCACACTCCATCGTAAGTCCACCGACAGGAACAGTTTGCTACACTTTGACAGCTACCACCCTATAGCTCTTAAGCAAAATCTCCCTTTTGGACAGTTCCTCCGTATTAGGAGGAACTGTAGTTCTATACCTGACTTCATAAAGGAATCTTCGATTCTGACTAACAATCTCCTGCAACGGGGATATCAGAGTCATGATGTTAAGAAGTCATTCAAACGTGCCCGCAATAACAACAGGGAAGGGCTACTGGAACCAAGGGAACGCACTATTGATGACTGCCTCACTTGTGTATCCACTTACACGCCGAATTCAGCACAACTTAGAAGCATCATTAAGAAACATTGGAACATCCTTAACACCGGGGTACTTTCATTGACTACCCCGCGGTTTGCTTTTAAACGTACTACCAATCTGAAGGACAGGCTTATACACACGAGACCCAAACCACCTAATAATATCAGACAGGCCACTCTATGGAACCTCCCTCCTGTAACGGGCCATTATCCTTGTGGCTCATGTGTAGTATGCCCTCTTACCAAAGTTACGAAAAACATTGAGTTTCCTAATGGGTTCACATGGCAATACAGAACACACACTAATTGCAATACCCAAAATTGCATCTACCTAATCTCATGCCCTTGCAATCTCCCCTATATAGGGATGACTACAAGACCGGTAAAAACCAGAATCATTGAACATCGGAGCAATTTTCGGTGTAATAAAGTCAACACAAAAATGACAACACATTTCTTTGATAAGAAACACTCCCCTGACTCTTTACAGTGGACAGTCCTCCAATCCTTTAAGAACATTAGCAAAGCTAAATTGTTCTCTGTTGAACAAAGGTGGGTTATGAGATTATCCTCCCACCTGGAAGGGTTGAATGAAGATATCCCGTGGGCTAGTCTGCTGAATACTTGAACCTGATGATGAACTACATATTGGCTTATACAGAATTAACCATAGACTGGGAATGATAACCCTGAGCGGGACTCACATCACTGATTGATTACCCAGATGATGATGACCCGGTACAGGGTAGGCATCAATGAGCACTCACACAGGTATATTTTTGCCTGTTTCTTCACCTCTTCGGTACCTGTATTACCCGTTACTCCATCAGCATTGTTTGACTGTGGAGAGGGCCCCTTCCAACTCCGCTGACTCTGTTTATGACAGGAATCTATTTACCCTTTACACACTGTTATTCATATAGCCTATGACTTGAATGAGAAGTGCTGTATCATGTTGTGTATTTACGTTACCAGATTCCATGTGATTCACATAAATCACGAGTACTGAGACGGCTTGAGAACGTCACCGCGTTACCTGATGAGTGTTGCTACACGGATAACGCTGGGGGTCTTTCTTACATCCCTTAACCCTTATAAATTAATTTTTTCGAGTTTTGAGCCAACCAGCAACAATACTACGTTATCACGAGTACCCTCGAACAGCTTGGTTTTTTGATTACCGATATGTCAGGCACGGCACCTTGTTGCTTAGTGACTGGTGCCATGAGATAGAATCAAGTAAACGATCACCTATTGGTTGACATCCCCGCCCCCGAGCATTGATTGGATGTCGACTCCAACCTTACCGGATACACGAGAGCCTACCAAAGCGGCTATACATCCCACACACGGATCCTCCCGGACGTGTGCCGATGAGCCCTGTCTGTTGATTGGTTCCCAGCTCTTATGTATGCCCCGCGTCAGTGACCAGTGTTGTCCACCGAGCTGGCGCGGACGAAGGCTAGGAACTGAGGCATTCTACATCGCGGACTGCCGTGAGTAAAGACCACTGTCTTGGGGATACCACGGACTCCGCTAAGTTTCTCACGATCTTGCACAGAGGGCAGGTTAAAACGCTATTGTTATGACAATCAAAGATAGATAGTACTACTATTCTGATTGATATCTCATGATCTTGAAGATATCCTTCTGAGATGTATATTTCCCCTTCGGGTGAAATTGAATATCATTGTTTTTTTGAATAAGCCTGATAGCACTGCTATTTCAAGATAAACAATGTGAAAGTTAACGTTATACATATCTGATTTAGTTAATTACACTCCATGTTCTGGGGTTTTTTGTGTCAACAGAACACTGCACTATTCAGTGTTATTGTTCAGCGCCTTCTCGCTGGAACCGGAGGCCCTGAATACCAGGGTGAGTTGTGTTTACCGATCAGGTTTTTTTCATGTTTTTTTCATATTTTTCTAACTTTTCATATATTAATATTTTAAACACACCATTTCTGCAGCAGCACTTATCAGACATGAGTAATGTGTTACTTGAGTCACTGCGAAGTTTGTTTGCCACTACTTATCATGTTATGTACCTGCACATCACAAATACTGCATGACACCTTGTGGGTGCAGTTCATTAGGCGATTTGACTTAAGATTGTTTGTAGCAAATATGTCTTTTTGATTTGTATGTTTGTCCCCTTGTCTTCTTTTTTACAGGCGTAACTATCTTAGATTTTAAAGTAACCACTTATTAGGGTGCTGTATCAGTGGTAAGTATTAGTTGCTACCACTACCAATAAGTGTGTGAACTTTTTGGTCCTGAAGAATTGCGGCCAACTTGCCCTATGCAAGAAACATGTTGACCACTATTCACTAGAGCGTAATTCAGACACCCTCACTGGAAGATTACGCATGTTATTGTTTTTAATTAAGAGTGGGACCTCTCTTATTAAAATTTGTTATTTAGGATCTCCACTACTTACTTTTAACACACTTAGTCTCACACGCACTTCACCATAGGGCCCTCACTTGCACTCACCAACCGGCAATGAATGGAATAAAGATCTCCACTAAAAGGCGCCTCTAAGGTCGCCGATCGGGGATTGCAGCGCCGCCCCGTTTCGGAGCAGACCTGATGATGAAACTTGACATCTGGGCCACCCGCTGACGATATATGACAGCTAGTTTGCCGGATGTGTGAGGGTCTCTTTCCTGAAGGAGGAATTTCCTCCTGACTCATACATTTCCACAATCCTTGACAGCCTCTTTAGGAACAGCATACCTTTGTACTTTTAGATCTTGGGAAACCAAACCATCATCACCATGCAGCCATAGCTTTGCCTAAGTAAGAATAAACATCAATCACAGGTAAGAGAAGAAGTTTGGGGGAGACATACTTAATTAATATAGAAATTAATTCATTAATTCACATATCCACACCATTCCAAGTCCAGTTGCAGACTGCATAGACTAGGAGCAGAGACTGACAGTACTAGTAGGACAAGTCACAAGTGAGGGTAAAACATCTATCTGTTGGTGTGTTACACTATTACAGATTATTATTTCAATCAAAAACTGGCTGCAGTCCTGCAACAGCAAAGGAAACCGTGTGAAGTAAAAGAGCAAACCCCCACAAAACATTTACATCGTATGTAAAGTAAGTATAAATAATGTATTACCCTAACAAAATAAACTATTGGAAAAACCTACAACACCTAACCCACCCCCTCTCTAACCCCAACCAAAGTCCAAAGATTGTCCAAAAGTCCATTGTCCATATAAACCCAAACTTTTCCCGAACGCCTCACCACCCATCCCAAAAAAATAATAAAACAGGCAAGGCAATGTGTTCTAGTGTCGGGCTCGCAGTCGCTGTTTAATCACCAAGACCTTCTTTGCCCGCCCCTCTAGGCGCGCCATCCGGAGGAGCATCCGGCGCTTCTATGCCCTACAATTGCATCCACACGGGGGCAGCAGTGTTGAATGAAGATGAAGTGCGGCCGGCGGCTGCCAGCCGCCGTGCGTACCATTGGGGGACCTTGCTGGGGCCCAGTGCAGTAGAGGGGGTGGCAGCTGCTGCCGCCGCCTCCTCCGCTAGAGCCACCAGCCGCCGATATTCTTTGCAGATGGCCTCCAGCTTTCGGTGCCGGGCCATGGCTGCTAACTCCTTCCTGTTTGGTTAGGAAGGAGTAGAAAGAAAAAAAAGACAATTGTAACCAATACTCTTAGCAAAACTGTAGCACAAAATGAATGATACACATAGTGGTACAGTAGCACTAGCAAGCACAGTACATAACATTTGTAGTATCCTCCCACTTCCTCAGCCTCTAACATTTGTGGGAGTTTCAAGCATTACTACTACTAGGCACTATGGAGTAGACAAGTCTTTCGCTTCTCTCTCTTTTTTAGCTAAATTAACCTTGTAGGCAATTAGGCATGCCAGCTCAGTCAGTTTGCGCCCTAGACAGACATACATGTGTCGCAGACTCACACTATTTTATTTACTACTGTCTGCAGGTGGGGCAGCTGTAGTCTACAACTACACAATTATCTTATTTTTCTATTATGGTCATACTCTGTTACATCAATGGCAACTGCTCAACTTCACATTCACCCTGACTACTATAACAAAGCAGATGATATCTGATCCAAATGATCATTGATTATATAGGGGACGATGTCAGCCAATAGGCCACCCATGGCAGGCTGGCACAGTCGAAAATGACATAGGTAGGGATTAGGGAGTGGGCCTCGGAGTTGGAGGGAGTCGCTTGAGAATGGTGGGTGGGTATGGGTACATACATACACAATATATATGCTGTGCTTGCAAACTACTGTGAGTCAAGGTAGTATTCTGAAATACAACCTTGAATCAAAAACCTTGAAAAAAAACAGTCCTTGTTTCTCTTACCAGAGATTTTTCCATTTATCATTGCACTTTTCATCTAGCATTATATTTTTAATTCAAATCTCTTTATTCTATTCTCCTTGGCTTTGCAACTCTGCCACGGTTTATTTTTCTGTTACATTGTCTTCATCAAGTGACAGTTTCCAGCTATGCTATGATGATTGTACCATCCAGGCATCCATCTGTTTAAAGTAAACATGGCTATCATTCTTCTTAAATAATCTATTAACAAACCTTTCACCAACATACATTTGTAATTTTTTTTAACCACCACCCATGCATCCTTCCTTGCTCGCCTTTGAGTTTGGCCCATGAAACCCCCAGAGGATTCTTCCTATCACCAATTTTTTGTTACATCTTTTCACAGGAGTATCCTTAGTCTTAACATCAGAATGCACCGCCTAACCTTATGGTCCAGTGTGAAAATCAAATATTTTGGGCACTCTTTATACTCCACACTAGCTAATGCCAACTTGTAGTGTGATAACTGATGACAGTAAAGTTGATCTATTTCGAAGCTCAGCTTCGGGGTAGATTTTTGCAAAAAGAACTTTAAGAGTTCTGGGGACCAGCTCTGTAAAAGGCTTTCTGAGCATTGAAAGTGTTCTAGAGCGAACTCTAAATTTTCCTTAAAAGTATGTACTCCTGAGTCCGCCTTAAAAGTTTCCGGACGTAAAATTGCTCTTAATGTACCGTGGGATGCATGGAGTATATTTTATGCCCATCTTACAAGATTTGCCATAGCTCTCGCGTATGCACTCACCACTCCTAATTCCAGTCGAAGTGCCCGAACCGGAGTGGTGTGGCTTGTAGTCGTAAGCATGCGCAAGAGTTTTCCCTCCCTGAGATTTTAAAAGCCCCAACAGCTTATTGGAATATACTCTAAGCCATATGTTAGGATCGGGTTAATCTTTGTTCGATAAACTTCGAGGAGAGCTGAAAAATGTCGTCTCCCAGTGGAGTAGTAAAACTTTTTTATAGCACTTGCGTGGGATACTATTCTTGTTCAATCTGCTATAAGTGAGAGGCAGTACCTGTGGACTGAGAGAAAACTCTCCCCAAATAGATGTAAGTAGATGCTGTTTCTACTATTCATCCTCCTAGTTTCCAGGTAAAAGGTATTGCTTTCCTTCCCCTGAATGGTACTATTTTTGTATTTGAGATATTTATTTTTAAAAAGTGACTTTCAGTATAATTAAAAAGAGCCTCAATGCTGCGCTGCAGTCCAATTGGGGTTAGAGCGAATAAAACCACATAATCGGCATACATTAAAAGGTGAATATTTTGTGCTGATAATTGTGGTGGAAAATTATTTACCTTTTGGAAACAGTCTAGTAAATCACAAAGGAATAGTGAGAAAAGGAAGGGGGCAAGTAAACTTCCTTGTTTAAGGCCGTTTTGCGTGGATATCTCGTGGGTTAAGCACTTATCTCCTCCCATTTGTACCTTACACCATGTGGTTGTATGAAGTGCAACTATTCTTTTTAGAAAACTTATAGTCACGCTTAACTTCAGTAATTTCCTCCACAGGGAAGGCCTATCTACTTTGTCAAAAGCAGTAGAAAAATCTACAAATAAACTATAGACTACCTGGGCTCTATTAATCACATATTTATCAATAATAGTTTGAAGGATGGTAATATTATCAATAACAGGATTTTTTTTTATGAAAACCTGCTTGTACCATAGGTATCACCACCCTAGATTTGGCCCAATTGTTCAGGTGCTCCAAAATACTGGCTGCAAATATTTTTCCTGTGGCATCAAGGAGGGCAATCTAGCGATAATTGCTCGGAGAGCAGGGAGAACCTTTTTGCAGAAGGGGAACTACTATTGCCTTTCCGTGAGTTCGGAATTTTTCCAGTCTGATAACAGTACATAAATAGGGGGACCAAGAGTTTGCTCCAGCCTTCAATATTTTCTTTTATGACCTTCACCGAAATCCTGTCTGGTCCCATTGCTGCTGTGTCTCTTGCTTTCCTAATGAACACGGCAATTTGCTGATTAGTAGGTGGCTTTATCTGCAGGTCGATCTCACTGTCGACTTCATCGAATAGGGATTTCCCGATGTCAGTAGATGGTATCTTTTCCTTATATAGGTTGGATAAATAAATGGCCCATTCTTTTTGGGGGACAGGAGTAGCTCTCGATGGTATTTTATTTCCACTGGCTTCAGCAACTATATCCCAAAAAGCTTTAGAATTTGTTTAGCACACCGCTTCCTGGAGGTCCACCCAACATCTATCCATTTTTATTCTATTCTCTTTTCTGCTCAGCCTTTTTCACCTTTGCTTCAAGGTGGAAATTTCGGCCTTCATATCCGTAGAGATGTTCAAAAATTGTAACCTAATCAACTGATTTAGTTTCTAAATTGGAAGATGTATTTTCGGGTCTTTTGACCTTAGTGGGCTGACTTTGCTGGATAGAGGTTTATTTTCCAGTATCGTAGATATTGATGTTTTTAAACTTTTAAGATGGAGATTGGGTTAACTCTCTTGTTGGTTTGCTCATACATATGGGTCTCAATAATCTTATTGATTTCATTGTCAGCGCCAGGATGCCTGCTAGGTGATAGTGCGCTTTACAAGTGAGATAAATGAATACATAAATACATTACAATTGTGCTTATGGTTCTTGCTGCTCCACAGTATTCGAGCTGGCTTTAGTTTAATTAATGCCTCCCCCTACCGGATGATAGGGACCATGTGGAAGTTGGTTGAAGGTGGAGATCTATTTCAAGACGAAGTATTGCATGATCACTACTTTGGACAAATTCTATAGAGAGGCTTCAAAAGTTATTAAACAAATCAGAGCTCCTGATGGCATAGTCCAATATAGATAACCCTGTTGGACCTTTTCGGGTATATGAGCCTGGCACAGCTCCTCTCGTTCTCCCATTTAAAATGAATCCATTGAATTCATTAATTTGTTCCAATATAATTTCCCCCCTTTTATTTGCTGTAATATGATCTGGAAATACTGCCGCTGGAATGGAGCAAGATTCTTCAAGTTCTGAATTCCGAAATGCATAGAGTAAGGAAGTAGAGATTTTTGCATTGAAGTCCCCCATGAGGAGTACCTACATATTTTCATGTAAACCTATTGAGATATTCATTTGATCAAATAACTTTAAAAGTATTGTATCATGTTCAGACCCCGGAGGAACATAAACATTAAAGAGAAGGATTGGCTGAACGTGAAGATTTTTATCTAGATGTTTTATTTTAAGGCATTGAACATTAGGACTAGTTAGATGAATTATTTCAAAGTCCCAGTTTAGATCTTCTAATAGCAGGATTGCCAAGCATCCCTTTGCATGGCCCCGTCTGGACCTTATAGCTGGAGTAATAACCCCTTCCGTGCTCATGACGGCCGGGAGCCGTCATGACACACGGTCCCGGAAATCCCTCTGGGCACCAGAGGGATTTCTATTTCTCCCCTGTGACCTCGAGAGCTGGGGAAGAGCTTCCCCAGCTCCCGAGGCCCCCTCGTTTCCGTGAAATGACGATCAGCATGCACGTCGCGCTGACGTCATTTTACTGAAACCAAAACTGAAATGAGCCTTTAGCACGTAGAAAGACAGGAGAGGTATCATTGGAAAGGGGAGAATCTCCCCTTTCCAATGGTACCCCTCCCAAGTGGATCCCTGCTTGGGGATTGCCCCAGGAGGGCGATCCCCAAACAGGGATCTACCACTAGACACCAGGGAGGAGGAAGCGGCCCCTTGGGCAGGGGCACCCCCAAATTGTTTTGGCCATAATCAGTCGTTCAGCCCCCCAGGGGGCAGATGGCTGGGGGGGCCGAAAGCCCACTGGACGGCAGGAAGTTTTTATGCGAAATCTACATGAGGGTGAGGGCTGCCAAAAACGGGCACGCCAATGCCCCCACCAAGCCACTATTACAGCCTTTCTGCCCCCCCCCCCCCGGGAGGGCAGAAAGCCCAACTAAATACCAGGGATTTTTATGGGCGTGTTTGTTTTTAGGGTGGGGGCTGCCCGAAACAGGCACCCCAATGCCCCCACCCCCTGCCACCATTACAGCATTTCTGCCCCCCTGGGGGGCAGATGGGAGCAGTAGCACCCAATCTGCCCCCCTGGGGGGCCAGAAAGCCCACTGGAAGCCAGGGATTTTTTGTGCAATTTCAATGAGGGTGGGCGCTACCCAAAATGGGCACGCCAATGCCCCACCCCTGCCACCATTACAGCCTTTCTTCCCCCCCTGCAGGGCAGATGGGGGCAGTAGCCCCCCATCTAACCCCCGGGGGGCAGAAAGCCCACTAAACACCAGGGATTTTTTCGGGCGCATTTGTTTTTAGGGTGGGGGCTGTCCGAAATGGGCACCCCAATGCCCCCACCCCCCACCACCATTGTAGCCTTTCTGCACCCCCAGGGGGGCAGAAAGCCCACTTGACGCCAGGGATTCTTCATTGTCATATGTAATCAGGGTGCCCAAAATGGGTATGCCAATGCCCCCACCCCACCACCATTACAGCCTTTCTGCCCGGTGCAGTAGCCCCATCTGCCCTACCAGGGGGCAGAAAGCCCACTAAACGCTAGGGATTTTTTTTTCTCATTTGTTTTTAGGGTGGGGTCTGCCCGAAACCGGGCACGCCAATGCCCCCACCCCCGCCACCATTACAGCCTTTCTGCCCCCCCGGGGGCAGTAACCCCCAATCTGACCCCCCTGGGGGGCAGAAATTCCACTTAACGCCAGGGATTTTTGTATTCGTGTAGGAGTAGGGGCTGCCCAAAATGGGCATGACAATACCCTCCCCCAGAGAAATTCCAGTCTTTCTGCCCCCCGGAGGGCAGATGGGGAAGTGGCCCCTGATCTGTCCCCTGGGGGGGGCAGAAAGCCCATTAGGTGCCAGTGATTACGCTGGCTTTTTTTTTGCGTGGGGGCTGCCCAAAATGGGCATACGAATGACCCCACCCCCACAAAAAAATAGCCAGTCTTTCTGCTCCCTTCGGGGCCTATCGGGGTGAACCCCCCTCCCCTGATTCCCCCCCCCCCCAAGGTGGCAGAAAGCCCACTAGGCACCGACTTTTTTTGGGCAATGTGCCTACATTTGGATTTTGGGCCCTAGCGCAGCTGGCACATAAGGAAACCTAGCAAACCTGTACATTTGTTAAAACTAGACACCAAGGGGAACCCATGATGGGGTGACTTGACTGGCTCTCACCAGGTTCTGTTACCCAGAATCCCTTGCAAACCTCAACATTTTGCTCATATTTCTGTGGTGGAAAGTTCTGGAATCTGCGTGGATTCACAAAATTCCACCCACCTCGCGTCCCCCAAAGTCTTCTGAGGAAAATGGTACCTCACTTGTGTGGGTAGGTCTAGTGCCCGCGACAGGAAACGGGGCAAAATGCAACAGTGAAAAATGACCCTTTTTTTGCAAAGTGCCTAGCTGTAGTTTTTTAACCCTAGCTCTACCGGCACCTAGAGAAACCTAGCAAACCTATAAATGTTTTTAAACTAGACACCCAGGGGAAACCAAGATGGGGTGACTTGACTGGCTCTCACCAGGTTCTGTTACCCAGAATCCCTTGCAAACCTAAACAATTGACAAAAAAAACATTTTTCTCACATTTCTGTGGTGGAAAGTTCTGGAATCTGCGTGGATCCACAAAATTCCACTCACCCCGCATCCCCCAAAGTCTTCTGAGAAAAATGGTACCTCACTTGTGTGGGTACGACTACTGCCCGCGACAGGAAACGGTCCAAAACGCAACGTGGACACACCACATTTTCACAGTGAAAACTGGCCCCTTTTTTGTAAAGTGCCTAGCTGTAGATTTTGAACCCTAGCTCTGCCGGCACCTAGGGAAACCTAGTAAACCTATACATTTTTGAAAACTAGACACCCAGGGCAATCCAGGATGGGGTGATTTGTCTGGCTCGCACCATGTTCTTTTACACAGAATCCCTTGCAAAACTCACATTTGTCAAAAAAACACATTTTCCTCACATTTCAGTGGTGGAACGTTCTGGAATCTGCGTGGATCCACTAAATTCCACACACCCCGCATTCCCCAAAGTCTTCCAAGAAAAATGGTACCTAACTTGCGTGGGAAGGCCTAGTGCCCATGACAGGAAACGTCCCACAACGCAACATGGAGACCACATTTTCACAGTGAAAACAGACCCTTTTTTTGCAAACTGCCTAGCTGTAGATTTTGAACCCTAACTCTGACGGCACCTAGGGAAACCTAGCAAACCTATACATTTTTTAAAACTAGACACCCAGGGAAATCCATGATGGGGTGACTTGTGTGGCTCTCACCAGGTTCTGTTACCCAGAATCCCTTGCAAACCTAAAAATTTGTCAAAACAAACACATTTGTCTCACATTTCTGTGGTGGAAAGTTCTAGAATCTGAGTGGATCCACAAAATTCCACCCACCTCGCATTCCCCAAAGTCTTCCGAGAAAAATGATACCTCACTTGTGTGGGTGGGTCAAATACCCGCGACAGGCAAGCGCCCAAAAACTATTGAGGCAATATAAAAAATTACCTATCACAAAACAACCTGGGGAGTCCAATGAGGTATGGCTTGCGTGAATTCCCCAACCTTTCCCTACCCAGAATCCCCTGCAAACCTCAAATTTAGCTGAAAAAAACACATTTTCCACATATTTTTGTGTGGAGACACCGTGCCGGCACAAATGTCCTACCCCACAGCGTTCTCCTTTGTTTTCCAGAGTAAAATGATACCTCACAAGCCATACCTCGCTTGACTTCTCCGGGTGTCTAGTTTTCAGAAATGTGTGGGTTTGGTAGGTTTCCCAAGATGGCCGCTGAGCCTGGGGCCAAAAACCCAGGTGACTCCCCTTGCAAAACAAGGCTGTTTTGTGATAGGTCATTTTGATGTCTACTCAATACGTTTTGGGCCCTTGCCTGTCGCCGGTACTTGACTTGGTCCCGGGGTACCTGGCGAAAGACAGTCAAGTCACCCCATACTGGATTCCCCTGGGTGTTTTAAAAAATGTATAGGTTTGCTAGGTTTCCCTTGGTGCCGGCAGAGCTAGGGTTAAAAAACTACAGCTAGGCACTTTGCAAAAAAAGGCAATTTTTCATTGTGAAAATGTGGTGTGTTCATGTTGTATTTTGAGCCGTTTCCTGTTGTAGGCACCATGCCTACCCACACAAGTGAGGTACCATTTGTATCGGGAGACTTAGGTTAATTCATATTTGTAAAGCAACTGTTATTACCTATTGACTTTTGATGTATTTCTGCCTTCCAAATAAAAGACAATGTGTAAAAAAGAAGTAATTTTAAAAAATGTTCGATACTTCTCATGCTTGTATGAATATTCCCAATTTTGGAAATGTGCAAATATTACTGTTTCTAAACTCTATATTTTGTTCCCATTTTAGAAATACATAGTTGTCTTTCATACCGATTTTTCCAGAATAATTGCTATATACCTGGTACATAATAAAAAACCATTGCAAGTTACTGCTCAGTTTTTGGCTCTGGGTTCACCGGGTTCTTGGTGAACCTACAAGTCCTATATATCCTCACAACCAGTAAGGTCCAGCGGATGTAACAGTATATTGCTTTCAAAGTGCTGTCATAATTAGAAGAAGTTACAGGTGAAAACGTTGACACAAAAGGCTGGTTTTTTCAACTAAATTTCAATTTTTCCTATATTTAACTGTTAGTTTCTATAAAGAAACCTTGAAGGATCTACACAAATGACCACTTGCTGAATTAAGAATTTTGTCGACTTTTAAACAATGTATAGATTTCCAGGATCCATTATTGCTTTCATACCCATGTCTACTATTAACTGGAAGGAGGATGAAAGCACAAAAAATAGCAAACATAGACTATGTCCCAGAAAAATGCCAAAACTGTGTAAAAACTTTTGGTTTTCTGACAAAAGACTGTCATTCCCTAAAAGCTGGAAAAATTGTGATTTCAGCCCCACAAACCCTTTTTGATACCATTTGTAGGGAAAAACCCAGAAGCTTTCATTTGTAGCACTTTTTTCTCATTTTTCACCCCCCCCCCCCAAAATGAACTGTATTTTGGCTAATTTATGGGTCCCCTCCAGGGGAATCTACAAACCCTGGGTACCTATAGAGGGATTCTGGAAGAAATGTTGGAAGAAAAGGATGCAAATTTGGCGTGGATACCTTAAGAGGTCAAAAAGTTACAGGGGCCTAAGCGCGAACCACCCCAAATAGCCCAAAAAAGGCTCAGCACAGGGGGGGAAAAGGCCTAGCAGCGAAGGGGTTAAAGACAAAGTATTTTTTTTGTTCAAAGTCGTCTACTAACCAAGTTTCTTGTAAGCAGACTATGGAAGGTTGAGTATCTAACAAACAAGATATTTTGTCCTGATTTAGACCCGCTAGATTCCATGAGATGACGGTGAAGTTATTGTTAAAAAAGAAGCTTAGCATACTTATCTTGCTTGTTCACGTTAAATTGTTTGATAACCATGAGCATGCATTCTCATTTTGAGAATTACTTATGCAATGATTATTATTTTATCCGGATGTCCCAAGTTGCCTTGTTCTTTTGGCATTTTTATGTTCTGGTAGTTGATGTTAGACCTCGTTCGGGTCTCTGACGCTGGTTTTTCCCTACCGTTATTACGTCAAACACTTTTTTATGCAATTCTTCACTTTCCTTAATGACGATGGCTGGGATCATGTTAGACCAGAATTCTACTCGGGCTCTACTTTTGTCCAGCTTATCGGGGAATGTCACTAATTTTATCTCTGTTGAAGTAAGCGATGGTAAGGAAGGGAGGCTTTTTAACAATTTCAAAATCTTCTGCCGATTTAATGAATCACGGAATGTGGAAAAGAAGTCCGTTATCTCTAATACATTTGAGAAAGTCGAAAAATCAGTTTGTGGTGTTAGATCTAAACTTGTGCCATTATTACTTGAAGGCTGCTGCGGCCAATGTTTGTTCTCTATTGAGCTAATATTTTTAAATTCAGGTGCCAGAGGATTTAGTTCCTGTGAGGGATCATGACCAGTAAATAGATCTTTGGTAGTACGCTCTGGGGTATTTCTAAGGGAACATATATCCCTCTTCCCGTCACTCGTGTTTTCAATTTTTTTGTCACTAATCAAGCTATAAGGTGCCTCAAATTTTATTTCCAGCATTTTTATCTTTGCAAATCTTCGTTTGCACCTTTTCTTTCTCTTTATGGTATTGTGTTCGTTGTAATACTGTTTTTTTTTTTTAGAAGATGGCTTTTGTTCTGACTCCCTCTTTGGCTTTTTCTCCATTGGCGGATCCGTTAGATTTGGTTCTTGATAATTTGACTTCATTTTAACATTAAAAATCTGATAATTTGGGAGAATTTTCCCTTCTGAGTCATTCGTCAAAGCTGTTTTTTTTTTCTTGGTTTACTATTTCCTCCTTCAATAGTTTCCGTAGAGAGTATATTATCTCTGTCTTTTCCTTTTCCTTATTTTCCTCTCTGAACTTTCTAGTTGATTTACCTACTTTGAAGTCAGTATTTGTTGTTTTCTTATTTAGAGTATTTATTTCCTTGGTTTTTCGAGTTATTTTTTGTACCTCTAGCTCTTCCTTTAGCTTAGTTTTAGGTTGCAGGCTTCCTCCAGGGAGGCTAGTTTGGTGAGTCACTAGATATTGCAACACCGTTGACTGCGTTTCTAGTAGATGGTCTATATTTAGTGTAGATTTCTCTAACAGAAGTAACATTTATTCAAGTATCTTTTGGAAGGTAAAGATGGCATCTGATAGATTTTCTTGTTTACAATAAGAATTAATTTGGACAGGAGAGAGAAACGGAAAAACTGGAGAGTGAGATACATTTTCTTCTGCGTTTGTAGGGTTACTTAGAGTGCTGTTAAACAGTTCTAGCGTCTCTTTGGGGTGCTTAACCTCACTTTTGTGTGAGTTTTGATTTTTAAATCCGGTAGTGTAAAGTCGTGGATGTGAATTCCTTTCTCAAGATCCGAATGAGGTTTTCTAATTGGGTCCTTTGGAGTTGACTTGACTAACTGGTTATTTCCTCCATTTGAAGCTGTCTGAATCGTCTGTTGATTTTCCTTATTTTCCATTTTTTCCTCTACAGCATTTTGTTTTCCTTTTTCTTCAACTTCCAGATTGGTTAGCTTGGTGCATGTTGATACTGAGGGAGGAAAAAAGTCTGTAATTGTATGGGATTTTGATAGTGCTCCAATATGTGCTGATCTCATTTTGCTTTTCCTCAGCGATTGTTCTGTTCCTAACCTTTTCATAAATATTTTTTGGCTCCTTAGTTTTGTATATGCCATCCTTCAGGTACTGTAAGAAACTACGATTCTTTCCCTGCTGACTGACCTCCACCTGTGCCCGCACCACGCTTCCTATTGTTTTTAAAGGTAGCAGGAAAACGAATTTGAGATCAGACTATACACATTTAAAGATCTTCAATGTGGTTCAACAGGGTAAGCAGCAGTCAGTATTGATGGGTTACTGGAGGGTTGAAAAGTTGAGGGGTTGAGGGAGGGCTGAAATGAGCAAAAGAAAAAAGGCTACTGTTCTAAAACATACTGCTCATATCACCCAAATCGTAAACACTCACACCCTCTCCCCCGTTGCAGGGCAATCAAGGTTTGCAGGCGGGTGGGCAAAGTGATTAGGACCACACCGACTCGCAAGCCACACCGTCCTAATGCTGGCCACTTCCGCGAAGATGGGTGGTTACCGCTATTCCGCTGGTGCTATCCTGGACTCCAGCGGTCCGATGACTGAGTGGCAGCTGGGCAGCCAACACAGCAATTCTTGAGTAGGCGGTGGAAGGCAGGCAGGGCAGCGTCCCCCTCGGCCCCCTTGGCAGCCACTCTCATCACCGCCGCACTGCTTCGTCTTCCTGCGTTGTCTCGGATCCACGTCGGATCGAACTGAGAACATGGCGATGGTAACTGGGTAGCCAACACCGTAAATCGTGCGCAGGCGGGGGATGGCATGCAGGGCAGAGTCCCCTTTGACCCTCTTGGCTGCCGCTCACCTCACCTCACCACCGCAGCACTTCTTCGCATTGCTTCGTCCTCCCACACTGAATCGAGTGGAAAACCCGGACTGGCACTTCCAGCAGCACAGACCGCCTGAATCATTCCCCGTCATCAAGATGGGAGTCTCACGGTACAAAACAAAAACAGTGCCATAAGTAATAAATAGGCTAAAAATGCTAAAGGCCATATCTTAGTAGCCTACCAATGTCCTTTTAAAAAAAGGACCAAAAGTTGGTTCCAGCCAATCAGCTGCAAGTACCCTCTAGAACACTCCTGGCAGAGGCAAGTTCTCCTCAGATTTTCCATGCACAAATGGGAAGTGAGTATACCCAAATCAATGAGAACTGACTCCACGGGGAGGAGGGTGGGTTGCATGTGAATCTATGAAAGATACCAATACTGGATAACTGTAGTTACAGGTAAGTAACTTGCTTTCTTATTCATCATTGGGGTATCTTTCATAGATTCACATGCCTGAATCAGAATAGCAAGCAAAACCCTAATTTTACTGTTGTTAGTGGAAGGTGGGAGACATGTAATTTTAAACTCCCAATAGTTATCCAATACCTTTTACACAACACTTGTACTAAGCAATATACTCTATAGCAATTTTCAAACAGAGGGAGTTGATATAGCCATTTATATATATATATATATATATATATACACTTAAGGGCTATAACCAATCTAGATTTCAACTATCCCATAGCTAGACATTTTCAAATTGCACATAATAGTAACAACACACTTCTGAAGTTTTGTGGAATAGACAAAGTACTGAAGCATATACGTGGAGGGGACAGAGAAAAACATCTACGTATCTTGGAATCAAGATACATAATTGACCTAAACACCAGGGCCCCGTATGGATTGAACAGGGAAGAGGAACTCAATACACACATTGGTCATTAATCCATACTAGACTTTCTGCAACCCATCATATGTCCTCTGTGTAATTTTTCTTCCTTTTACAACATTTCTCAGTGACTGTAATGACCGTCACAATAAGATATATTGTACCTTGTATATACATTGTTTTTCATATATAAGTTTTCACATTTTATATTAATTTTGGGAGATATACGCACATGATTGTGACTAGTCACGTGGTCAGGTTGGAACAGATATTGATCTGTGGTTGATACATACTTTAAGAATTTTCTGACATGCTCATTGTGACCGCATTTGGTCTCTGTGACAGTAGATTTTTGGGCACTTGTCCTAAATTTGTGGGTGATTTCGCATATTCCCTCTATATCCCAATTTTGGGTCTATGGACATTGTATGTACAATTGTCTTTTCACGGACTAACAATGAGACCCGATACGTAAAGAAGTATACTCACAACCGATACCTTCCCCACATACTAGTCCTCTCTCTTTTTTGAATTACACACCCCACTATTTTACAAACAGTATTTTAGCGTGTCCTCAATGCCATTTTGGAGGAAATCTTTACAGTACTATGCTATCGTGCATTGCTATTTTGAATGGGGAAATCTTTACAGTATTATGCTATCTTGCATGCGCATACGAATTATCAATGGTTATAATTGATTAGTCCTTTATTATTATTTTTGGGCATAATTTCATGCAGGATTAACTAAGAGAAAATAATGTCGTTATGATTTGCCTACGTCTCTCTTTCATTTCCATGAAATGCAATCACATGAAAAAAAGCATCAACTGTTATTCTTTTTCCCTTAATTTTGATTTCTTTATACTTTACATTTCTCCGCAATCCAAGATTATGATGTTTAAGAATTTACCATCTAGTTTATTTCAGAATTGATGAATTACACTTGGGATTTACGGAGTATTTCTTCTATGTTTATCATGACGTTGTATGTTTTAAATATTGGCATTGTGGACCGCACAGGCAACTTGACAAAGGCCGTCTTTCGGCTGAAACGTGTTGTTGTTTGTGAGCGATTAAATATACCTTAAACACCAGGACGGAGTGCCGCCTCTTTCCTATTACGGATCGAATTGTACTCGTTATTGTGTGTGGTTGCCGCTACCACGGCAGGCACCGACACTAAGTGCAGGCGTGCGGCGTTCAGCGGAAAAACTTCTTCATATATATATATATATATTTCGTAAATCACATTAGGGTACAAATTGCCAAATACATTTGGTTAATTACTGAATCAACTTAAAATAAGAAAAAGAAAACGACAAGAGAGTGTCTTTTATTAAATTTAAAGAATCTGACCTTAGTTAAAAATATGACGCAACACAGCCTGTCCGACCGTGGCATCCCCCCTTTGCACAGACTGGAGGCAGTAGTGTCTTGTGAACTTGCGGATATTCTTCCATGTCGCAGCACATCATATCTTGCCTAATGTAACTCCAGCAAACAAAGCTGTAGATGCAGCAACAGTTCTTGTGGAGTGTGCTTTAGCCTTCACTGTCAGAGGTTTATTTGCTTTTTCGTGGCAGAACTGTATCGCAGATGCAACCCATCTGGTGATTGTGGCTTTTGTTACTGCGGTTCCATGTTTTCCTTGACGGTAGGCCACCAGAAGTTGATCTTTTTTCCTTATTTCCTTTGTTTTGTGAAGATAAAATTTCAAACACCTTTTGATATCCAATGTATGTAGAGCCCGTTCAGCTGGGCTAGATGGGTTTGGAAAGAAAGTTTGTAATATTACCGGTTCATTTAAGTGAAATAGTGTTGGCACTTTAGGAATAAATTTAGGATTTGTCTGAAGAACTGCGTAATTCTCTGTAAATTGTAAGAAAGGTTCTTTTATTGTAAAAGCCTGAATTTCACTCACACTTTTTGCAGAAGTAAGAGCCAGCAAGAGAGATGCCTTCCATGTAAGAAATGTAAGTTCCGCTTTATGAATTGGTTTGAATGGTTGTCTCATCAATTGTGCTAGGACCACATTCGGTTTCCACTCTGGAGGAGGTGCGCGCACTAGAGGAAAAGCTTGGAAGAGGCCTCTCATGAATTGTTTTATGAGAGTAGATGAACAGAGAGAAGGAATCTGAGGAGATTTTCTGTACCAGGAAATTGCCGCCAGATGAACTTTTACTGAAGAAAAAGTGAGGCCCGACCTAGCTAGTGAGAGTAGGTAAGGCAACATTTGCTCAGCAGGGGCTTGTACCGGATGAACTTTGTTCCTTTCGCACCAGCAACAGAATCCCTTCCAATTCAGACGATATGTTTTGATAGTGCTTTCAGTACGGGATTTAGCCAGTATTTCTCTACAGTCTTGTGAAATATTGAGATCCTTAAACTCTAGGAATTCAGGAGCGATGCCTGCAAGTGAAGAGAATGTGGATCCGGATGCATCACTTGGCCCTTATTCCTCAATAACATCGTTGGTGACGGATGAAGACGAATGGGTTTGTCCTGTGACAATAGAAGTAGCTCTGGGAACCAATACTGCCTGGGCCAACGTGGTGCAATCAAAATTAGGCGACAGCCTTCCGATTTCATCTTGATTAGTACACTGGGGATAAATGGGAGGAGGAAAGGCGTAGGAATAAATCCCTGACCATCACATTAAAAGGGCATTCCCCCTTGACCCCGGTTGTGGGAACCTGCTGGCATAAAACTGGCATTTTGCGTTCACCCTCGTTGCAAACAGGTCCAGAGCTGGCTTCCCCCACCTGTGAAAGATCCTGTTCACCCGTGTTTGCTATAGCTCCCACTTGTGGCAGCTGGACTGAGATCTGCTTAGTGTATCTGCCAGAGTATTGTGTAGACCCCTGACAAGTTCGGCCCTCAACGAGATTCCGTGGAGCGTCGTCCATTCCCATAATTCCTGATTCTCTTGAGATAGCGTCATGGATTTCGTTCCTCCTTGTTTGTTTATAAAGTACATGCTGGTCGTATTGTCCGTACGGACCAGCACTGAGGAACCTCTTATTCTCGGAAGGAACGCCTGGAGAGATAAGAATATAGCCTTGAGTTCCAATCTGTTGATGCGTTGTCTTTTCTGTATCAAATACCACTTTCCCTGGATTTGTAAATCCTGCAGATGACCTCCCCATCCCTCCATGGAGGCTTCTGTCATCAGAAAGAAATCCAGGGTACCTTGTAGAAAGGTTAGACCTTGAACAAGATTTGTCATTTGAGACCACCATTGAAGTGTCTCTACCATCCTTGTTGTGATTCGAATTAAATCTTCGAAAGATCCCATAGCTTGTTGCCACTGTTTCTGCAGTTCCTCCTGCAAAGGTCTCATCTTTAGTCTCGCTAAAGATACTAAGTTTATTGCTGACGAGCACATCCCTAGAAGCAATTTGAATATTCGTACAGAAACTGGTTTTCTTTTTTAAATGGTCCCTGCCAACCTTTGGAGTTGCATCTGTCTCTCTTGAGACAAGAATGCTTTGCATTGGACAGTGTCCAGGGATGCTCCTAGAAACAAAATGACTTGGGTTGGAAGCAAATTTGATTTTTCTGTTTAGAGTGAGTCCCAATAGATGGAGACTAGCTGCTGTTGTCTGATCAGTTTCCTGCTTTGATGCAGCTTTGAGCAGCCAATCGTCGAGGTATACAAAAACTTGAAACTCCTGAGATCGCAAGGCCGAAATCTCATGAAATCTCCATTGTTTAAGCATCCCAAAATATCGGAGAGTGTCACCATCCTGAACGTCTTTTTTCTGAGAAATGTGTTGAGTTTTCCTAGGTCCAGAATCAGTCGCCATTCTCCTGACTTCTTTCTTATTAGGAAGAAACGAGAATAGAAACCTCTTCCTCTCTGAATGGATGGTACTTCCTCCATAGCTTCCTTGAGGAGCATGATCAAGACTTCTTTCCGTAATAAGTGAATACGAGGGGGAGAGGGACCCCTGGGCGGAGTAATAGGTGGTTTTTGAATAAATTCTAGGATGTGGCCCTTGGTGACTAGGTCCAACACCCAGCGGTCTGATGTTATCGCGTGCCACCACTGTGCATAAGCAGAATTATTGCACCCACGGGTAGGGAGGGAAATTTGACTGGTACCCTGACGTACTCATTGCTTTCTGTCAGAGTCACGGCCCTGTTGTGGTGTTCGCTTGCGGCCTCCCTGGCAAGAGAAACCAGCTGTTGAAGACTGGCGATACAATGGCAGGTTGTAAGATTGGCGATATTGAGGTTGATTTGCTGATATTCTTGAGTTCTTTTATATCCGCTTTTGTAGATGGAGAATCCTCGCCCTCTGACGCCTCTAAATGGTACTCTTATATACTGCAGAGCTCCCAATGACTTTGCGGTATCCGTATCATTCTTTATCGCCAGAAGAACGTCGTCAATATGTTTTCCAAAAAACAACTCTCCATCATACGCCATGTCCAGAATCTTAACCTGAACCTCAGGTCTGAAGGTAGTAGCTTTCAGCCACCCCTGGAGTCGAAGTACTGCCGCTCCCGCCACCTGCCTAAAACTTGTGTTCGCTATGTCTAGGGCACGATCAATTGTTTCAGAGGCAGCCCTTTCACCCTCCAATAAGATCTTTCGGGCGTCCTGATCGTTTTCTTCTGGGATGAGGTCTATCAGCCCTGCCATACTGGACCACATTTGACGGTCATAGCGGCTGATAATGGCTAAAGCATTTGCTGCTGGAATCGATGCAGCTGCCATTGTCCAAAATGTCTTTCCCATCCGACGCCCCTCTCTGTCCGGAGGAATAATAATTGGCGTCGCTGGATTCTTCTAACGTCTCTGTCTGGCCTGAGAGATGACAGAATCTGGCCTTGGATGTCCAACAAGACAAGATGGACTATCCTCCGGAGCTCTTTATTTTTTCTCTACACAAGGCAGTACCGCTGGTGTGGATGCTGGCGTCTTCATAATCTTCACACCCTCCTGCCATATATAGTTGATAATCAAAATCAAACGTACCACCTTTCTTGTGTCCTCTTTAAAATCATACAGAAAGCATTCTTTTTGTTTCACCGTGATAGGTAAGTGGAACCTATTGGCTGCCCTCTGAATTAGATTGTGAAACCCCCGATGTCTTCTGGGGGAGAATCTGAAGGCAAGTGTGGAGGAGGGGATGGTGTCAGGATTAGATAGTCATCCAAAGGATCCAGAATAGCTGTTGGATCCGGTAATTCGCCTTCTTTCACTTCCTCTTCCGAGGAGGAAGTGTTTTGATCTCCAGGGTCAACTGGAACTGGACTTGTTGCATTTGCCGGTGTACTAGGTATTTGAGGCTCTGGTACTGTTGTTGGTACCTCCACTTGCGGGACCTGGTTTTCTGGTGGAATTTGCTGAGGAGGGAATCTTTGTCGGTAATCTGCCAACATGGCTTGCAGATCTTGAATCAGTGACAGCGGTAGATGAGCCATCTCTCTGTGGCACGTTCCATGTCCAGGATTACATTGATAGGTATGACAAGGAGCCATATATTGCTCCTGATAATAATGTGCCTCATGGTAATCTTCTTCATCATCATCCTGGCATTTTACATGTAGCTCAGATGGACCGTGAGCTACTCCATAAAGTTCGTCCTCATCCTCATCATCTTCCTCCTCAATATAACCTTCCAATAGGTGAGATGGTAGTAAAGTTGATACTTTACTGTAATCTTGCAAAGGCAGGTGTAGAAAAGCCTTTAAAACAGTCCTGGTCTGTGATATCCTCGTTGACAGTGGCGTCGACGGTGTTGTCGTGGATGGTGTTGTCATAGCCGGTGGAGATGTTGTTGTTGATGGTGACTTTGTCGGCGGAGTCGTCGTCGGTATCTTCGTCGACAGCGTCGTCATCGATGGTGTCAATGTCGATGGGGTTTTTGTCGTCAACTGTGTTTTCGTAGTTGACTGTGTTTCCTCTGTCAACAGTATATTCGCTGGCGGTTTCTTCGTCGATGAAGGGTCGTCGACGGGTGGCAACGATGAAGGTCTCGTCACAATAGAAATCTTTGTCGATGGAATAGGGGACTGAATCGCCTTCATCGTGACGGTTGCAGTCGACGATGGCGCCGATGAAGTCACACATATTGTCGATGATGACAGAGAAGTCGTCGTCAACGCCGATTTCTTTATGTGTTTTCTACTCACAGAATCAGTAGTAGAGGATCTTGGATGCTCTTTTTCTCTCAGACAAGGTTGGCTCAGAGGAAGGTTTGGAGCTCCTCTCTTTACTTACAGGCTTTTCTTGGGAAGACTTGAGATGTTTTCTTCCCTCACCTGAAAATCTTTCCTGTGATCTAGCCCTTTTGTGAGAAGTTGAAACCAATCCTTCTTCCTCATCTGAAGTGTGAGTCTGTTCTTTTGTGGATTGAAGCCACAAAAGTAATCTTCCCTCTGTCCTTGAGGGTCTTGTTAGAAAAAGAGCGACAGATTTTACAGTCTTTCACCTCATGCCTTGGATAAAGGCAATAAATAAAGTCTTTATGCAGATCATCTACATGGACCCTCTTCTTCCCACAGGTCTTGCAAGGGCGGAAGAGGCCTTTCTTGTCTGACATTTTCTTCAGAATAGCTGAATAGAAGGAAAAAACTGAGTAGCACTCAGACAGACTCCCTTCCACACGACGTTTGGTAAACATCTGAGGAGAACTTGCCTCTGCTTGGAGTGTTCTAGAGGGTGCTGGCAGCTGATTGACTGGAACCAACTTTTGGTCCTTTTTTGAAAAGGACATAGATAGGCTACTAAGATATGGCCTTTGGCCATTTTAGCCTATTTATTACTTATGGCACTGCTTTTGTATTTTACCGTGGGACTCCCATCTCAACGACGGGGAATGATTCAGGCACGTGAATCTATGAAAGATACCCCAATACTGGATAAGTAAGGAATATAAGTACAACTTACCACCACCTGCCACTGCTGCTGGCTCACCCACCCCTGCAGAAGCTGCCGCATCTGCTCCCTCCTGGCTGGCGTCGTCTGCCCTGCTGCTGGCCCCGGCACTGGTAGTCGGTATGCCTAGAAAAAACACTACAAATTTTTTAGATGGCATATACACCTTGCCCTATTTAATATTTTTCACTAGCAAGATTGAAAAAATACAATACATACATACATATACCACATACATCACTACAAATCGGGTACTAGAGTAGGGTAGACAATACTATGTCCTATCCTATCAAAAATAGTAAAATATCTGGTTGGGCATTTAGTTGGTGGCATTTGTTGAAAAGCCTCTCAAGATTAGGAAGAGGACAACCCAAAGGACTGGAGTCAGTGGCTAGAGCTATTGTTGAATCTAAGTTTTAAAACTTTTTAAAAATTAAGAGTGGGCAAACTACAGACAGATTAATAGTAGTACAGACTAGTCAGAGGTGATTAGATTGATGTAAAAAAAAACACACACACTAGAAAAAACAATATATAACTAAGAAGGTAGATAATGCAGGGATAAAAAAAATTAGAAACAGATAGATCGAAGAAGATTTGGTAAAAAAAGAATTAGGAAATGGAGATAATAGTTCAGGAAACATAAGGTGCATTAAAAGTAAGGGAAATATAATTATTAATATTAACAACAGGAGGACTTACTGGGGCCAGCAGCAGAGCCTTCGGTAGAGGAGCGATCCTGGCGCTGGGAGGCATCTCCACCAGCAAAGAGTCCCGCCTCAGATGACCCGTCATCTTCTGGCCCCTGGAAGCTGAATGCACTAAAAACATTTTTGGACAGGAAACAACAATTGCAAAAAAATTGACCTATCTAATCTGATCGACCAGTAGTGGTATCGCGGACCGTCTATTTATTATTTATTAATCCAGTGTTCCATTCTGATTCCAGAATCCTAAACCTGTAAGTAAGTACCACCTAGCCTAGACCGCTTATTCCAGAGACAATGAAAATGAATTCAATTGTCAAAAAATATATTTGCTTCTTTTAAGTTTTCAATCTCATTCGAAATCAAATCATCAATGAATCAACCCCCTTTGACGGGCCAATTATTCACTAAGTTTGCATTTCCATTTATTTTAGTCCTCAAAAATGCATAGATGGATGCATGCATATTGCATACACCAAATTGTCGGTTGGTTGCTGTTTATGTGCTGATGAGTTGCTATATCACTCACTCACTAACAAACTACAAAAGGTTCTACTGAGGACTGGAGTCAGCAGCACATGACGGAGGACGCGTAACGCCACGGACCGCTAACAAATTACCAACTGACTAATACTAAGTAACTAAACTACCTACCTACCAGCTCTATCTTAGTGACAGGACAAACAAAAGGAGTCTCTCTAGCATTACCTAACTTAAGATCTGTAAACTCTCTCACATAATCATCTCAAGCAAGCGCAGTTACAAACAAGTAAGGTTAGTTGCGCCGAGCACCTGTATAGAAGAATAGCAATCACATAAGATTTTTAAACGAAATGTACCTGCATGTAAACAGCAGCATTCTTGCTATTTGGGAAAAAAATTATATTCGCAATAACACAGAACAGAAAACACAATACTACTATAATTAGCTACTCACCAAGCCCAACGACCTAAACACCTAGCAGGTCCAGCAGGTCCTGACCACCGGTGAGTCAGCTGGTTGTGGGTGCGCCGGATCTCAGAGCAGCGAAACACTGCTTGGCGCACACTCGCTTACCGGCGGTGACACTCCTGGGTAGCGTAGCCGGAGCCGGGCCTGCCACCTGCTGCCAAGGTTAAGGGTAGGTGGCACTGGACAATAACACCAAGGGCAGCTACCTTCACCAGGGAGATTAGGGCGCGGGGCTGCACCCCTTCCGGACGCCGTCTTCTGCAAGGAAGGCGGCTCTTCTTGGCAGAGTCACTACCCTTAACCTTCCCCTTCTGGCTAGCCTTAGCCATGGTCCTGGGGGAGGCGGGGGCAGAAAAGAAAACGTAGAAGTAAAAAATAAAGTCAGGAGAAGAAGTATGAAAGTTTAAAAAAAGTGAGTAACACATAGTTTAGTCACTAGTCTGCAGTAAGATACATTTAATGACTCACTTATAGAGTCAGTTACGCACCTAGAAAATCACCCATTCACACACTTGTACACCCACTTATTTTTCAACAGGACTTTCCCTATATATATTAAACATATTAAAACTGTTCAGAAACACATACTCACATGGATGACGTCATCAGTGATGTCATCAGTGATGTCATTTGAGATGTCATCAGTGATGTCATCAGTGATGTCACTGACCATGTCATGAGTGATGTAATATGTGACGTCATCAGCAGTGGATTGCGGGCGCGCGAGTTATAGTTAGCTGAACTAACTATAACGGTGGAATTTCAATGGTTTTGTATGAGTGAAATTTCCAGCTAACTATAACGTGTGTGAAACCTATGGTTTTTTCAGTGAATTTGCAAGGTTTTTTAAATGCTAATTCCTAACTATAACGTTTGTGAAACCTATGGTTTTTTCAGTGAATTTCAAAGGTTTTTTTAATGCTATTTTATGAATGTTTTATTATATTTTTTATATATTTCTTTTACAAAAAGTTACCTATGTGTATAGTTATAGATTACCTGTATCCTTTAATTTGGAATGGCTCAGCTTTTAAAAAAAAAAAATTTGGATAAAGTTGAACAGCATAGTTAATATCTTCTATTAACTTATAAACACTTTAATTCTTTCTTTTTTTTTTTTTAAAGGGTTTTTACCGTGCGCGCTCGGTGTGCGCACGGTGATTGCTACGTCATCGTACGCGCTCGGTGCTGTTCTCCACGTACGCATGCGTACGTTGTGCGTACTCCGCGTGCTAAGTTCGCGCATGCGCTCGTACTACGCACGCTAATTTCGCGCATGCGCGGTACGTTCGCGCATGCGCGCGTGCGTCACGCGCTAAGTTCGCGCACGCGCGGTACGTTCGCACAAGCTTATGTTCTACGCGCGCTAAGCTTGCGCATGCGCGCGTGCTACGTTCGCGAATGCGCACGTGCTCCGCGCATGCGCGCGTGCTCCGCGCATGCGCCGTGCGCGCACGGAGCGCGCATGGCAAGTCATGTGATTAAGAAAGAACACTTTTCATTGGTTCATAGTACTTTCACTTTCAGATTCTTCCAACACCACACCCAGGCAAGTCATGTGATTAAGAAAGAACACTTTTCATTGGTTCATAGTACTTTCACTTCCAGATTCTTCCAACACCACACCCAGGCAAGTCATGTGATTAGGAAACAACACTTTTCATTGGTTCATAGAAGTTTCAGTTCCAGATTCTTCCAATACCACACCCACTCCCCTCATTATTACTTCTGATTCCCTGGGAGAAGGAGCTGATCTGTTTTTGTGATACAATGGCAGAGCAGCAGCCATCTTCTAGTAGTGATCAGGAGACTCTTGTGCCACAGATGCAGAGGAAGCAGAAAGACTCTTTCATATGGCAGGTTTTCACTTTTTCTGAGGGGCAGAAGAAGGTAAATGCTCCCAAAGTCACCTGCATTATTTGTAACCGGACCTTATCACGTGGAAATGCTAATAAGAAATACTCTTTTAGTATTCACACGATGTTAAGGCACGTTGAAGGACTACATCCTGTGGCTTTTGCTCGAGCTGCTAGTGAAAACTCTCCAGCAGCTCAGCCGAGCACATCCGCAGCAGCTCAGCCGAGCACATCATTGGCAGATCAGCCGAGCACTTCATCTGCGGTGGCGCCTTCACCTACTTCTTTACCTCTGGATATACGCCCTGCTTTTCGGAGGGTGTATACACGGTGCATTGACTGTCATGCTCTTATTTCTCTTGGTGAAACCAGTATTGATCTCATTGAGAGGAAGATAGAGCAGCACTCATGCACCCGGCCATAGTTTTTTTTCATTTTTTCGTTTTTCTGTTCCTCTGTCCCTACATTAACACAAGGGCTCGTTTTAGAGCCACCTAAAATCTAAACACAAAAACTTGTTTTTAAAATCTATTTTTCGATTTTTTTTTTACCGTGCGCTCCATGGGCGCACGTTTTTTTTTTTTTTAAATTAATCGTTTTTTTCACCCTTTGTGATCCTTCAGGGACTCCCTGACAAAGACTAGGGGGCCAGGAAGTCTCTACCCTGCCCCCTTTCCATGTTCTCCACCTTTCTTTTAAATTGAAACACATTTCTATTGCTTGCAAATTTCAACACTTTCCAAATGATTGCTACTTCTAACTTGCATAGGAACAGATCATGGAATACTGGTGTGACCAGAGAGGTCAGATCTTCAGCACACAATGGGGCAGATTTACAAGCCCCTTGCACCACTTTTGCGTCACTTTTAACATGGCTCAAGGGACTTGTAAATCTGCCCCAATGTTTCTAATCCAAAGAGCAAGAGTGCTTAACTTTTCAAAACTAACAGCAAATCCAAAGTAATGTTCAGTACCCTAAAACTCTCCAAAAAGATAACGGCTCGTTTTAGAGCCAACCACCATCAAAACACTTAAATTTGATTTTTAATTCTTTTTTTTTTACGGGCATGAGGATTAGAAAAGGGGGTAAGGGAAAGAGAGAAATGGAGAGTGAGGAGATGGAGGGATTTAGGAAACTGGAGTGACAGAAAGGGAGTCAGGATGTCAATGAGCAAAGCAGAGTGAGGGAGATTGAAGGAAAGAATGCAAAAAGGAGAAGGGGTGTGAGATACAGACAGGAGGAAGTGAAGTAGGAGAATAGGAGTGACTATAAGTAAAGGATAGTGACAGTTACGGAAGGTGATGGAAAGAGAACGACAGAGAAGGTTAAAAAATTAAGATAGATGGAAAATGAGTGATGGAGAGAGGAAGAGTGGTAGAAACAGAGGGGCAGATTTATAACAAACGAACGCAGCACTGTGCAGCAAGTAATTTTGCTGCGCCGTGCTGCTTAGTTTCAAAGCACAGAGATGCAACATATTTACAAGAATTTGTCGCATCTCTATGCTTCCCCTGCGCTGGTGCACAAACTGCAGCCATGCGCCGACGCAAGCTCCCTTACACCATGGTACAAGGATGCCTGCTTGGTGGGGAGATTGTTCTTGTGCAGGAAGGGACACCTTCCTGCACAAAAACAATCACAAGAGGCTTTTTCCTCTTTCAATGCGTGCTGTAGCATGCAGCACGCACTGAAAGAGGAAAAAATGAAGAGAAATGAAAACATTTCTCCTTATTGTGCCTCGCTACGCCACCTCTAGGGTGGCGTAGCATTCACACACAACTTCAGACTTATGATTTTTCGTAAATCAGAAGAAGTGTGTAGTTCTATGAGTGTTGCATGGGAACACAAACAACAACACCCACAGAATACCTCTTCAACGCACAGTGCTGTGTGTGAAGTGGCTGTATTTATGAAGAGAGGAAAAGTCATGCAGGGTGGCTTTTCCTCTCCTTGTAAATATGGAGGAGCCCCCTGCGCCACCAGTACATCATGAAAAGTAACGTAGTGATGGCGCAGGGGGCTTGTAAAACTGCCCCAGAGATGTTAAGGAAATTAAGGGTAAGACAGACATAGGGAGAGAGACAGAAACTGAGAGTGAGAGCAAGGAACTGAGAAGGAGTAAGGCAGTTAGAATGACTGAGACATATGGAGACAGGTTAACAAACATGGTTGAAAAAATTGTGATGGAGGCAGTAAACCTAGGGGAGTAGTAGAGAAGGAGTGAGGGAGTTACGAAAGAGTAGTAAAGCAACAAGAGAGAGGGAAGAGGAATGAGAAAAGCAGAGTGAGGAGAGGTGAAGAAAAGGGAGCATGAAAGGGAAGGTGTGAGAAATACAGATATTTAAAACTTACCTGACCAACAAAATAACTTAATGAGAAATAAATGTTTTTTTTTTAATTGCAAGTAAAATGGATTACATTTCCTAAATTTTCTTTCAAGATCTGAAAAAAATAAAAAAAGTATTAATATTCAACAATACATTTTCTTAAACAGTACATGTTTTTTCATATTTAACAAAGCAATTTTTTGCCCTTTTTTTGCTGTTTTCAGAATGTATTGAATTTCACTGAAAATAGTGATATCAATTGTATTCATCATTTAACAGCGGGCAAAAAAAAAAAACAATCTGAAAGATTGTTTAAAAAAGCCCTGAATGTATCCTCACTAAAACAGACCTTGATCGAAATGTCACAAATATATTAAAAATACCTTCCAAGAACAATAACTATTTGCAATAAATAACGTCTGTAAATCTTGCTGCTTAAGCACGTACACCAAAATAATATCTGTCAAAGAAGTCCACAATTGTTACCTTTACCTTTCCATGAGGCCAAATGGTAATTTTAAAATCCTTTTTAAGTGAAATATCCAATGATAATCCTATAAAATTGAAACAATGGTTTCTTCAGATGCCGGAATTTGTATCTAAAATTTGGGTATTAGAAAAATTAAGTAACAATTTGGTAAATCATAAGGCAAACGTTGCTTGAAAATCAACTGAGAATCATTACACAGTGTCCACCCTTTTTCACATTTAAGATAAACTATGTAATGACCAGAAGTTATAGAAGGTCCATCATGAAAAATTATTGCAACTGCAACAAAAGTTTTACCTGATATTGATAATTGATTTCCTACAAACTTCTTTAGTAAAGTTTCCAATTTAGTTCCATCTGCTCTACAACGTTGTATCATTAAAATTACATACTGTCCATATTTCTTAAAAAAAACTGTTGATAACATATCTGATTTACATTGAGAACATTCCATGTTGTGATTAGCATCTTTAACTAATTTACTAAAAGTCACTGATTTACTCTCTGGTAATGTTAAATATATGAACCTTTCAGAATCAACATTACTGCTGCATGTGTTCATACAGTTTTCACAACAATGTTCCCATTTATATGAGACACCAAATATATTTTCTATTTCTACCCCTTCATCTTCCAGTACCATAAGCATATACATTAAGAATTCCTGTGCATCTTGCTGGACATTTTGAGTAAACTGTGTACATCCTGAACATACATCTAAAAGATTTCTAACATCAGAAGCACTTTCTATTTCAGTTTTATCATTACTCAGCTTCTCATAAAGGAGACTCAGCAGAGAACAGAATCTTTTTCCATGATTTAGTATTATCTGCTCTTGCAAAATTTCAAGATAAAATACAACATTCAGCACTACATTTGCTTAGCAGTTGACACCAGAGCTATTTTCAAAATGACAACAAACAACCTCTTCAACACTGTCCTTTTTCTTTTTGCTTGCAGTCACATCACTCTCTTTTTGTTTCCTCTTCTGTACATCCTCATTACAGATATTCTCAAATCTCCTTTTCCGACAAACACGTTTTTCAAACAGAGGATACTGACCTAAATGAGGAGCATAGCTTCTTCTTAATCTATTATACTCCTTTACACAGTTTGCATCAGCACTAACTTTTGAGTCATCAAAGTCTATCATGAATAAACCAGATATTTTTTTCACGCGTGACAAAGCAACATATGCCATACCTTCATTAAACACACTAGATCCAATGTTTACAAAAGCACTATCTACAGTTAATCCTTGAGATTTGTGAATAGTTACAGCATATGCTAGAGAAAACGGAAACTGCTTCCTACGTACATAAAAGTCTTTCACAAGCAAGAAACGAACTGAACAACGACAAATGTCTTTAACCTCTTCAATCTGATCAAATTTTATTTTTAAAAATTACATTCCATCTTTTTTCTGGTACTTTACAAAACCCACAACTTTACCCATAGCTCCGTTCACTAAACCTTTTTCTACATCCAAATTACGTCTTAAAATTACTCGACAGTTCATACATACTTAAAGATTCTTTTCCAAACCAGCTGTTTTCGATATGTTTTTCTCTAGAGATTCCAATTTACTTGTCAATTTGCTTGTCAATATAATAGTTATTCCTTCATGCTGTATTTTATCCACAGCTTCCAGTTTTATAATCTCTTCATTTTCCAATTTCAAAAGTTCTTGATTGAATATAGAGCATTCATGTAGTGTTGGCATTAGGCAGATTACAGTATTTTTTTCAGCAACTTTCTTGTATATTTTCTCTGGAACTATTTGTTCTGTTGGAAACACATTACATAGCAATCGACTCTGTAAAGCTTTTCTGCCATGTTCTGTGAGTAGTCCAATTCTGATATCTTTGAGAATACTTGCATAATCCTCATCATTGGCTTGCGTCATATTGGTAATGAGTTCTTTATACTCAAAGTATGTCCAAATATTCACATTACCTATACTTCCTAACGACTTTTTCGTGTCTTCATGTGTAAGTGTATGAAATACTGGTTGTCCTTTAACTGAAGTGAGCTGCAAAAGATCCCCAAAAACTATGACGTGTTTTCCTCCAAATAAGACGTCATAGTCTGTCTTTAGAATTTGCTGCATTCTTAAATGCACAAAGGCAAGCATTACGTTTGATACCATGCTTACCTCATCAATAAGGAGTACTTTCATTTTCTTCAATACTCTTGAAACTTCAAAACATGCTTCTCCTGTTAGCTTGTGGTATTGTATTTTGTTCTCATGCTCTACTGGTAACATTAGCAAACGATGTAAGGTAACTCCTTTTATGTTATACGCTGCTAACCCAGTTGGAGCAGTAACAACACAAGACAAAGTTGAATCCGTTTTGTTCTGTAGGTAGCTTCTAATTACTTTAATTGAGAAACTTTTTCCAGTTCCTGCTTGTCCACTCACATACATTCTGATTGGTTTAAAAGATGTGCATGAGCACTCTTTATTTTCATGTAGTAATCCATGATCAATTTTTTTTCTGACTCCCTCATAAATTTGTTGCTGTTCATCATTCAGTTGTTGTTCCATATTTGGTAAGTTTATTAAATCTTCCTGAGCTTGATTCATAGCTGTTTCCACGTCAGTCATGGCTATTGCAGCTTCATTTTCTACAATTGGTTGTCCTAGAGGATCTTGACTGAACGTCCCAGAACTTTGACTGTCTTGAGAACTGTCTCTAGCTACTTCAGCTGCAATTGTTGCTTCTTGTTCAATTTCTTCATTTAACATTTGTACATAAGTTGTGAAAGTACTGCATTCTATGCTATCTTTGCATGCATTAAAGGAATCTTCATAGCTCTGAAAATCTCCAAGTAGTTCGTCCTCTGAACGCCATGGTTTAAACAGCTGTAAAAGTGCCAAGCAGTAAAATTCCTTTTTGTCAGTAGTGTCGCAACTCAGCTTCCGGCGATTAATCAAACTTCCTTTTGTTTGCTTCACCAAACATCCTTCCTCACCAGTGACTTTATATTTTCCATTGTTGATGTCTTCTGTGGCATTCCGTTTAAAAATGTAGTTCTGCAGTACTTCATAGAGATACATGTTCTCAAGATAATGACTTCTTTGTGGGTAATATGTGTCCAACATGTTTGTTCTTAAAATGTCTGTACTTTCTGGTTCGTACTCAGCTAAATATTCAATTTCTCGAATAGATTTCAGTACCCGATTTCGCATTCCTGCAAGGCCTAAACTTACCCAAATTATTCTTCTGGATTTGGAGTACAGACTTGCAGATGATAACCTATCTGAACATTCGTAGGATCCAATTTCTCGATGCGATAACATCTTTAAACTGAAACTGTATAGCTTTTTACTGACAGTCTTCTCATGAGAAATCTCTTCCCACATTTCTTTCAATTCCTTTTTCTCAGATTTTGTGATGTAAGATGTGACATACCGAGCAACAGCAATAGAATTGTCAGCTACATACTGAATATCCATGTTAGCATTCCACATGGATAAAATGACTGGGTTGTAGTCATTTATATATTTCGACTCTTCTTTTCTTCTTAGGTTGTAGGTATTTTTCGGCGATTTTCTTGTAATAGTATGTGCACAGCTGACATAAAACTGTTTACTCTTCCTTTTGAAAAAACAGGTCGTGGAAATCCAAATCGACATTTTGTGTAGAATTTACCTTTACTTTTGTACTTTCGTCGACAGTATTTTCCACACCGATTACTTTGGAAACGTAAAACTTGCTCTTTTAAGTTTTTTTCTTCTGTGCTTTTAGGTATAGCACATGTTGCATATTCTTCAATGAAAGATAAAACTGCTTCATCAGCATCTGTTCCAAATTTGGGTGCATCCTTGATCCACAACAGCATATGAATATGTGGAGCACCTCTTGCTTGGTACTCTTTTCTCCAAAAGAAATCCACAACTTCTCCAAAAGGTGGATTTTTTTTATTGCAGATGAAGGACATCATAGCCTCAAATCTATGATTGAAATATCTGCAAACATTAACCGGATCCAATGAGCACAATTCTCCTGCTGTCTTGTATTGGATGTTTTCAATATTTGAATTTGCCTCTCAAAGAAAATCCAGTAAATCATCCCAAGCGTACTCAGCACAGCTTAGGGTAAGGAACCATGTAGGAGTTCCTAAATCCCGTAACATACATTTCAATTCTCCATGGCGTCGGTACCAATATTCATTAGTTCCATGCTGACAAGCCATCAAATTAATCAATTGAGATTCCAAATGACCATCTCGCTGTTGCACTTTGTTCATAAAATCCTTTGCAGACAAATTATGTAGATGTACTCCAGTTTTCAAAATGTGATTTACTGCATAAGATAGTGCAGACAAGTCACTTTCAAATAAAAGATGGAACAAATAAGGAATACTTTGACGAAATCTTGGATCTTCTGCATATAATCTTGTAGTCCGATACTCAGAAGCAGGAATCTGTACTGGACGTTCATCATATCGTCCATCTTTTCCTGTAGAAAACAGCTGGGGAAAACAACGAGCTTCCAAGCTCTCCTCCCATACACTCACGGGAGTTCCTTGTGCTTTTTTCATCTGAAACAGATCAATAGTGTTTCCCATAACTTCTTTAGAATGAAGAGGATGTATGCTGAAATGTTCATAAATTTCTTCTTCTTTTGACTTATCCACTTTTTCAATTTGCCCAGTTGGTATTCCTGTGTCTGCTAGTAATTCTTCTTCATCTTCATCCATATAAATTATTTCATACCATTTATTATTTCTTTTCAAATATAAATTCGCTCTTTGTACTTTTCGTACATCTACCAGCTCCTGCCAAATTTTCTTATTCTTTGTAGGTACACCATTAACCAGAATAACTAATGGTTCAGTTTCCAAACTATCTGCATCAATTGTTTCCATATTTTTTTTTAAATCCAATGGCAAATAGACAACTCTTCCTTTTAAACCTCTTTGTAAATCCGAAGGAGGTAATTTACCTGTTTTGGGCTCCATACGCACTACGGTCTGAAACGGATGGACACATTGAATAAGTATAGACTCATACGTATTTAAATCAGAAAGTTCTGAAAGAATATCAACCAATTCTAAATTATTATGTACAGCTCTAGCTGGCATTCTATTTTCTTCTAACTTGTTATAACAGTATTTACAAATACGCTGATCTTCACCCAAATCAAAACAATTTTCCAGAAATATATATGTTGCAAAATCCTTCCACTTATAATTATCTTCATTTTCACTTTTTTTATAGAGATCAACATTCCTTGTTGGAATCTTATAATGGCTTCTTCGGCAACAAATACAAGTAATATTTGGTCTTTCATTAGAGATGATAGTAAATTTTGTCATTTCATCTTCAAAATTTTTACTAACAGTGAGTTCTACATTCTCTTCCACATTTTCCTCAATAACTGTCTAATTTCCTGCACTTTCTTGCTCTGGACCAAAGTAACAAAACTGAATATCATCAGTAACCTTCACTACATCTGATACAGATCCACGGAACAGAGCATTATTCAACTCATTTAACTTTAGTGCTGGACTTTTAGCAAAATACAATGTTCTCACAAACTTTCTCATTTCAGTATGATGTACAGCCAGCATCCTAAAATGGTGAAAAACACTTTGACAAACTTTCCTAGATAGACAAGCCAGAGAATGTCCTTGCAAACCAGTATTCTCTCTCACTCTGCATGGATCTAGTCTTTGAAGCACCTTAATCTTCTGTTTAACACTCTTTTTACTATATTCTCTTAGAAAGTCACGTAATTTATCAATAGATTCCTGTCGCACAGTGCAAATACTACTACAATTCCAAGTGTACACTGGGGCTTTAGGACGTCTCCCCATAACCTCATCAGCTAACACTTCTTCCTCATTTCTTGGAACCATTTTCTCCTTTTCCATTACACAACCATCTTTAACTTCATAAGCTCGACCATTGGTGTCAACTGCATGCAACAAACTATTACTTTGAAGATAACTCTCTTCATTAAAAAATGGTTCAGTACTTGAACTATGCTTCCATTCTCCTAAGAACACTTTACAAAAGTTATTTTTTTTCACTACTTTTTTCCTTTTGCTTTGTGACTTCATTGCTTTGACTAATTTTTCTAATCTACGCATCCTGTTCAAAATTAAAATGAATAGTTTTCATTTTATTTCCAAAGCCTTTGCAACAATTGTTTCAATATATTTCTTTTTTTTATAAAATTTGGTTTTCTTCTTATATTTTTTCACATCCTTTAACAAATTTACCATCGCTCTTCTCTGAAACATTTTTCGACTAATGTTTTTAAAATCTATTTTTCGTGTTAAGTCACTCTTTCTTACTTCTGATTCTACATTAGCTTTTACTATTTTCTGTCGACTCTGTTGTTGTTTTGTACTTGAAACACTATTTGCAGTGGATATATTTTTAACATTTTTTCTTTGTTTGAAGATATTTTTAAAAAAATCCTTAGTCTGCTTACCAGAAGACTTTTTCTTTTTTCCAACATGAGGTTCTTCAACTAAGTTTTTTTGTCCAGTTTTCTTCAAATATAGATGTTGTTGCTGTTCTTTTCTCTTTCTTGACTTTATAGGCATCTTTAATTAATTTCACTGTTGTTCAGCAATACCTGAAAGAAACTAAAAAAAAAATACCTTTATGTAATTTTAATACATTACGATTTTTTATTTGAGATTTTCAAATCCTATCATATGAGCTGTCCCTTTCCTACAACTGCAAGTCTGACAGAAGAATACCAACACGTATTAAATCTCTAACATCAATTCCTGTGTGCACACAGACTCATGGTGTGATTCTAGGCACACAACGATTTTTGTTTGGCAATTTCAAAGCACATTTACTACTGTGGTAGAGTAAGTGATAATTACTATGGCAGCCTGACACATTTTCCTTATATTTTAGAGGGGCAGAAAAGAGCACATGTCCTAACAGCTACTTGAGACCATCAGCATGTGTTACAGGGTGAATGATTAGAGTAGAGCAAAGGAAATGAGCCTTGGTGACGTTGAATGTGTTAGCATTACACACTGCTATCTGAAATACCACACAGAGCTGAGTAGTAAGCATGGGAGTGCAGAAGAAGCACCTGCCTGTGTGCTAAGACCATGCTTCTGGAGACCGTGTATTGTCAGGTGCAAGACAGATCTGCATGGACGCTTGCACAACTGCATGAAGACTGCAGAGATGTATGTAAGAGTACATGTGTGGTAAAGGTTAATTGGAGTTTTGAACATGCAAAAACTACCTCACCCATTGCGGGAGTGGAAGGAAAATCTACCATGTTGATTTCAAATGTGTTAGCATTTGCCTCTCATTTGTGAGATAGTGATTTCTGCTGAATGCTATCCATCACAGTTGAAGAAAACAAGCTGCCCCTTTCCTTCGACTGCAAATCTTACAAAACAACAGCAACACAAAGTAAATCTCTGAGAACAATTCCTGTGTGCAGACAGACTCATGGTGTGATTCTAGGCACAATACAGTATTGCTGGGTGAAACCAGAACACCTTAAATTATGGTAAAGACATACTCCATAATATCTTACAAGTTCAAGGCAGTTAAATATCTTCCTTAACATAAACTGTAAAACACAACTTTAAAAGTGGAAGGAAAATGTACCATGCTAATTTCAAATGTGTTAGCATTTGCCTCTCATTTGTGAGATAGAGATTTCTGCTGAATGCTAACCATCACAGTTCAAAAAAACAAGCTGCCCCTTTCCTGCGAGTTTGTTTAACACAATAAAACCTTATTGTGTTGTCCTTTGGTGTGCCGCTGGATTACTTACTGGGAGTTCTCAGATTTCATCCTGTTGAAAGACGTTTTAAGCGGAGTTGCGACCGCTGCTGGCACCGGCGTCGAGAGGAGAGAGCGGTGATTTCGCAACAATTCCTGGGAAACGATATATATATATATATATATATATATATATATATGTGTCCCCACACAATCCAATGATGCGCTCTCAGTCACCAAGAAACACCAGAATCCAAGAAAATGTCCAAAAAGAGGTGTTTATTCCGGACAACGCGTTTCAACTCGTTGCAGAGTCTTGATCACGTGATCAAGACTCTGCAACGAGTTGAAACGCGTTGTGAGGAATAAACACCTCTTTTTGGACATTTTCTTGGATTCTGGTGTTTCTTGGTGACTGAGAGCGCATCATTGGATTGTGTGGGGACATTTACGATCCGGCGTGCTCCGCCGGCATTTGCGCCACCTCTCTTGGGTCGAGCAATCCAGAAGGAGCGATCTTTGGATTATATATATATATATATATATATATATATATATATTCCTGGTCGTTGATCCAATCTCGGATCGTAAATGAGGCGCACTCCAGGGGAAATATATTCATAGAATTTATTTAGCCACAGGGCAAGAAAACACCCGACAGACGCGTTTCGGCTACACGCCTTTGTCAATGTCGGTAGGGTTCACATTTTTTTGTCATTTTAAATCTACCAATAAAGTATCATCGACATCGAGAGAGGGGATCGCTCGCTGTCCACCAGTGAAATTGAGGAGGGACACATTGTATTACTCTTTGAGCTCTCCTTTAGGGCAGACATTTTGTAACGTGCTATTTCACCATACATTGTTATATTCATTTGCACAGTTTTTAGTGAATTCATTTTTTAGTGTTCATTTCAATTCATGAAATTCATCTCTAATACAGGTCTTACAAAAAAATTTTCGCCCTGTATGGGCTTGCTCCCCTTTTCCCCCTTGGGCAGACATTTCATACCGTGACTCCCACTGTACATGTTGTCTCTCTGATTTCAGCCCTGAATGGGCATGCACACCCAGTAGGTTTTCATCATTACTTATTTCTTTAACCCTTATTATCAGGTATTGAAAAAACATTGTATGATGTGGATAAAACCCCTGTTATCTGAAAATAATTTATCTGTTATTTATTGTCTCCCCAGCTCTATTCCCTTTGTTACCCACCAAGCCTTCCACAGAAATGAAAAAAGGTTGTACCGATAATGCAAATATTCATTTTCTTAGAATTCTCATGTGATATGCACCCAGAGTTCCTCTTCATTATTTAACCCAGAGGGGCTCTTTGTTTGCATCTCCAATATGTATTTTGATTCGAGTTTTCTAAGTTTCTTAATCCTGTCCCCTCCCCTCTCATCTTTTGGGACGTGGTCCAGGCAAAAGAACCTCAAACGGTTCGGGTTAGACTTATGAAACTCCTTAAAGTGGCGTGCCACTGGATAGTTAACATCATAATTTTTTATGGCACGCATGTGCTCTAAAATTCTCTTTTTGGTGGGATGGATTGTGCTCCCAATGTATTTTAGATCGCAGGGACAGGACAGGCAGTATACAACAAATTCAGTGTTACAATTCATTAATTTGTTAATTTTTCTTTTTGTGGTTCTGCCAGGAATTGAAAATTCTTTCACCTTTGTTCCATTCTTGCAGGCCTTGCAATTCATGCACGGGAAAAACCCAGTTATTAAATCCTTTCTTTTAGGGTTCTTCGGGAAATGGCTCCTTACAAGGTGATCCTTAAGGGCAGGGCCTTTTGTGTATGTAATCTGGGGGGTCTTGGGGATGTGTGGCCCTATAACTGTATCCGTTTTTAATATCTTCCAATTTCTTCTGAAAATCTGTACAACTTCCGAAGACTGGGCCGAATATTCAGTTATCATCCTTACTACATTGCTTTTGTCTGTGCTACGGGGCTTACGTTCTCCCATTATCAACTCCTGTCTTTTCAGGTGTTCCCCTTTCTTCTCTGCCCTATTAAGTGTTCTTTCTTTGTACCCTCTTTCTCTTAATCTGTTGAATGCCTCATCTTTCGCTTTGATAAAATCCTTGTCAATGGTACAATTTCTTCTTATCCTGACAAGTTCCCCATAAGGGACCCCTTCTATTACACTATTTGGATGGAAACTTTTTGCGTGGAGCGTACTGTTTCCAGCTGTGGGTTTCCGATATAGTGTTGTCTGGATTTTTTCGTCTTCAATATAGACTAATAAGTCTAGGTAGGGTACCTGGGTTTTGCTGATGCATTCAGTGAACCTCAAATTGCAATCATTTTTATTAAGGGCCGCCACATAGAGAGTCCCCTTCCATATAATGAAGAGGTCATCTATGTACCGGACCCACAGTGCAATTTTGTCTAGCCATTTTTCGTTCTCCCCTGCCCAGGCCACGTGCTTCTCCCACCAGCCTACGAAAAGATTCGCATAACTGGGGGCGAAGCACGTGCCCATCGCAGTCCCCTGCTCTTGATGGTACAATTCTCCTGCAAAAATGAAAATGTTATTTTTTAAACAAAATGTTGCAAATTCCATAATCATTGCATTATGCTCGTAATACTTCGCATGTCGTTTTTTTTTAGAAAGAACTCAATTGCCTCCAGTCCCTTATGATGTTCAATGCTCGTATACAGGCTGGTGACATCTAGGGTCACAAGCCACATGTCCTGTTCCCATTGAATGTTCGAGATTGCACGGAGAAAATCCTTTGTGTCTTTGATATAGGAACTTAAGTCTCGGACTAACGGATTCCGAAAAAAAAAAAAAAATATATATATATATATATATATATATATATATATATATATATATATATATATATATATATATTTATATATTCCGACAATGCTGTAATTCCTCCTTTCTTGAATCCCCAGCAACCACGGACACCAAATGAGCTTCAAACCGGTCATTTAATGAGAGCAAATAGGCAAAACAATTACTCTACGCGTTTCGGGATCACACTCCCTTGATCACGAGTAAGGCAAAGTGAATCAGGAAGTACAATAAATAGTCATGTGATTCCTTTTGGTAAACAAAGAAAACAGACTACAAGGCTACTCGTTACTTCACGAGGCCATTTTTTCTTGAAAGCAACTTTAACAAAATTATCATTTCGACAAAATTACATTGCGTGGAACTGAGTAACACGATTGATATAATCTGAACCAGCATTGTATTATACACAGAATAAATAACAATTTCCGTCCATTTAAATCTTAAGGATTGAGTATAACCTTACATCAAATTCCGATTCAATTTTGATTTTCTAAACCATTCACCACTAAAGCCCATGTGGGCATTAGTATCAGATGTCAAAAATTATTGTTTGAACGTAAATTAATTTTACTTGACATATAAATGGTACGTCAAAATTGTATATATGCATCTTCAGTCAACACTTCTTGCCCTAGTGGGCTTATCAAAGATACTCAATCTTCCATATGTCACCAGAAAAGATCAAAGTTTGCATCTACAAGAAAAAACAAATAAATCAATCAACAAGTGATCGAGAAAAATTAACTAAGACTATATTTCCTGAAACTTTACACTTTAAAATTAATAAAAACATTTTTGCAATAACAAAACTGTTGCTGCTGGACGGGGTGCCTACGCTGTTGTCTCCCCCGCCGCCTCCACGACATCGCAGGCCGCTGTTGGGGGAGACTACAGCTCCCGTGAACCACCGCTGCCCCGCCCACTTCCTGGTGTCAGCGCGCCCGGAGGCGCTTTAAAAGTCGCGGCTCCCTCCGCGTCGCGGGACGCGCGCGGGCGGCGCCGGGCTGAGCCCGGGCAGAGGGCGGGCCGTCTGTGGCCGTCTGTGGCCGTCTGTGGCCGTCTGCGGCCGTACGGGGCAGGAGGAGGCAGGGCAGGGCCACGTCCCTGTCATCCGAGCTTTGAGGTCAGCGTGTTTCCTCACCATCATCGGGTGCTACATCGACTGAAGGTACAACTTTGTATTGCGTCTGTGGGGACTTTTTTGCCATACTTGTAGTGTACTTTGCTGATATATTTTCTAGCGGGACGGGTCCAGAGCCATAATGGGTAAAAGGAAAATGACGGACGCTAATGGCAGCGTGGCCAAAAGAAACAAGGCCCGTAAACCTACTAAGAAACATACTCCATCTTCTACCCTACAACGTATTGAATCCTTAGTCGACGATTGTACTACACTCCTGGATCCTGATTCAACTATTGTGTCCTTGTCTCCGTCTCCCTTACCTGCTAGTAACTCCTGCCCAGGCCCCGTCACTATCCCCCAAATGTTCATAAAGAAAACTGCCCCACCTTCCTCTATCGTACAAACATCAACAGCTCTGGACAGTACCCTAAACCACTCTACTATTCTTGGATCAATTACCGAAGTTTCAAGCTCTTGTGCTTCTGTGGCTAACAGGGTACCTCTTGAGCCCACTGTCATTCTGTGCAAAAATCGCTTTGAGGTTTTATCTGATTTAGGTAATGACTCTGCAGACTGTTGTGACTTTGCTCCTAGTTTACCATCATCTGCCGTTCCAGACCATTCCGGGGATGGAGTTCTTGCTCCTGGATCGCCCCCGCATATGGTCAGCCAACAATGGGTGTCCGTTGCAGACCCAGCACCGGGCCTACTTATGGAAACCATTAATGCACTAAAACTTGAAATTAGTGATCTAAAAGTGCTAGTCAAGGAATTATTATTAGAAGTTAAAAGACCCCTTATACAGCCCCCGCAACCACCAACTGTACCAACAAGCATTGTTCACTACCCTCATGCACCATGCACTTCTTCTTCTACTACCACTTACAATAATTTTAAAGTGTAAAGTTTCAGGAAATATAGTCTTAGTTAATTTTTCTCGATCACTTGTTGATTGATTTATTTGTTTTTTCTTGTAGATGCAAACTTTGATCTTTTCTGGTGACATATGGAAGATTGAGTATCTTTGATAAGCCCACTAGGGCAAGAAGTGTTGACTGAAGATGCATATATACAATTTTGACGTACCATTTATATGTCAAGTAAAATTAATTTACGTTCAAACAATAATTTTTGACATCTGATACTAATGCCCACATGGGCTTTAGTGGTCAATGGTTTAGAAAATCAAAATTGAATCGGAATTTGATGTAAGGTTATACTCAATCCTTAAGATTTAAATGGACGGAAATTGTTATTTATTCTGTGTATAATACAATGCTGGTTCAGATTATATCAATCGTGTTACTCAGTTCCACGCAATGTAATTTTGTCGAAATGATAATTTTGTTAAAGTTGCTTTCAAGAAAAAATGGCCTCGTGAAGTAACGAGTAGCCTTGTAGTCTGTTTTCTTTGTTTACCAAAAGGAATCACATGACTATTTATTGTACTTCCTGATTCACTTTGCCTTACTCGTGATCAAGGGAGTGTGATCCCGAAACGCGTAGAGTAATTGTTTTGCCTATTTGCTCTCATTAAATGACCGGTTTGAAGCTCATTTGGTGTCCGTGGTTGCTGGGGATTCAAGAAAGGAGGAATTACAGCATTGTCGGAATACGTAGAGGTTTGCCACCTCGCTGCGGGCCACCATCACAAGTGAGTAGGGGGAGGGCTAACGGTAGCGGTTCGCTACTATTGCGGTTTTTGATATATATATATATATATATATATATATATATATTTTCTATATATTCTATATATTAATATATATATCCAAAATATATATATCCAATACAAAATTAATTTAATGCGCTCTCAGGCCAGTAATGCAGGAAACGATTTAACATGCAAGAAGGGGATTTATTAACAGCATAAATCCTTTATGACGCTTTTTGACCATTTCTGGTCGAAAGGCTTCATGGAGGATTTATGCTATTAATAAATCCCCTTGTTGCATGTTGAATCGTTTCCTGCATTACTGGCCTGAGAGCGCGTTGAATTGAATTTTGTATTGGATCTATCAGCTGGTTATCTCCGCCGGCAAACGCCCCACCCCCCGCAGGCACTCTTTCCCAGAAGGATGGATATATATATATATATATATATATATATATATATACATACATATATTCACTGAAAAAACCATAGGTTTCAGGCACGTTATAGTTAGGAATTAGCATTTAAAAAAACCTTAGAAATTCACTGAAAAAAACATAGGTTTCAGGGGCGTTATAGTTAGCTGGACTTTTCACTCGTACAAAACCATTCAAATTCCCCCGTTATAGTTAGTTCAGCTAACTATAACTTGCGTGCCCGCAATGCACTGCTGATGACGTCACATATTACATCACTCATGACATGGTCAGTGACATCACTCATGACATCACTGATGACATCTCAAATGACATCACTGATGACATCACTGTTGACATCATCCAGTGAATGTGTGTTTTTCTGAAAATGACATATGTTTTATATATGTAGATCTCAAGGTCGATGGAAGAATAAATGGGTATATAAGTGTCTAAATGGATGGTTTGTTTTTGAAAAATTGATTGTATAACTGACTAAGTGTATCTTAGTGAATACATGGCTTAGTGAGTAATGTTTAAATATGTAAATATCTGTATCAGTCTCTCACTTTGTGTATAAGTGGCTGCATGGGTTGGTGAGTAGCTACATGAGTGTCTATATAGGTTATTAGTTGGTTTTTTGAGTATCAGTATGAGTGTCTGAGTGTCTGTATGGTTCGGTGGGGGGTATTACGTAGTGCATAGGTGCTTGAATGAGTGACTCACTGTATGTGTTGAAGACAGCATGTATGCAGGACTGTATGGGTGGATGAGTGTGTGCATGGGTGTGTTAGTGCGTGAATGACTGTCTCAATAGTGTCTTTATGAGTAACTACATATGTTTTAAACTTGTATATGTGACTATTGGTGTATATAAGTAAGTATATGTAAGAGTGAGAGATTGGAAGAGTTCCTGTATGAATAAGTATGTGTTTCTATAAGTGATTGTTTAAAAGACTAAGTATGTGTAAGTTTCTGTAGAAGTAAGTGTGGTGGTGTGTGTATAACTGTATATGCAAGTAAATGGATGTTTGACTCTTTATTAGCATGAGTGACTATGTGTGTGAGTAACTCTATGGATGAGTGGCGTTGTGTAACAGGATGTATAGGTGTATGAGTACATATGATGAGTGAGTACATGTTTGAGTGACTGTATAGGACTGTTGGTGAATGAGTGGATGTGGATCTTAGAATTACTGAATAGGTTGTTGTAACTGGTATTGGTATGTCCAGTGTTTTGAAAATTGTAGTTTCTATTTTTGAATGTGTGTATCAAAGGTTATATTAGGGGGAGAGGAGGTCTGCCACTCTATCACAAGGATGATGTCATCAGTGATGTCATCAGTGATGTCATTTGAGATGTCATCAGTGATGTCACTGACCATGTCACGAGTGATGTAATATGTGACGTCATCAGCAGTGCATTGCGGGCACGCAAGTTATAGTTAGCTGAACTAACTATAACGGGGGATTTTCAATGGTTTTGTACGAATGAAAAGTCCAGCTAACTATAACGCCCCTGAAACCTATTGTTTTTTCAGTGAATTTCTAAGGTTTTTTAAATGCTAATTCCTAACTATAACGTGCCTGAAACCTATGGTTTTTTCAGTGAATTTCAAAGGTTTTTTTAAATGCTAATTTTTAACTATGCCTACAGAGATAGGATATGTGAAGAAGGAAGAGAAAACGCACAGAAATAAAAAAAAGAAATGCAGAAAGAAGCAACAAAAGTCCTCAAAGACGAAGAAAAGTGCAGGAAGAAGGATAACGTGCGGAAAGAACAAACAGAAGAGCAGAAAGAAGCCTTGTTGCAAAATCATCCTCTACCCTCAACTTTTTCAGACGGATACTGGTGGTAACTGAGCCTGACTAACCAGTCCTAGAGCCGGTGCTATATTAAAAGGCACTCAGAATACAGTGAAAACACCTACATACACTAGGGGCCGGCCTTTGTTGTTTATTATTTAAAAAATATATATATTTATAGAAACACCTAGGACATGCTGGACAAACCGTATGTACCTATCAGCATGACGATTTGCGTGATATTCATTAAAAGGCGACTATGCATACAATGAATCCATGTGGAATGTAGTTACACCGCTAGTGAAGCTCTGACGTGTCTGACGCCCTACCGTGCATAATCCCGGCGCCCCCGCCGGTGGGTACTCTCCAAGTAGACACCCTTGTCATTTATTTATACAAACATCGGTAGATATTGACGGGCACATTTAATACACACGCACACCAAGCCATTCAAAGGGGATTCGACAAAAATTTGGCCAAACTATCAAAGAAACCCCCCTCACGGTTAATAAAACACACATCCACCGCTGGATGTGTAATTCTTTTTATTTTACTCTCTGGAAAGGAGACGAACCTCACTTGAGAGTCACAGCGTGCTCCTGGCTGAGCCCAATGCTGTGTTACACCCACCAGTGCCCGCCGAGTGCCACACACCTCTGTGTTGTATTCCACCAGCTAGTGCGTATGCTATGACACTCTCTAACCCATGTGCACTGTAACACCACCCCATGTATATATCATGCCACACTTGCCTTCGCACGTGTTATATTGCCCCATCTAACGTGCCTTCCTCGATGCCTATGTTATAACGCACAGTGCTATGCCCTACATATTACAATCTGGGATCCATATCTTTGTCACAGTGCATATGCAACGTTACACTCTCGAGCACATATTTTATATTACAACTTTAGAGACTAGTTAGGTTACACAACACTGCCCTGTGCATATTACACTCCAAGGCACATATCGCATAGCACGCGCTAGTGCCTGTGCTATCTCGCGCTCTCCAATGAATCTGTCATTGCGCACAATGTATTGCATATTATATTTCACGCCCCGTTTCATCTTATATCACACTTTTTGGTGCATAGTTTATACCATACACTATATCTAGTTTTCATTTTCAATCATGCTCTCAGGACTATGTTCTATATAACACTGCGTCCACCTACCCTTTTCACGGGCATTACATTTTGCGATGGGGGGTGGAGGGTCAGGGGGTGTTTCTGCCAAGTGAGCCCGGAGTCACAGTCACAAACGTCCTCTTCTTCCTGAAAAAAAGTGAGATTATGCTGCATACTTGTTCATATTTTAAGTAGTTCGCACAGCCACACATTTTAAAAACAATAAAGTTCCTAATACCCACCTTCTCTAAACAGTTAGCTTGCTGCCCCATCCACCTCCTCCCTATCCTCTGTTGTCTGAATCCATGGACTAGCCTCCTCCCTCCTGCCATGCATGGTCTCATGTGCTGCAACTGCCCTACATTTAGCATGATTTACCAGTCCACTCCTCCTGCCCTCCATTGCCCAATTCTGTGGGCCATCATTGACCTCCTGCTTAGCCTCTGTGCTTAGCGTGCTGCCCCTATTCTCCTTCCCCCTGCCCTCCGATGTCTTTGTGCATGCCCCTGCTCCATCCTTTTTGCTCACCATGTTCCATGGACCTGCCACTCCTATCTACTCTGAGTGTTCTGTTGAGCTATCACTCCCCTCCCACCTGCCTAGCATTGTCAGATGACTGTAACCTGTCCCTGCCACCTCCACCCTGCCTGTCCACATGCCATGCCCCTATCCCCTTCCTCCTGTCCTCCATGGTCCATTTTACTGCCACACCCTTCTGCCCTCCCTGGTCTGTTGTGCTGCAACTGCTCCTCCTGCCTGCCCCACACTGTCTGTTGTGAGGCCCCTTCCCCTGAACTCTGTCTGTGCCCAGGTCCTGACCCTCCCTTCTATCCTCCATGGTCCTTTGTGCATGCCCCTGTACCCTCCTTCTTGCCCATCATAGCCATTGTGCTGCCACTAACCCTCCTGCTTGCCATGCATGGCCTTCTGTGCTGCCATGGCCCTTCCCACCTTCCCTGAGTGGTCAGCTAGGTGCCCCTGACCCCCTCCCACCTTCCCTCCATGGTCTGTGTGTATGCCATCATAGTCTCACTGTTGCTCTCAATGGTGTGTCTTGTTTCTAGTGCCCATCCTGCCTGACCTCCATGGTCATCTTGCTGCTCCTGCCCTGCCCCCTTGCCCCCAGACCTCTGTTTCCATGTGCAGACCCCTCTTCCCTCCCTCCTGGCTTGTCTGTTCCATTGTAATGCCCCTGATCGGTCCCTTCTGCCCTTTATGGTCTGTTATGCTGCAGCTTTCTCTCCTGTCTGTCCATTATGGTCAGCTAGCTACCATTGCCTCTTTCCCCATTGTTCTCTGTTGTCCATGTGCATGGTCCTGTCCCCTCCCTATTTCTTTCTATAGATTGTTGTGCTGCACTCCCGTCCGCATGCCCTGTGTGGTGTATTGTGCTGCTGCAAACCCTGATGCCTGCCCTGTTGGGTCAGTTTGGTGCACCTCTTCATGTCCCTCCTGTCCTCTGTTATGCGAGTCCATGTCCCTACCCCAATTCCTCCTGCCTACCATGATCCAATGTACCATACTTGCGAACATTTTGAACTTGGTAAGAGGGAGATTTTGAAAAAAAACTAGGGTATTGATTTTCTCCTTTGAGTTACATTGAAAAAGAGGAGATTGTAGACAGGAGACAGATCAAATAAAGCCCATTTGAGCTTAAAAACATTGGACGTTTCCTGGCTGAAACGGGTCTGTTGGCATGTATGGTTATACTACCATTGCCTCTTCCTTCTGCCCACAATGGTCTATTATATTGCCACAGCCTCTCTTGCCAGTTCTGTATTGTTGGTTTGTTGCCCCTGCCCCACTTTCCACTGCCCTCCATAGTCTGTTGTGCTGCCACTGCCCTTCCTGCCTGCCTGCCCAGTGTGGTCAAATTGTTGCCTCTGCACTCTCCTACTTGCCTTCAATTTTCAGAGTCTGTGCCCCTGGCCTCGGCCTCTCAACAGTATCCCAATGAACAACTAGATTGCTAACATTCTATATTTATTACAAAAGTGTGGAATGCCTGATGTCATCTTGATGTAATCAAAACTGTAATACCTAGAGCATTTCCTTTAGAAATTACATATATGAGAGGGTCTTATTTGCATCAAAATTATGGTTAGTGCTCTCAAAAACTAAAATGAGGACATATTCTCTGAGTTTTCAAATAGCGACAAAGAACTTTTAAATTATTTGTAATTTTTATGTGTTTTTTATCCAGTTGACCACTTGATTAAATGTTGCACTTAGGGGAGAGGATGTGGTGTTACTTCCAGAGCTGCAGACTTTGCAACTGGGGAACCAGGTTGGAGTTTCTACTTCAGCTCAACATTCTGTGATTCTGGTCAAATCACTTAATCTCCCCATGTCTACAACCAAAATGAATTTGATCTAGTGTGATGTAACCAATGCTCATGTAAAGCACTCCAATACCTGACAAGTCTGCACTATATAAAACTGCAAATACACAAAAAATAAGTGTTATGCACACTTCTGTCATTGGGCTACACGTGGGATACATCTGGGTGATATTTGTGCTGCATTTGGCCTCTTTTGTCTCTGGTGGCCATCTTGGGAGATTTATTTGTTATGAAGTTTCCTAATTTCCTCATTTACTGCAGTCTCCTCAGTAGGAAATGCTTTCAGTTTTTTACTTTGATTCCATCATGAAGGTATTCAGATATGTCACACATTTGCCATAAATTCTGAATGTTAGCAGTCTAGTTGCTCATTAGATCACTGTAGTAAAGCTACTGCTCATCACGGAAGTCTGCTGCTGGTATTCCAAGTGCATGTTTCAGTCTGCATGTCAGAATTTTTTGATGAAATAGAAGAGGATTTGAGAAGTCAAAATGTGCCCTAATTTTTCTTTCTGCAGCACTAATCATAATTTCTACGGCAAAATGAACCCCCTCATTTTGTTCCTTTGTAAATTACATGTTTTAAGTGTTACCACTTTATTCCAATCAAGATGGCTTCAGGTGTGCCATACTTTTGTCATAAGTAAGACTGTTAGTGCTCTAGTTGTTCGTTAGAACAGTCTGGGACATTCTGTCATTGGGCTATACCTGGGCTACATATGGGTGATATTTGGGCTACATTTGGGCTCTTTTTGTCTCTGGTGGCCATCTTGGGAGATTTATTTGTTATGAAGTTTCCTAATTTCCTCATTTACTGCAGTCTCCTCAGTAGGAAATACTTTCAGTTTTTTACTTTGGTTCGATAAGAAGGCATTCAGATGTGTCACACATTTGCCATAAATTCTGAATGTTAGCACCCTAGTTGCTCATTAGATCACTGTAGTAAAGCTACTGCTCACCAGGGAAGTCTGCTGCTGGTATTCAAAATGCATGTTTCAGTCTGCATGTCAGACTTTTTTTATGAAATAGAAGAGGATTTAAGAAGTCAAAATGCGCCCTAATTTTTCTTTCTGCAGCACTAATCATAATTTCTATGGCAAAATGAACCCCCTCATTTTGTTCCTTTGCACATTAAATATTTTAAGTGTTACCACTTTATTCCAATCAAGATGGCTTCAGGTGTGCCATACTTTTGTCATAAGTAAGACTGTTAGCGCTCTAGTTGTTCGTTAGAACACTCTGGGACATTCTGTCATTGGGCTATACTTGGGCTACATCTGGGTGATATTTGGGCTACATTTGGGCTCTTTTGTCTCTGGTGGCCATTTTGGGAGACTTATTTGTTATGAAGTTTCCTAATATCCTCATTTACTACAGTCTCCTCAGTAGGAAATACTTTCAGTTTTTTACTTTGATTCCATCAAGAAGGCTTCAGGTGTGCCATACTTTTGTCATAAGTAAGACTGTTAGCGCTCTAGTTGTTCGTTAGAACACTCTGGGACATTCTGTCATTGGGCTATACTTGGGCTACATCTGGGTGATATTTGGGCTACATTTGGGCTCTTTTGTCTCTGGTGGCCATTTTGGGAGACTTATTTGTTATGAAGTTTCCTAATATCCTCATTTACTACAGTCTCCTCAGTAGGAAATACTTTCAGTTTTTTACTTTGATTCCATCAAGAAGGCTTCAGTTCAGGTGTGCCATACTTTTGTCATAAGTAAGACTGTTAGTGCTCTAGTTGTTCGTTAGAACAGTCTGGGACATTCTGTCATTGGGCTATACCTGGGCTACATATGGGTGATATTTGGGCTACATTTGGGCTCTTTTTGTCTCTGGTGGCCATCTTGGGAGATTTATTTGTTATGAAGTTTCCTAATTTCCTCATTTACTGCAGTCTCCTCAGTAGGAAATACTTTCAGTTTTTTACTTTGGTTCGATAAGAAGGCATTCAGATGTGTCACACATTTGCCATAAATTCTGAATGTTAGCACCCTAGTTGCTCATTAGATCACTGTAGTAAAGCTACTGCTCACCAGGGAAGTCTGCTGCTGGTATTCAAAATGCATGTTTCAGTCTGCATGTCAGACTTTTTTTATGAAATAGAAGAGGATTTAAGAAGTCAAAATGCGCCCTAATTTTTCTTTCTGCAGCACTAATCATAATTTCTATGGCAAAATGAACCCCCTCATTTTGTTCCTTTGCACATTAAATATTTTAAGTGTTACCACTTTATTCCAATCAAGATGGCTTCAGGTGTGCCATACTTTTGTCATAAGTAAGACTGTTAGCGCTCTAGTTGTTCGTTAGAACACTCTGGGACATTCTGTCATTGGGCTATACTTGGGCTACATCTGGGTGATATTTGGGCTACATTTGGGCTCTTTTGTCTCTGGTGGCCATTTTGGGAGACTTATTTGTTATGAAGTTTCCTAATATCCTCATTTACTACAGTCTCCTCAGTAGGAAATACTTTCAGTTTTTTACTTTGATTCCATCAAGAAGGCTTCAGGTGTGCCATACTTTTGTCATAAGTAAGACTGTTAGCGCTCTAGTTGTTCGTTAGAACACTCTGGGACATTCTGTCATTGGGCTATATTTGGGCTACATCTGGGTGATATTTGGGCTACATTTGGGCTCTTTTGTCTCTGGTGGCCATTTTGGGAGACTTATTTGTTATGAAGTTTCCTAATATCCTCATTTACTACAGTCTCCTCAGTAGGAAATACTTTCAGTTTTTTACTTTGATTCCATCAAGAAGGCTTCAGTTCAGGTGTGCCATACTTTTGTCATAAGTAAGACTGTTAGCGCTCTAGTTGTTCGTTAGAACACTCTGGGACATTCTGTCATTGGGCTATACTTGGGCTACATCTGGGTGATATTTGGGCTACATTTGGGCTCTTTTGTCTCTGGTGGCCATTTTGGGAGACTTATTTGTTATGAAGTTTCCTAATATCCTCATTTACTACAGTCTCCTCAGTAGGAAATACTTTCAGTTTTTTACTTTGATTCCATCAAGAAGGCATCAGATGCGTCACACATTTGCCATAAATTCAGAATGTTAGCACTCTAGTTGCTTATTAGATCACTGTAGTAAAGCTACTGCTCACCAGGGAAGTCTGCTGCTGGTATTGAAAGTGCATGTTTCAGTCTGCATGTCAGAATGTTTTTATGAAATAGAAGAGGATTTGAGAAGTCACTCAAAATGTGCCCTAATTTTTCTTTCTGCAGCACTAATCATACTTTCTATGGCAAAATGAACCCCCTCATTTTGTTCCTTTTTAAATTAAATGTTTTAAGAGTTACCACTTTATTCCAATCAAGATGGCTTCAGGTGTGCAATACGTTTGTCATAAGTAGGACTGTTAGCGCTCTAGTTGTTCTTTAGAACACTCTGGGAAGCTGCAGTAGAACACAAAGGAATCAACTGACAGTCTCTGCCCTTGTTGGATATACATGTTTTACTGAGAATGTCAGACTTCATTCTCACATGACTGAGAAACATAATGTGAATTTACAGAAAATATGCTCTCAGTTTAGCTTATAGATCACCTTCCAAACCTCTGTGGGAAAAGCATGAGAAAATTGTTTTCTCTCAAACATGATTCATGATATCACAGCAGAAGGCTTTTTCACATGGTAAAATCACCTTAGAACACACCACAATTCCTAAAATGAGTATGGTACCATCAACAAATGATTTACAATGTAACTAAAGTCTTAAAACCTTCTATTAACTGCAATGCTTTTTAATGAGGTGCTATCATGTATATTGGTCCCAAGATGGCTGCCAACACTTCTTGGATGAAGTACTGACAGCCAATCAGATCTCACGATGAGATGTGTGGTTAGGCTCCACCCATATATATATGTGATTTTGATTTTGATTTTCTCAGGAACTACTGAACAGATTGACACCATTTAAGCAAAAGGCACGAGTCTGAACTGAGGACTACATCTTTGCCAAATTTGGTGTAATTCCGTTCAGCAGTTCGGGCTGTAGCTGCGTCAACAGGTCCTATGGGAAAATGCATGGGGAAAATGCGTTTTGGGACCCCCCTTTTTTCTCGGCCCCTGCTTGACGAATCACCGTGAAATTTTCAGGATAGGAGTGGACCAGAGCTGGCCAAAAGTTTGGAAACTTTCGCGAAGATTCGTCAATCGGCGCCAACGTTATTTCAAATAGAATGTTGCAGATTTCCTATGGAAAATAGGTCCTAACTATAACTACCTACTGGCGACTGCCAGTAGGTAATTTATATATATATATATATATATATATATATATATATATACATATACATATATATTACCTACTGGCAGTCGCCAGTAGGTAGTTATAGTTAGGACATATTTTCCATAGGAAATCCGCAACATTCTAGTCCCAATACCTTTGGCGCCGATTAACGAATCTTCACGAAAGTTTCAAAAATTTTGGCAAGCTCCGGTCCGCTACTATCTTGAAAGTCTCGGGATTATTCGTGTAGCGGGGGCTGAGAAAAAAGGGTGTCCCAAAATGTGTTTTCCCCATGCAATTCCCCATAGGACCTTTAGCCGCAGCTACAGCCCGAACTGCTGAACGGAATTACACCATATTTGGCAAAGAGGTAGTCCTCAGTTCAGACTCGTGCGTTTTGCTTAAATGGTGTCAATCTGTTCAGTAGTTCCTGAGAAAATTACAGTTAAAAGTACATATATATCTATGGCCGCGCTGAATCCGCGCACCCTGAGCGCACCCTGAGCGCACCCTCCCGATCACGCGCTGAATGCTAATTGGCTGTCAAGTGGTTGTCAACATTCGAAACCAGGAACTGTTGGCAACCATTTTGTGCCTCGGTAGAAGCGGCTGAAGAAGTCTGTGGAATAAGTGTGCAAAACGTATAAAGGGGGCAGGGTAGAAATACCCTGACCCTCTAGACCTGCTTAGGGGGTCCCAGAAGGACTCACAATTTTTTTTTTTTTAAACCGCAAAGTGTGCGCAGGGTGCGCGGATCCTGCCGTAAAATAAAAAAAATAAAAAACCTGAGTTTTTTTTTAATTAGCCCCCGGGGGGGCCAAATTCAGAGGCCAAAATTATTACATTTAAAGGGGCCCAGAGGGCCCCCCCCCCGCCCCGGGGACATCCACTCCCCCGGGGCTGCAAAATAAATTGGGAGGGGCTCGAAAGCCCCTCCCAGTATAATTTGTGGGGGGGCTCAACGGCCCCCCCCCAAGCCCCGGGGACCACAACCCCCTGGGGCTTTATGTATTGAGGGAGGGGGCTGTGTGGCCCCCCTCCTTGAGCCCTCGAGGGCCTTGGGGACCGCCAGCCTCCAGGGCCGGCTCCTGCAGTGTCCTGGGGTGCCCACCCCAGGACACTGTTGTTTGCTATGAGAGGGCGGGAGTCTCCCGCCCTCCCATAGCAAATTTGGTTTGGATTTTGAAAGAGAGTGCAGGGAAACCTGCTCTTTCTTTCAAAATCCAAACCACATTGCTTTTCCACACGGGGAGCTGCATGTCAGCAGCTCCCTATGTGGAAAAGCAATGCCAGCTCCCGAAGGATGCGGGGAGCCGGCTGGGACCGTGGGGGGCCTTGGGGCTCCCCCCACGGTCCCCAACATTTTTTACAAGCCCAGGGTGATGGGGTCCCCGGGGATAATAAAAATTAGTGAGGGGGGCTAGTTTTTTTTACGGTAAGATTAGGAGTCGCGCATCCAGCGCGGCTCTCAGCGTGGCCCCCTGGTGTGCATGCGTAGGATGCATGACTACTAACCTGTAGGGTGCGCGACTCCAGCGCGTTTGGTGCACGACTTCTACGTATCGGATGCACAATTCTACCGCGTTGGGTGCGCGACTTCAAGCAAAAAAAAAAATAATATAAGTATATTGAAAAGAATATAAAGTAATAAAAAAATATATATTTCTTTTTTTAAAAATATGTGTAGTGTAATTTAAAAAAAAATATATAAAAATAAGTAGATAAAAAAATGTAGTTAAAGAATATAAAAAAATATTAGAACAAGAAATACATTGTAAAAATATCATTTAAAAAACCTTTGAAATTCACTGAAAAAAAAACATAAGTTTCAGACATGTTATACTTAAGAATTAGCATTTAAAAAACCTTTGAAATTCACTGAAAAAACCATTGGTTTCAGACATGTTATAGTTAGGAATTAGCATATTTAAAACCTTTGAAATTCACTGAAAAAACCATAGGTTTCAGACATGTTATAGTTAGGAATTAGCATTTAAAAAACCTTAGAAATTCACTGAAAAAAACATAGGTTTTAGGGGTGTTATAGTAGGCTGGACATTTCACTCGTACAAAACCATTTTGGGACTCTCCTTACTATAAGTTAGTATGAGTCTCGGCGCTTCCCCACTCTGTGTGATAACACCTTTATCTTGTTGAGCTTTAGGAATGAGAGTATACATCCGGGTTACTTTTTCAATTTTTTTTAGACTCTTGTCAAGATCTCTTGGTCTGTATCCCCTTGGTTCTAATCTATGTGCACTTTCCAATATTGTCCTGCTTGCTTCTTCATCTTTAGAACAGTTCCGTCTAATTCTTATGAATTCACCATATGGAATACTGTTTTTTAGAGGTTTGGGGTGAAAACTTGAGCCGTGCAAGATGCTGTTTGGTGCTTTAGCTTTCCTGAATAATGTTGTTTGAATCTGACCTTGATCTATATAGACCGTTGTGTCCAGCAAATTCACTGTGGTGCTGCTAGTAGTACAGGTGAAGGCCAATCCAATCTCATTTTGATTCAACTTGTTAAAATAGGACAAAAACTCCACTGTTTCCCCATTCCAGATAACAAATAAATCATCGATGTAGGGTAGCCATAATATCACTAGCTCATCTTGATTCCCAGGCCCCCAGGCAATTTCCTTCTCCCACCATCCCATTGTTAGACTGGCATAGTTTGGCGTAAAGGAAAAGCCCATGGCAGTCCCACAGTGCTGCTGATATAGGTCATGATCAAACACAAACATATTATTATTTAAGCACAGCTCAATCATGGTAAGAAGCATTAATGAATGTTGCAAGTCTTTAATATTACGTTGTTTGAGGAAATATGCACATGCCTGTAGGCCGGTCTGGTGTTGAATCGATGTATATAAGGATACAACATCAATTGTAGCCATGATGTAGTTGTCTTTCAAAGAGGTATTAGCAAGAATCCATATAAAATCACCAGTGTCCTTTAAATATGAGCTGAGATTTTGGACCATCGGTGCCAAGTAATGGTCCACATATATGGACACATTTTCATTTAAGGAATCGCAGGTGGACACAATGGGGTGACCTGGAGGGTCCACAAGCATTTTGTGTATTTTTGGAAGGAAGTATATAGTTGGTATCGTCGGATACTCCTTCCGTAGGTATTGGAATCCGTTTCACTTATCAGGCCCCCATCTCTCCATGACACAAGACTCCTTTCCAATTCTGATGTAATTTTATTCATCGGATTGTCCTGTAATCTGTTGTATTTCGTTGTATCCCTCAACTGTCTGTGAGCTTCTTTTACATAGTCTGATTGATTTTGATTGACTATGTTGCCGCCTTTATCGGCGGGCTTGATGATTATCTCGTGATTCTCCATTAGCATTTTAGTGCTGTGCATTCTTTAACAGACAGATTTTCCTTTTTTCCATTATTGCATGTTTTTTGGTAATTTATCCAAATCTTTCATGACAGCATCCGAAAAGAGATCTATTTTATTGCCTGGAGAAAGTTGGGGGCAATATTTAGACTTCTTTTTAAACCCACTGGGTGTTCGTGCTGATGTTTCTATACCCAGTTCACTTAATATTTGGCCCTCAGTTACTGTATTCTCCTCCAGATTATACATGAGATCAAACAGATATTTCAAGTCCGGAATTTGCTCTATAGTCAGTGAGCTTGGTATGACTTCTTCAGGATGTACAATTGCTGAATTTTGCGATGATTGTGGACAATTAATATGTGTCTTCGTTAGTTTTAGTTTTATCACAATTTTTGTGTTGGTATAATCAAAGTGTTTGTCCGGACAAAACTTCAGACCTTTATTTAAAAGTTTTTTCTCCTCCTCAGTAAGTGTATGATTCGACAGATTGATGATAAGATTAGTATCTTCTATTTGCGAGATTTCAAGTTGCATAAGGGATATTGTTTTCTTTCGACGGGAGCGTCGGGTTTTTCTTGTGCTCCTGAAAATTTTGAATCACCCCTTCCACGCCCTCTGCCTCTTCCTCTTCCTGGTCCTCTGGCTATTGTTTGGTCTAGGGGCATTAACCCTTTGAGGGATCTAAGCCGCCTGCTGTTTCATTCTCGCTGACGTCCGATTCACTGGTAGTTTCTACAATCATTGGTTTAGTATTTTTGCTGTAATTCAATTTGAGAGTATCAAACCTTTTTGCAAAGGTGAGGATTCTTCCTTCCTGATAGTCAATTTCACCCCTTATGTATTTTCTGTGTTTTCTCTGTTGAATTTCATCCTCATATTTTTCAAGTCATGTTACCATGTCTTTTCTATATTTTGTCACCTCATTCTTATTTTCCTGCATGATTTTACCCTCCAATTCTTTAATCATGGTATGTGTCTCATCCAAGTCCATGCTTGCATATTTAATTAGGATTTTCATCATGTTTTTTGAACATGTCATGCTGTTGGCCCCCCACTCCTCCAACATTTCAGGTCGTTTCTCCGGGTTTCTGGGCATAGTAAAAATCCTTAAGCCTCTGGGTACTTTATCAATGTCCAGGTATTTTTGTAGCGCTATTATTTCCCAACTTTTAATTATTTCCTTTTTATACCGGCATTCTAGTTACAAAAAACATTGCTTTAATGATTGTCTGTGTTTATGAGGAGAATTGATATTAATGAACTACAACTCCCAGAAAGCCTCATTATGGGCTAAGATGGGCTATGTATATAGGTGCATTGTGGGAAAATCCTCCAACCGTGAACATTGCTGTTGGGCAAAATGCGTTGGTGTGACTTACAGACGGGGTCCTGTTGGTTTATGAATACATGTACAAGTTACTTACCTCCAGTAACGATGCATCAGGTAGAGACAACTCTAGCCGTAGATTCCTTAATGCAGATTCCTTAACATAGAATTTTCCCCAGGCATGAGACTGGACCCGGAAAATTTTCTTGCCCCAGCATCTTTGCGCGCCGGGGGACGGTACTACGTAACTCCACCCGACGTCCTCCGCGGGTGTGACGTCAGCGAGGTCACATAAGCCCCACCCCGGCGCGCTGACGTCAGTTTGCTTCGGAGAACTTTTCCATGCCACCACGTGGAGCCATCACTACAAAACTGAGGAGAGCATGGGAACAGTGTGCAAAAAAATCTGAGAAACAAAACAGAGAGAAACAAAAGGTGAGGAACAGCACCATTTGGCACCAGGGTACCAGAAGGCTATAGCAGCGAAGCCATAGCAGGGAAAGAGCAGAGCACCACTCTGAGGAACAACTGTGCAAGCCAAGGCGAAAGCACCAGTTGGCACTAAAGTGCTAGAAGGCCATAGCAGCGAAGTCATTGCAGGGAAAGAGCAGAGAGAAGAGAGACAGAGAGAGCCTGAAACCATAAACCACACTGTGAAGGGCCACAAGCCCGGAAAAGAGGAGCAACAGCAATCCACCCCCAGATTAGACCGTCAAGGAGAGCCATAGCCCCTAAAAAGAGCAGAAGGCCAAAGGACAGGCAAAAGAATCCCGAACGGAGAAGACCGCAAGGGGATCAGACACTCCAAAGAAACAGAGGGGAAAAAGAGCAAAAGTAGGCCCCTACACTGGAGAGAAACCAGCTGAAGGGATGCAAAGGCACGCAGAAACCAACCAACCCTGCATCAAAAGAAAAGAGGGGGGGGTGGAACAAGCAAGCAGAACCGGACAGCCTGACTGGAAGAAAGCGAAGAGGACACCCACAGAAGACAAGCCACCCAGAGGGAGGCGATTGCAGAAAAAAAAGCTGAGGGTCCTCGCAAAACGGGGAGGAAGGGCGGGTCGTGAAGGAATCTGCGGCTAGAATTGTCTCTACCAGATACATTGTTACCGGAGGTAAGTAACTTGTACATCTGATAGAGACTACTAGCCGCAGATTCCTTAACGTAGAATAGATACCATAGCAATACCCAGAAAGGAGGAGAAGGGCCTACGAGAGAGCTTCCCCAGCAGGAGAGACACAGGGCCCCAGCAGGGGACATGTCACAGGGACAAGAAGGGAAGGCCCAGGGACCCCAAGCCCAACCAAGGGAGAACCACCCTAACACCCCGCAGGGGTAGACAGCGCCCGAAGAGCCTCAAGGGACAAAAGAACCACCTCAAACCCCAGGGAGAAGAGGTAGAACCGGAGGCAGGGTAAGCCGTAAGAAACACACACAGTGACAGAAAACAGCTGAACACACCTTAGCCGCAAGCAGCGGACAAGGCAGGAACGGCTCCACCGCCAAAGCGCAGGCGGAAGAAGAAAGACACAGGTGCGCAAAGTCCCAGCGGAACCAGAGGCAGGGGCAAAAGGGAACACATCAAGGGCCACGACGGTGGACCAGAACAAGCAGGCATGCGCAGGCATGCGCAGCCTGCAGCAGGCAACACCATGGAGCAGTGCACCCAGAACAAGCCAGGCGCAAGCCAAAGGTATATGCCAGGGAGGGCCAGGACACACCCCAAAGGAGGGGCCAGTTCAGAAACACACACTGACCCATGAAAGAAGTGGGACGAGGCAGAAGAGAAAGAGAGATAGAGAGACATGGAGGACAGGCCCAAGCCGTCAACCAGAACACAGAAAGCCAAGGAAAGCCAGTCACTCTGGAACACTAGACAGAGGACCAGGACGAAACGCCGGACAGAAGGGTGGAATCGTCACAACACGATGCCGCAGACAGCTGGCCAGACTGGTCAATCAACGCAGCGAACATGGAGAAGGACAGACCCGGGCGCAACGCAAGCTGCGCCAAGACAATTGTGAAAGAGACCGCACTTGCGATATACCGTGACGCCATGGAGAGCAAGGAACCCGAAACGGGTGACCACACCTCCCCAGCACATGACAGAGCCATGGGAACACCTCTTAGGAAAACATTTCCGCAGCAGAGGACAAACAGAAAGACCTGCGGGAGAACCGCAGACAGCTTGCCAATCAGCTAATAAAAGAAGACACAGAAGGCCCAATCTCAGGAGCTACGCGGTCTTACCAACAGCCAAAACCACAAGTCAAAAAATGGGGGCTGTACCGGCAACACACAGGACCAAAGGGCCAACCGAAGGACCCTGAAGGCACACCAACCACACAGAACACATAACCGGGGTTACTGAACACTAGACCCCAGAAAAACAATGGGAGAACACCTCCCATAACACAGCAGAGGACCGACATCCAGGTTTACTGAGGGGAAGGAGGAGGCCGAAGCCCCGCAAGGAACCGCTGAATTGCAGAATCCGCATGGGCGTGAAACAAAAGAGTGCCATCGAAAGGGAGGTCAACCAGACGCTCACTAACACTCTCAGGGAAAACACTATCCCTCAACCTCGCATGGCGACGGAGGGCTACTGAAGAAGCCATAGGGCGACCAAGAGCCTCAGAGACATCTAGGGCTGAGCGAAGAATATACACAGCCAGCTCCCGGCCATCCAACACATGGTGCCTGCAGATCAGCACAGGCACCCTCCTGAGAAGCATAAGACAGAAGGGACTTCGTGGAGCCCCACAAGCTGGAAGTGGCTCTGGCCAACACACAAAGCGTGCTGAGCGCCCGCAAGGCAGCACTGGAGGAAGCGAAGATGTTACGCCCCCATGAATCTAACCACCGGACCTCCCGTGACGGAGGAGACAACACCGAAGGCAAGGAACGAAAGGCAGTCTGCAGAAGAGGACCCCTGGTAGAAGGGTGGAAGGAAAGGCAGACAGAATCATGCGGAGTAGGAGGGTGGCAGTGCAGGAGCGACTGGGGCACCTTGTCCCCCATGGCAGGACGCCCCCAGGCCCCCCAAGAGAGAATTATGGAGCAAAGCTTCGAAAGGAAGAAGCAGCTCCCGTCCACCAGAGCCCTGTTGGAGAATCTCAAACAAATGATCCATGGGGAAATGGGCAGCCGGATCACCCATGTGCAAAATCCCAGCGGCCATGGAGACAGCCCGGGCAAAGGCAGCACTCGCCTCCGTAGGGCAACGCAGTGGAGAGAGCAATTCCTCTGTGGGCGACGGCTGTAAGCTAAGCCGGCCATCCCCCAGCCCAACCGGAGGAAGAAATGGCCAAGCTCGGAATGGGGGAGGGTCGACAGACGAGTGGGGAACCTGAGGCACCTCTGGGCAAGACTGTGGGCGCGGGGGTACCTGGTGGGCTAGTTGGCCCCCAGGGGACCACAGGATTGAAGAGGAATTAATTCCCCAACTTAAAACGCGCCACAGGGCGTGTTTGCACACATCACCTCAGGCCCCGCCCCCTTCCTTTACCATTGTACAAACATTCCTCTAAAATCAGCCGAACTACGAATTCCGATTTACTCACCTGTTATCAGGAGAGAACCCAGGGGTGCATCTTTTAGCCCAGCACTGACCCTGAAAATTAATTCTAAGCGTACTTACCAGTAACTTGTATTTCCTTCCATAGGAATCCATTGTGTGGTTTTCACTAGAAAAGTTTCTAAGTGTCTATTTTTGAAACGTACAAATATTCCTCTTAAATCAGCCGAACTACGAATTCCGGTTTACTCACCTGTTCTCAGGATAGAACCCAGGGCTGCATCTTTCAGCCCAGCACTGACCCTGAAAAGTAATTCTAAGTGTACTTACCAGTAACTTGTATTTCCTTCCATAGGAATCCATTGTGTGGTTTTCAGCAGAAAAGTTTCTAAGTGTCCATTTTTGAAACTTACAAATATTCCTCTAAAATTAGTCGAACTACGAATTCCGATTTACTCACCTCTTATCAGGAGAGAACCCAGTGCTGCATCTTTTAGACCAGCACTGACCCTGAAAAGTAATTCTAAGTGTACCTACCAGTAACTTGTATTTCTTTCCATTGGAATCCATTGTGTGGTTTTCACCAGAAAAGTTTCTAAGTGTCCATTTTTGAAACGTACAAATATTCCTCTAAAATTAGCCGAACTAAGAACTCCGATTTACTCACCTGTTATAAGGAGAGAACCCAGGGCTGCATCTTTTAGCCTAGCACTGACCCTGAAAAATAATTCTAAGCGTACTTACCAGTAACTTGTATTTCCTTCCAAAGGAATCCATTGTGTGGTTTTCAGCAGAAAAGTTTCTGTGTCCATTTTTGAAACGTACAAATATTTCTCTAAAATCAGCCGAACTACGAATTCCGATGTACTCACCTGTTATCAGGAGAGAACCCAGTGATGCATCTTTTAGACCAGCACTGACACTGAAAAGTAATTGTAAGCGTACTTAACAGTAACTTGTATTTCCTTCCATAGGAATCCATTCTGTGGTTTTCACTAGAAAAGTTTCTAAGTGTCCATTCTTGAAACGTACAAATATTCCTCCTAAATCAGCCGAACTACGAATTCCGATTTACTCACCTGTTATCAGGAGAGAACCCAGTGCTGCATCTTTTAGCCCAGCACTGACCCTGAAAAGTAATTCTAAGCGTACTTACCAGAAACTTGTATTTCCTTCCATATGAATCCATTGTGTGGTTTTCAGTAGAAAAGTTTTTAAGTGTCCATTTTTGAAACTTACAAATATTCCTCTAAAATCAGCCCAACTACGAATTCCGATTTACTCACCTGTTATCAGGAGAGAACCCAGTGCTGCATCTTTTAGACCAGCACTGACCCTGAAAAGTAATTCTAAGCGTAGTTACCAGTAACTTGTATTTCTTTCCATTGGAATCCACAGTGCGGTTTTCACCAGAAAGGTTTCTAAGTGTCCATTTTTGAAACGTACAAATATTCCTCTTAAATCAGCCGAACTACGAATTCCGATTTACTCACCTGTTATCAGGATAGAACCCTTGGTTGCATCTTTAAGCCCAGCACTGACCCTGAAAAGTAATTCTAAGCGTACTTCCAAGTTACTTGTATTTCCTGCCATAGGAATCCATTGTGTGGTTTTCAGCAGAAAAGTTTTTAAGTGTCTATTTTCACAAACTAAAAATATTCCTAAAAAATCGTCTGTATGACTTAAAACACATTCTTTCAACTGTTTACAGGAGGTTCACATGTGCTGGATCCAGGATCCACCACTGAGTAAGAAGAAGTAACAATAACACTACTTACCTGCTAAGTGAATTTTCTGCCATAGGATAACATTGGTGATTCTATGTGAAAAATGTTTTGTCAACCTTTAAAATACAATAATAATCCTTAAAAATCACAACTGTAACCAACACGCTTTTACTCAACTGTTTACAGGAGATGTCCAAGGACTGAATCTAGGATCCAGTCCTGTGGTTAGAAAAGTAATCCATAAAGTAACTAATTGCATTTGACTAGAAATTCACATTGAGCTCAATGTTGCTTTGTGTTTGAAATTGTATTGCCCATTGCAACAACTGTAACTACTGTAACTTAAAAGTCTTTTGCCTATTTGCAAAGTATTTAAACTAAAGTAATTCATTCTGAGAAAGTATATTTTGTATTGTAATGTATAATGTAATTAAAAAAATAAAATATTTAAAAATAAACAGTTTAAAAAATGTAGTAAATCAGTATAAAAAAAATCAGTATAACAATGAATACATTAAAAATTGTCATTTACAAAACCTTTGAAATTCACTGAAAACAACATAGGTTTCAGGCCTGATATAGTTAGGAATTAGTATTTAAAAAACCTTTGAAATTCACTGAAAAAAACATAGGTTTCAGGCCTGATATAGTTAGGAACTAGCATTTAAAAAACCTTTGGAATTCACTGAAAAAAACATAGGTTTCAGGCCTGATATAGTTAGGAATTAGCATTTAAAAAACCTTAGAAATTAATTGATTATAGTTAGCTGGACATTTCACTTGAACAAAACCATTGAAATTCCTCCGATATAGTTAGTTGTACTAACTACATCTCGCGCGCCCGCAATCCACTGCTGATGATGTCACATATTACATCATTCATGACATGGTCAGTGACATCACTGATGATATCACTGATGACATCACTGATGACATCATCCAGTGAATGTGGTTTGGTTCATTATTTAAATATGTATTATATATATATATATATATATCAATTTACATTGTGTTATTTGATTTAAAGATGTACATTTAAGGCCTCATCAGCATTCATCCCATTAGGGATTTTGCAATCCAATAGTATAATATACCTGGATTCTAGTCTCCTCAGGCACAATTGTCTATTTCCTCCCCTTATATTTTTGGCAATACTGTCGATCACAAAATAGGAAAGTTCCTCTGCCTTGCCCCCATGGTGTGAGTTTGTATGTCTCGCTACGGGATACGCTGGGTCATCATTCGTGATGGCTCTTAGATGCTGTAGTATCCGGACATGTACGGGATGTATCGTACTACCCACATACATCTTGTTGCAGGTGCAGCGAAGGACATATACAGCGAAATCCGTCTTACATGAGTAACATCCCCGGATTTCAAAAGGGGTTTTTCTAAGGGGAAGATAAATGGTTCTAGTGTTTACACCGTACTTGCAGGCCTTACACTTTGAGCACTTCTGAAAACCTCTATGGGGTTTAAGCCAATTTCCTCCTTTGTTGTGTACTGGTGCGTTGCAGACTAGTTCTTGGCGCATACTTTTCGCTCTCCTGAAAGTGAGTTGTTTAAACTTAGTACACGTTGGTCCAATCATAGGATCCCTGCGTACTAAGGGCCAGCGTCTGTGTAGTATCTTCCTTGGATTAGTGTGGTAAGCGTTATATCCAGTGATCAGTCTAGGAGTATTGTCTATCACTTTCGGTGTGTGTTGTTTTCTTTCTTTAAAAATCAAATCCTCTCTTTTGATTTTGTCACATTTCTGTTTTGCCATTGTCAGTGTCTTAGTCTTGTATCCCCTGTTTTTTAGTCTTGTGAAAAGACTGTCAGTGGAATTTTTTAGACTGTCTTGGGTGCTACAGTATAAACACATTATATAGACACACATGCACAAACATAAATATAGTGAAAGGAAAATTGTAAGAATTCATATCCGTAATCTTAATATATAGGGGGACATTACTAAAACAATGGTATAACATAAACATGTGTGTGTGTGTGTGTGTGTGTGTATATCTGTATATATATATATATATTTTTTTTAATGTATATATATATGTGAATTGTAAGTCCTGTCATGTCTTGTCACTTTTCAGAGGACTTCAGGACACAGACACCATAAATGCATGCAAATATTGATTTATTTACTTCACAGTCCGTTACAATGCATTTTGGCCAAGCCTGGCCTTGAGCACATGACGCAACCATGGTTAATTCCAAAGAATTTAAAGTGCCCTGTGCATGTATGTGCAACAGATAAAGAAAACAGACTACCTCTGAGTGATTCTTGGGCGGACACTTGTGAATTGAATATTTAAATAGAGGGTTTCACATATATATTATTAATACATTTGAATTGTAGCGAGGGATAAGGCATAAATAGTTGTTTGCATCGTATTGTTTAAACAAACATACAGAAATGGCTGTTTTTAAATGCATGAAAAACTCCTTGTGTTTGGATATTTCCCCAACAGCATTATAATGTGTAAAAAATGCCACTGGATAACATTATAATGTGCAAAGTACGCCAATGTGCAAAATACGCAATTAGGTATAATTGGTCACAAGTTGCGTAAACATTTTTTGCCTTGGCCCTAGACAAAATAGATAGTTATTGGCTTCATCATAGATATATATACCAAATCAATTCATTATCCTTCCTGTACAATTATTGCATAAAATTGAGTGGCAGATGATGCCAAATTAGCTTTAGTCCAATTATGGTTTCAACCAAACTAAATTCAATCTCCTCTCGCGTTGATATAACTGTAAATTATAGGAACAACTATATATATTCACTGAAAAAACCAAAGGTTACAGAGACGTTATAGTTAGGCTGACATTTCACTCATACAAAATCAGAGAAATTCAGCAGTTACAGTTAGCTGAGCTAGTCAAGTCAAGTCATCAACACTTCTATAGCGCAAACATATCACTCCGAAGAGTCTCATGGCGCTTGCAGCGGCTGGAAGTAGAGAAGAATTGGACAAGATTACTGATCAAATAACCAGGTTTTGAGTTTATTTCGGAAACACCCTAAAATGGGGATGGATCGCAAGTCAGCCGGCAACTTGTTCCAGGAAGACGGAGCTAAGTAAGAAAAGCATCTACCATCCTGCCTGGTGGTGTATATTCTGAAGGGGGTGAGCAAGGACTTAGTACTCGACCGCAGTGCCCTCTGAGGCTTATACCAGCAGAGTTTTCCAGACCAGTATTGGGGTTTGCTCCCATACAGGTATTTATGGGTAAGGCATAAAACCTTGAAGAGAATGCGCTTTCTCACTGGAAGCCAGTGCAGAACGCTGAGACATGGGGCAGAAGAGGTTCGTTGAGGGAGATTCAAAATCATTTTGGCCACAATGTTTTGTAACGTCTGAAGTTTATTCAGGAAGGATTCGTTTATGGACTGCAGAAGTGCATTACCGTAGTCCATCCGCTTAGTGATCAAACCCTGAAGCAACAGTTTTCTCGCTTCCAGGGGGATCCACTTAAAAACTCTCTGCAGTGTACGCATTATACCGAAACAGGAGCTGACAACATGATTAACCTGGGCCCTCATGGACAATTGATTGTCCATGTAAAAACCCGGGTTGCGGACCACCTCCTTGGGAACAAGGCAGGCACCAAGGTCTACGGGCCACCATTCTGAGGACCAGTATTCAGAAGCTTTCCCAAAATACATAATCTCGGATTTTGCACCATTCAGTTGGAGATGGTTGTCCTTCATCCACCTGTTGATATGGGACATACAGTTTTTGAAGCGCATCATGGTTTCTTTTGGGTTAGGGCCCAGCGTAACTATGATCTGAGTGTCATTGGCGTACGATATGACCTCAAATCCGTATAAGCTAACTATAACTTGTGTCCCCGCAGTGCACTGCTTATGACATCACATATTGCATCACTGATGACATGGTCAGTGACAACACTCATGACATCACTGATAACATTATCCAGTAACTATGACTGTTTTTAAACAGTTTATGAATGTCAACTATATATACCAAGGTGTTTTGGTGAATCAGTGAGTGTATGAGTGCCTGTATGAATGATTTAGTGGTTGTGTGACAGACTGTATAAGTGAGTGATTAGGTCTTAGTGAATATATGGGTGAATGGTTGTGTGAATCTCTATATCAGTATGTTAGTTGATGCGTAAGTTGCTGAATGGGTGTGTGAGTGGGTACATGAGTTGGTGTATGGCTGAGTGATTGATTGTCTGAGTACCTGTATAAGTGTCTGAGTGTCTTGTGAGTAGGTGAGGGGGTGTGACTGACTTTATGGATGAGTGAGTGGGTGAGTCAGTTGCTGTAAGTGTTAGTGAGTGCATCTGTCAGGGGCTGTATGGTTGAGTGAGTATGTGTATGGTTATGTTGGTTACTGAGTACATGTGTCAGTGGTATATGGGTGAACAATTGCATATGTATAATGCAATATAGGTGAGTGCTGGAGTGTATGTGTGAGTAAGTGATTGTAAGAGTGGCTGTATGGGTCAGTGTGTGGTTGTATCACTGAAAATATGGGTGAATGAGTATGTGTTAGTATCTGTATGAATATGTGAGTGGGTGTGTGTTTAACTGTATAGGTGAGCAAGTGGCTTTGTGATTGACTCTATAGGTGAGTAGCTCTATGGGCGACTGACAGTGTATAAGTGGCTGTATGGGTGTATGAGTAGGTGTATGAGTGGATGTATTAATGGCTATATAAGTGAGTGAATTAGATTATGAGTGGCTGGATGGGTGACGGAGTAGATGTGTGTGTAGACCTATGAATCAGTGAGTGGATGTGTAAGTACTGGTATGGGTGTGTCAATGGTTCTGAGAATGGTAGTGTGGAAGTTGGAGTGGGTGTATGAAAGGGTATATTGGGGTGTGAGTGACTGTGTCAGAGATTCTGTGGATGATGTCATCAGTGGTGTCATTTGAGAGGTCATCAGTGATGTCACTGACCATGTCACGAGTAATATGATATGTGAGGTCATAAGCAGTGTATTGCGGGGGCACGAGTTATAGTTAGCTCAGCTAACTATAGCTGCTGAATTTTTCTGTTTTTGTATGAGTGAAATGTCAGCCTAACGCCTCTGTAACCTTTGTTTTTTTCAGTGAATTTCTAAGGTTTTTTAAACTAGTAGTCGCGTATGCAGAGTGATGGAGAAAGGGGGCTGGGCCTCCAACATGTTCTCAGAAAAGCCCGCTCCGTAGGACTTACAGGTGGTATAAGGAGGGCTTCTTGGCCCCCAAGGTGCCTCAGGAGTAAAGTGGACTTAATTTCCCAACCAGTAGTGCAGCACGAGCCTCGTTTGCAGAGTGGTGGAGAAAGGGGGCATGACCCCTGAAGACATCTTAGCAATCCCGCTGGGTAAGTAAGTTCCACACAGATGGATTGCAGACACCTGGTAGGAGGCCACGCTCAGTTTCTCCATCACTCTGAAAACGCGCCTCCTTGCACGCTACTAGTTGGTGGTTGAAATCCCCTAGGTTCTCGAGGGTCTTTTGGAGCAAACTAGTCCTCTTGTTACCTCCAGGAAGACCCACACAGCTGGAATGCTGAGAGGTGGTCAAAGGCCATGGCCCCTTTCTCTATCACTCTGCAAACACACCTTCTGGCCCACTGCTGCTTGAGGGGAGAAGTCCTATTTAGTCCCGAGGCCCTCAGGAGGCAAGGGTACCTCATTCCTGACCAGTAGTATGCTGAGAGGCTTAGCTCTTATTAGTGGTGGAGACAAGGGGTGTAGTCTCCAACCAGTGCTCAGCAATCCCACTGTGTGGAGCATACTGAAGGTAACAGGAGTCCATGTTGGCCCCTAAGGAACCTCAACAGCTAAGGGGACTTCATCCCTCACCCAGCAGCCCACCAGGAGGCTAGTTTGCAGAGTGATGGAGAAAGGGGCAGGACCTCCGGTGAGATGCCAATATTTTTTTAGTTTTGTTTTTTCTATTGTTTAGGAACGGGGACCACGTGGCTCCCCCTTCACTGGACAAATTTGGGCTCCGGGGACCACAGCCCCCAGGGACAGCCCCCTTGGTTTTTTTTAAAGGGAGAGGGGCCACGTGGCCCCCCTCCCGGGCTGATTTCGGCCCCAGAGACTCCATCTCTCAGGCACGACCTGGTCTCACTCAGGGCACCTACATTTAAAACATTGAGGACCGCAGGGGGAGCCTCAAGGCCCCCACGATCCTTGCTGTCCCCCACCTCCTGCAGGAGCCGGCATTGACTTAGGATCCAAGGAGCTGCTGACATGCAGTTCCCTAGATCCCAAAGCAATGTCTGTTTCCGTGCTGGCTTAACAGCAGGCAGGAAAACAGACCTGCGCTGCTTTCAACAAGCTAAGGCATTTGTGCTCTTCCTTGTTAAAAGCAGAGCTGGTTTGCTATGGCTTACCGGTTGTGGTGCTCCCACCAAGCCATAGCAAACTGCAACGTCCTGTGGGTTGGCACCCCGGGACATTGCTGGAGCCAGCCCTGTGGGGTGGCTGTCCCCAGGGCCATCTAGGGCTCCATTGCCACAGGGAGGTGGTGGTCCTCAGAGTGCTACAACGGACTGCCTTAATTATTGTATTTTAGCCCTGGGGAGGTGGTGGTCCCTGGGGCGAGGGTCCGCCAGCCCCCACACATAACTGCAATTAGTCCCACGGAGGTGGCGGTCCCCTGGGTTTTGTTAAGACCAGGGGGGGGGGGGGGCATTAAATTTATCATATACTCCCAGGACCTGGCCCACCCAAGGGTTATTGTAAAGCAAGCACGGGACCCCACACTTTTTTAGAACACAATTACAGCAAATTCACGATCATCGTGATTTCACGGCAATGCTTTTAAAAAAAAAGCTTTTATGCTGTGGCTGGGTTCCAGGTGGACCCCAACACCATAGCTTGGGGGTCAGGGCATTCTGACCCTACTACCTTTTCTTTATTTTCACTTTTATTCAGTGAAGCCGAGTCCCAAGATGGCTGCCAGCACTTCTTGGTTGAAGTGTTGGCAGCCAATCAGAGCTGTACATTTCCCTGCACTTGCTCTTCTTTTTTCGTGAAGGCTTCGCGACCAAAGATATATCTATCTCATCTTCTTAAATTTCTAAAGAACTACGGAACCGATTTGCACCAAATAACAGAAATAACAATCTGCATAACAGCATCTACCTTTCTGCCACATTTAGTGTAATTCCTTCCGGCAGTTCGGCTGTAGGTTCAATAACGCGTTCTTATAGAAATTAATATTACAAACGCACCCCTATTTCTTGGCCCCCACTGCACTGATCACCCCCAAACTTTCCATGACACACAGAACCTACTTTGACAATTTGGAAAATTTCACGAAGATTGGTCAATTGACGCCAAAGTTATAGGCAAGCCCAAAATATTTTTCTATGGAGACTAGGTCCCAACTATAACGACCTATTGGCGACCTCCAGTAGGTAATATATTAACATTTATATCTTTATTAATGCCATATGCGTATATAATACTATACAGCTATGATTGCATAAATACTGTAAGCATGATGGAAGTAGTATGCTTTCCATAATAGAATTATCTAAAATGTGAATTTAGCTACAAGTAACCCTTTTCATGAATATATCAGAAATAGAGGCTCACCTTATATTGAATAGATGCCTCAACCCACCTGTCTAATAGCTGTACTACTGCAGTGTGTTGATTTTGTTCTTCAGTCCTGCACGAACATGTAGGGACTCGTCCATGTTGTAGCTTGGCAGATCCTTTCCAAAGGACCATGTGCAAAGAAGGTTAACCAGGGTGTAAACCACATTATTAAAGTGTGCGACAGCATGTTACTGTTGGATGCCTGGAGCAATGGAGAGGCGAAGCTGAATAGTTGCAGTAAACATCTGGCAATGGTTGCGCTTGTGACGGGAGTACCTTGTGTATATTACCTCCTACAACATCAGTAGTTGAGCCCTCTGCCCTATTTGTGTGTTCCAATATAAACAAAAGTACCCGGATGAAGATGAGAACATTGTTTGATATCTAGGGTATAGAGCGAATTTTTAGCTCGTGGTAATGGAATTGGGACTGAAATATGAAATATGATAGTTTTATCGAGATAACATTATAATAGAAACTTGGGGATAAATGAACATTTGTTCTGAGAAACACGTATTGCTCAGAGAAGCGTAACAAAACTGACTTAGTAATAGAAGTAAGATAAAGCTGAGTCCAATATGGTGATGCTTTCAATGAGTGTAAGGTACACGGTTGACGCTATTAGCAGAATTGGTTCTATTTAATTTAGACGCTTTGGTCAACATTTCCACTGTTTCCTAGTATAGGCAATATGTGCCTTTCCGAGGAATGTGTATGATCGTAGACTGGTAGAAATCAGTAGCTATTTGGTGAAGTGGGGAGACGGAAACTGGTCCGGTGTAGGAACTGGCATTGGTTCATGGTAATAAGAGCGGTGTGGCGGGATATGCCTGGGATTTGAGTCTGGGCGCATGAGTAGCTCCGTAAACTTGTGCTGGTGGCCACCTCGAAGATGTGGTGACAGTGGTCCATTTTCCTTGTTGATAGGGACCTCCGGTATGTGCAAGAAGGGGACACCCATGTATGTATAAATCCAGGCTTATCTGAACAAAAAATGTACTCTCCTGCAACATTGGAAGTGGGTATGTATTGATATAAAACTGGCCTTTATTGTTTGAGTGTGAAAAGAATGTTGTGGTAGTTTACCTACGTGAAAATAGTCTGTATACTTCTGATGGTTCCATTTCCCACTTTGGCAGCTGCTCTTGACAGTAGAGAAAGCATGTGCTGAAGAATTTCTCAGATTAGACATCTGTTCGGGGTTTGTCGGCTATCTTTAAAGCTCTAGAACTTCTGGGAAAATGTGCCTTATTAAGTACTTTCTTGTTTGATGATACAATGCATGCTGGTTGTCTTGTAACACATACTATCTTAGAGTAGTATGTATTGTAGATGACAAAACTTGCCGGACAAGGTAAATTTGTTCGAAATTTAAGCTGCTAATATGTATAGTTTTCTGCATTGTGGACCACATGTACATGATTTGAAAGTCACAAAAATGTGCAGCTAGAACTCTGGAGAGACATCCCCATTTGTACAGAAGTTAGGGAACCAAGGAAGTACATGAAGGTGTCTGAGAAGCAAGAAATTTGAAACCAATACTTTGAAGAGTGATACTTAGGACATCCTTGAACTATCTGTCCATTTGTATCCACATGTTTTGTAATTCCTTTTGTTACGGTCCCATTATGAGATGCAGAAGAGGGGCGTATTAATTGTGAAGGATATGGAGACTAGCAACGACCTGTACTGACGTACTGAAATTGAGCTTGTTTTGGAGAAATTGTTTGCAAAATGTTATGTTTTCACCGGCTATCCTAAAAGAGATTTAGAAGCAATGTTATAGATGTTGCAAGTATCTACGAACAGTGACTGACCGCTGAACATATACAGGAAGATCCTGTTTGTAAAAAACTGTAGGGTAAGGTTTGTGAACTCGGATGGTTTGACCTGCGTTGGAGCTTAAGCAGCGTGTCATCCATTGTGGATAAACAAATGATCCCATAATGTGAGAGTGTAGCTGGTACTGTAATCGTGCAACTGGAGAATGTGCACTGTTTAGAAGACCATGAATGCGTGCAATAGAAACCATCCTTGAGGCCTAAGAGGGGCCTTGTTTTTTTGTGTTTTTTTAGAAGCGGGAGTAGGCACCCATAGGTCTATGGGAATAAGGAACTCTGCATAGTTCCTGACCAAGCATTACAGGGTTTCTGAAAAACTGCCCATCCTCCGTGACACAGACGATGAAAGGGCAAGTTGCGGCCTGCTGACGACCCTGCACTTCGGACTTGATTGAGTAGCCGGGTCGGGGGCACTGCAGAGTCGATGAAGCCCCGCCTCGGGGCGATACAATCTGGGACCGGCGGTGTGGGGCCGCAGACAAGGCGGCCTCTTACCTCCCCCCTCTTCCCATCAAAGTGAGTCCCAGGGACAGAGGCGAGGGGAAACTCATGTGAACGCGGGGTCCAGTGGAGAATCGCGTGGAGGCGCCTGCGATCCTGAGGCGGGGCCGGAGCTTGTGCGAGCTCTTGATTTTTCGGTGCTTATCGAAAGTGGGCCGAGCGCCAGTTGCATCCTGGCACAAGGATCACAGCATCGGAGCAAAGATAGAGTGAGGCTGACCTCGCTGCATTCCGACAGAACCAAGGGGACGAGCCAGTCCTGCACGATTGCCTTGTGTGCCTGCACATTCTGGTGGGGTTTCAAGTGCCGAGGACTGTGTGGCTGAAATCTGGATCGCCGCTGGGCATCGAGTGGAGGCGGAACCCTTCGGACTGAGCTGGGAGCGGACTTGATGCCGGCTCTCCCTTAGGATGTGACGGTGAGTACAGAGGAGAGTACATAGTGGACCCAGTACCGGTCTGAACCTCCTTCAACTCAGCAGCCAGGGGCAGTTCGAATTGCAGAATGGTCTCATAGGAATGTCACACTGAGGCCATCCAGACTGGAACAAATCAGACCACGTTAAGTGCAGCAGGAGCGCCGCTCATTCATACTGGCCCTAATCCCGAGGAAAAAGTGACTAAGGTGTGGTAACTGATCTGCATAATAGAGCACCTTGTGACCACTTGCTGATTGCTAAACAGCAGGGTGACTCCACGGTAACATCAAGAAGCAGGCTCTTGTTCCCCGGGGAAAACCCAACAGGCTGATTGGGATGAGTCGGCCTCACGGTCAGCCAGCGGCTATTACCCAGTGGAGCTCTGGGCACAGACAGGAGAGTCAGCCTTTTCCAAATTGGACAAGATGTCTGATCCCAAGGAGCAGAAGGGGACTCACCAAACCAAATTCGATAAATCTGTGCTGCACAAGCCTCCAGACGCAGAGGCGATGGCCAGGGCAGCCACCTCGGCTGTATTGATTACGAAAGGCGGAGACTCCACTCTAAAAGACATCATGGAAGCAATAAGTGGAGTAGGTACATCACTTGAAAATAGAATGGACTCCATCACAACTGAGGTAATGCTTATCAGGACTGACCTCCGACAAATGAGTGACAAAGTAAAAACTATGGAAACTGTCACTGCAGAACTCCAACTGCATGTAAAAACCCTGATGCAGCATATCAAAGAACTGCAAGCCATTAGTGATAACATGGAAACTAAGCTGGATGATTATGAGGACAGATCAAGCTGTAACAATGTTAGAATTTTGGGGGCCCCTGAGCGCACTGAGGGGCCCTTGGCTGACCTCTTTCTAGAAGTACTAATTACAAATCACCTACAACCAAGAGCCTTTCTAACTTTTTCTCTATCAAAAGGGCACACCGGATCCCCAGAGGTAGGACAAAGCCTGGGGCCCTTCCTCGGCCTTTGTTGGCCAAACTATTTAATTTCCGTAATCTGGACATTATACTACAGGCAGCCCAGAGTGCCCCGCAGGTGAAATATGAAAACAGCACAATAACCTTCTTTACTGATTTCACATTCAAAGTGCAGAAACAAAGGCAATCCTTTGTGGAGATTAAAAAGGTGCTACATGACAAAGGTATGAAATATTCTATGCTATTTCTGTTAAGAGACCGTACTCGAACGCGCTCGAGACGTTACGGGCAAAAAACAAAAACCCCTTCCCAAACTACATATCCCAGAAGCCCGAGGAGCGTACACGTTGTACGCGAAAAAACCAACGTCAATGGAACGCGTCGGCTACATAGACGCCAGCGCCGCCACATAACACGTCGGAAATTCTTTCCAACGGCCGAAGCGGAGCCGCGCGCTTCCAGTGGATATTCCTGTTTGTCCAAAGTCGCAGTTTCGTGCCCACGTTCGCTCCTTTACAGAGGGGGGGCCTCTATGTGACCCGAAGGTCTGGTAAGGGTGCAGTGCACCAACCCCGTGAAAACTCATTGTTGCAATCCCCGGCCCCTACTCCGTTGGAGAGCTCGGAGCTAGCTCATGCGGAGGAAGGGGGGAATTAACGTTTCCTGGAGTGGCGATATTACTGCCACATAGCTCCTAGTGACCTCCGTGATAGAATTTGCCCAGAGGCATTCCGGCTCTTTTAAAAATCCTCAGACTCTGTGCAAAGAGAATAGCCACAAACATTCCCAGGGTTATTGAGCGGTACCCGATTAAACCTATTCTCTGGTATCTACCCTGATGACCCTACGTTTTCATTTATTGGCATCCATTACCATATACCTACATCATTAATACAGCCCTCAGATAGAGGATGGTCTCTACCATGGCGAGAAACTCTATGTGTTGACACGTCTGTATCAGTCTTTGTGTTTGTGTGTTCTTGACTCCATTCTAACAGGGATTCATCCTAAGGTAGCGGTTTCGCGCTCTCCCTGTGAAGCAAGGTGGAGCCTGGATTGGGGTAGGTGTTGGGAGGGAACTACACAGTTGCGTTGTATGTCTAGAGTGAACCTATGCTACTTGATGACACTGTATTATTATCCTATGGTGCTCTTGTATTTGTGTATCCATTTATGTAGCCAAACCAAAGAGAACATCTGTTAAGACCGCCCTAATAAGAGTACGCCAAAGAAGCCGATTTTTCTGTTTTCTTTACAGGTACACCTTTGTTTATATAGAATAGGGAAGTTATAGGTCTGAACTAAAGACGGTCTGAACTGAATGTTAGGGAAGCTAGGTAGGGTATTAATCGTGTTCCTTATGTCTTACAGGTCTCCCTCCCTGCTGTCCCCATCCTTTCCTTCCCTCACGTGATCCTCCTAATGACCTGTGCCATTACGGCTATCTAGGCTTGGGTAGATCAAGAGGGGGACCAACATTAGCAACAATCCGATCCCGAGGGCTGAACCAACGTGACAATTTCTAACAAGACTGTTAATTGAGGCAGAAGGGACGACATAGTTTTTGGATACCCCAGAGGTGGCACAGGAATGGCTCGATGGATGGAGAACTGTAGGAGGGAACAGCCCCAGACCGTGGCGAAAGATGCTCCACAAAAAAACGACAGAATATGGATACCACAGAACAATTGCCATATCAAGATGATGCAGACAACTGATCTGTCCGTGAGGTCCACTAGCGGGTTAATTCATTTTATCGAAATGCTCATATAGGATGGGCCCAACTGAACGCCATACTGAAGGGCCAAGCAGCAGTAATGTGACTATATTCTTTATATATAAATATAAATGTGCAGCTACTAAGGTAATAAATTGGGGCAGTGGTGGACGATGAGGAGAAGCCCAGGTCACCACCCTCTTGCTTCACACATCAGTTTGGGATAGTGTAACAGGCACTCTGCATAGTTAGGGTAACGGGTAATTTCAATCCCAGGTTGTAGGGAAGCAGGGTGGGGGGTATTAGGTTATATGTTGTTACTGTTTATTACTTAGATGACACAGAGGACAGAGGTAGCAACATGAAGGGAAAGCATGCCTTGTCTTGTGCGGTATGTAACAATGGTCTTACAACGAGCCTAACTGTGATTCACGGTGGACAGTGGGGTAACTTATGGCTGAGAACAAGGACCCAGCATTTAGGTCTCGCCCCCCGCACTGAATTCTGGGTCGGAGATGGGAACACTGCAAGACCACCAGATAAGTCAAGATGGGCCTGATAATAGATAAGGGACTGAGGCTCTACTCCTGGAATGTAAATGGACTGGGGATAAACTAATGCGTGGAATTGTGCTCCAATACATAAAACAACATCTCCAGATGTCATCCTATTGCAAGATACACACCTAATAGGCAACACCGGTAAAGCCCTAAATCGTTGGAGATACAAATTAATAATACATGCCGGATTCTCCACCAGATCTAGAGGGGTGGGGGTACTCACGCGAAGCACCATCGCCCTGACTATAGACTGCACTTGGGTGGACACACAGGGCAGATATGCCACAGTTACAGAAAATTAGGAAGGTCCACCGATCACTATTGTTTGCAATGTATGTCCCTCCAGCTCTCCACAGCTTGGCTTTTCGAGATTTGAGAGATTTACTATTGAACTTTCCGGATGGGAGGCTCCTCATTGGGGGAGATTTTAACGCTGTAACTGAGCTATAACTGGGCTGCTAGACCTCCACCCCCGTGCGACTCACAATTCTCACAGTCACGTTTTTCCAAGAATCCTGACACTTCCGTCAATGACGCCACCAACCACAGCCGATGACCGCTGTAGACGACCTCCTCGACGACGACCATCAGCAATGAAGGTGATCTCCTTTGCCAAGTAAGTATTCAAATCTTGGCTCTGATAGTATTTTTTTAACCTAAAGGAACCATGTACTGTACATAAATGGACCGTCTTCATTGTAAGGGCCATCATGGACAGAGACAGGCGTTGGCGAAGCCCGCTGCTGACAAGGAAATCAGAGTAGTTCAGTTGGGGTAACGACGTGGAGGCGTTGATGATGTCGTCGTTGATGCTGTAAATAATGTCATTGGCATCGTCAAGGTAGTGAAGGCCTTAGATTGAAGCCTTGCTGTTGACATATGGAGCCTTAGGAATAGTGAACTCTATGTGAAATAGTAGGGGTTATATGGCCTGACAGCGAAGTTTCTGAGGAGAGGCCTTTGCGTTTCTCTTTTGATCTGTCTTTCTGAGACTCACGAGGAGTCTTTTTTAAGAATGTTTGACTGCGTCTGGAGTACCTTGGTCCTTGGATGTTTTGTTCTTTAGATGCCATAAAAGCAGCTTTCCCTCTTACCTTATGACAAGGGTGAAGGAAGAGAATGTAATCTGTATGTAGACAATTTTCTTCGACAACAGCCACAGAGTCAAAAAGCTCTTTGCTTTTTAAGGTGTTTTCGTCATTCTAATAATAAAATGCATTTTTGGGGGGGGAATACTAGTTGGTATGTAGCTGAGCAGAGCTGAGAGAGACTTCCTTCAAATGACGTACAGTAGAAAATCTGAGGGATTCAGCCTCTGTTGGGAGTGTTCTAGAGGGTATTGTCACCTGATTGGTTATAGTTCAACTTTGGTCCTTTAAAATAAAAAAAGTCTTATTATGTTATGTTACGTTATTTAGATCTTGATATGGCGCATAATTCATCCCCGTTGGGACATCTCGGCGCTCAATCAGCAGATAGATGAAGTATAAGCAGCATTAGAACAGCCAGGTTTTAAGGGTTTTTTTAAGTTGAATAGACTTGAGCACGTACGGATGAACATGGGAAGTTTGTTCCAGTGGTGCGGGCCAAGGTAATAGCAGTGCGGATATGATGGGGTCAGAAAAGAAATTGATTGCAACTTCTTGTTCAGAAGGTACAGTGTAAATCTGGTCTGAAGGTATTTTGGTCCAGAGCCTGGCAGAGAAGTTTAAACAGTGGTCTCTTATGGATGAGGAGCCAATGTAGGGCTCTCAGTGTACAGGCTGACTGGGTCCTTGGAGGCAGGGTGTTTACATATAGACAGCAGCGTTTTGGACAACTTGCAATTTCGAAAAAGGGATTCGTTAGAGGTGAGGATTAGAACATTGCCATAATTCATGCGGCTGATGATTAAAGCTGAGCGAGTGTCCTCCGGAATCTCAGCGGACGCAACCGGAAGATTTTCTTAAGGAGGTGCATAGTGCCAAAACAGGTTTCACATATGGAGGTGATCTGGTCCCTCATTGATAGTTGGTCGTCTAAAAGTATGCCCAGGTTTCTAGGAGTTCTGCCGGGCAATGTGGTGTGCCAAGTTCTACCAGCCACCAATCCTCCATCCAATAGAGCTGAGCTTTGCCAAACAAAAACATCTCTGTCTTGCCCCCATTAAGTTGAAGACAGTTGAGGGGCATCCAGATGGCAATCTCTCTCACGCAGGTGATAAGTCTCTATTTGACATTCTCAGTCTCCTGCCTACACCCTGAGGAACCCCCTTGTCCAAGGAGGTAGTGTTGGAATGGAACGTACCTATAGAAACTATTTGGATACTATCTTTAAGGAAATCCATCAACCAGTCAAGGGCAGATCCCTGGATACTTATCTAATGGAGAAGCTGCGCCAGAATGGATTGCACAATGGTATCCAATGCTGCCAATAGATCAAGCAGAATCAACATGGCAGGGTGTCCGGCATCCAGAGATAGCCTAATGTTGTCTATTACTGCAAGGAATGTGACACATGTAACACCATGAAATCAGACCATCAACGCCCACAAGGACTATTACAACCTCTCCCCACTCCTAGCCATCCGTGGGAGAACATATCAGTGGACTTTATAGTGGGATTACCCGCAGATGGCGGGTACACCGTGATCATGGTGGTCATAGACTTCCTAACCAAGATGGGACATTTTATGGCTTGCAAGGCAGTTCCCACGGCGGGACAACTAGCCACCCTGATAATGAAAAACATTGTAAGGTTACATGGAATACCCAAAACTATTGTGTCAGACAGAGGATCCCAGTTCACTGCAAGGTTTTGGAAACAATGGTGTTCCGCTCTCCATATAAACACCGCCCTATCAACGAGTTATCATCCACAAACAGATGGGCAAACTGAACGCCTCAATCAGACACTCAAACAATACCTACGGTGTTATGTGAACCAGGGCACGGAGAAGTGGGTAGACCACCTATGGATAGCGGAAATCACTTACAACAACGCCACCCACAGTTCCACAAAGACATCACCCTTTTATTGCTCATATGGTCACCATCCAAGGTTCCTACCCTTTATTCACCCGAATGACATTGCCAGTGTACCTGAAGTGTCTAGAAGAGTGAAACGCATTCAAGAGCTCCTAGAGACAACACAAAAGAATCTACAAACCACGAAACAAAAGTACAAAATAGCTGCGGATAAACACCGAAGACCCGGGCCAATATACCAGAAAGGAGACGCCGTCTGGTTATCAACACGGAACATTCGCTTCAAGAAGCATAGCGTGTTCAGTCCGAAATATATCGGCCCTTACAAAATAGAGAAAATTATCAATCCAGTAACTATGAAGTTGCACTTGCCCTCACACCTGCGGATCCACCCGGTGTTTCACATCTCTCTATTGAAACCAGCCAGCTCGTCAGATATCGTACGCCCCCACCCTGTCATGGTGGGAGACGTTCCTGAATACGAGGTAAAGGGAATTAAAGATTCCAAGATCTATGGATGAAAATTATGGTATCTAGTTGCGTGGAAGGGGTACGGACCCGAAGAAGACTCATGGGAACCCGCAAGCAACGTACACGCTGACCGACTGGTGAACGCGTTCCATAGAAAAAATCCACATAAAACCCGTCCTCTAGCGCGCTCTCGCTGAAAGGAGGGATGTACTGTTAGAGACCGTACTCGAGCGCGCTCGAGACGTTACGGGCAAAAAACAAAAACCCCTTCCCAAACTACATATCCCAGAAGCCCGAGGAGCGTACACGTTGTACGCGAAAAAACCAACGTCAATGGAACGCGTCGGCTACATAGACGCCAGCGCCGCCACACAACACGTCGGAAATTCTTTCCAACGGCCGAAGCGGAGCCGCGCGCTTCCAGTGGATATTCCTGTTTGTCCAAAGTCGCAGTTTCGTGCCCACGTTCGCTCCTTTACAGAGGGGGGGCCTCTACCTGACCCGAAGGTCTGGTAAGGGTGCAGTGCACCAACCCCGTGAAAACCCATTGTTGCAATCCCCGGCCCCTACTCCGATGGAGAGCTCGGAGCTAGCTCATGCGGAGGAAGGTGGGGGGGAATTAACGTTTCCTGGAGTGGCGGTATTACTGCCACATAGCTCCTAGTGACCTCCGTGATAGAATTTGCCCGGAGGCGTTCCGGCTCTTTTAAAAATCCTCAGACTCTGTGCAAAGAGAATAGCCACAAACATTCCCAGGGGTATTGAGCGGTACCCGATTAAACCTATTCTCTGGTATCTACCCTGATGACCCTACGTTTTCATTTATTGGCATCCATTACCATATACCTACATCATTAATACAGCACTCAGATAGAGGATGGTCTCTACCATGACGAGAAACTCTATGTGTTGACACGTCTGTATCAGTCTTTGTGTTTGTGTGTTCTTGACTCCATTCTAACAGGGATTCATCCTAAGGTAGCGGTTTCGCGCTCTCCCTGTGAAGCAAGGTGGAGCCTGGATTGGGGTAGGTGTTGGGAGGGAACTACGCAGTTGCGTTGTATGTCTAGGGTGAACCTATGCTCCTTGATGACACTGTATTATTATCCTATGATGCTCTTGTATTTGTGTATCCATTTATGTAGCCAAACCAAAGAGAACATCTGTTAAGACCGCCCTAATAAGAGTACGCCAAAGAAGCCGATTGTTCTGTTTTCTTTACAGGTACACCTTTGTTTATATAGAATAGGGAAGTTATAGGTCTGAACTAAAGACGGTCTGAACTGAATGTTAGGGAAGCTAGGTAGGGTATTAATCGTGTTCCTTATGTCTTACAGGTCTCCCTCCCTGCTGTCCCCATCCTTTCCTTCCCTCACTTGATCCTCCTAATGACCTGTGCCATTACGGCTATCTAGGCTTGGGTAGATCAAGAGGGGGACCAACATTAGCAACAATCCGATCCTGAGGGCTGAACCAACATGACAATTTCTAACAAGACTGTTAATTGAGGCAGAAGGGAAGACATAGTTTTTGGATACCCCAGAGGTGGCACAGGAATGGCTCGATGGATGGAGAACTGTAGGAGGGAACAGCCCCAGACCGCGGCGACAGATGCTCCACAAAAAAACGTCAGAATATGGATACCACAGAACAATTGCCATATCAAGATGATGCAGACAACTGATCTGTCCGTGAGGTCCACTCGCGGGTTAATTCATTTTATCGAAATGCTCATATAGGATGGGCCCAACTGAACGCCATACTGAAGGGCCAAGCAGCAGCAATGTGACTATATTCTTTATATATAAATATAAATGTGCAGCTACTAAGGTAATAAATTGGGGCGGTGGTAGACGATGAGGAGAAGCCCAGGTCACCACCCTCTTGCTTCACACATCAGTTTGGGATAGTGTAACAGGCACTCTGCATAGTTAGGGTAACGGGTAATTTCAATCCCAGGTTGTAGGGAAGCAGGGTGGGGGGTATTAGGTTATATGTTGTTACTGTTTATTACTTAGATGACACAGAGGACAGAGGTAGCAACATGAAGGGAAAGCATGCATTGTCTTGTGCTGTATGTAACAATGGTCTTACAACGAGCCTAACTGTGATTCACGGTGGACAGTGGGGTAACTTATGGCTGAGAACAAGGACCCAGCATTTAGGTCTCGCCCCCCGCACTGAATTCTGGGTCGGAGATGGGAACACTGCAAGATCACCAGATAAGTCAAGATGGGCCTGGTAATAGATAAGGGACTGAGGCTCTACTCCTGGAATGTAAATGGACTGGGGATAAACTAATGCGTGGAATTGTGCTCCAATACATAAAACAACATCTCCAGATGTCATCCTATTGCAAGATACACACCTAATAGGCAACACCGGTAAAGCCCTAAATTGTTGGAGATACAAATTAATAATACATGCCGGATTCTCCACCAGATCTAGAGGGGTGGGGATACTCACGTGAAGCACCATCCCCCTGACTATAGACTGCACTTGGGTGGACACACAGGGCAGATATGCCACAGTTACAGAAAATTAGGAAGGTCCACCGATCACTATTGTTTGCAATGTATGTCCCTCCAGCTCTCCACAGCTTGGCTTTTCGAGATTTGAGAGATTTACTATTGAACTTTCCGGATGGGAGGCTCCTCATTGGGGGAGATTTTAACGCTGTAACTGAGCTATAACTGGGCTGCTAGACCTCCACCCCCGTGCGACTCACAATTCTCACAGTCACGTTTTTCCAAGAATCCTGACACTTCCGTCAATGACGCCACCAACCACAGCCGATGACCGCTGTAGACGACCTCCTCGACGACGACCATCAGCAATGAAGGTGATCTCCTTTGCCAAGTAAGTATTCAAATCTTGGCTCTGATAGTATTTTTTTAACCTAAAGGAACCATGTACTATACATAAATGGACAGTCTTCATTGTAAGGGCCATCATGGACAGAGACAGGCGTTGGTGAAGCCCGCTGTTGACGAGGAAATCAGAGTAGTTCAGTTGGGGTAACGACGTGGAGGCGTTGATGATGTCGTCGTTGATGCTGTAAATAATGTCATTGGCATCGTCAAGGTAGTGAAGGCCTTAGATTGAAGCCTTGCTGTTGACATATGGAGCCTTAGGAATAGTGAACTCTATGTGAAATAGTAGGGGTTATATGGCCTGACAGCGAAGTTTCTGAGGAGAGGCCTTTGCGTTTCTCTTTTGATCTGTCTTTCTGAGACTCACGATGAGTCTTTTTTAAGAATGTTTGACTGCGTCTGGAGTACCTTGCTCCTTAGATGTTTTGTTCTTTAGATGCCATAAAAGCAGCTTTCCCTCTTACCTTATGACAAGGGTGAAGGAAGAGAATGTAATCTGTATGTAGACAATTTTCTTCGACAACAGCCAGAGTCAAAAAGCTCTTTGCTTTTTAAGGTGTTTTCGTCATTCTAATATTAAAATGCATTTTTTGGGGGGGAATACTAGTTGGTATGTAGCTGAGCAGAGTTCAGAGAGACTCCCTTCAAATGACGTACAGTAGAAAATCTGAGGGATTCAGCCTCTGTTGGGAGTGTTCTAGAGGGTATTGTCACCTGATTGGTTATAGTTCAACTTTGGTCCTTTAAAAAAAAAAAAAAGTCTTATTATGTTATGTTACGTTATTTAGATCTTGATATGGTGCATGATTCATCCCCGTTTGGACATCTCGGCGCTCACTCAGCAGATAGATGAAGTATAAGCAGCATTAGAACAGCCAGGTTTTAAGGTGTTTTTTAAGTTGAATAGACTTGAGCACGTACGGATGAACATGGGAAGTTTGTTCCAGTGGTGCGGGCCAAGGTAATAGCAGTGCGGATATGCTGGGGTCAGAAAAGAAATTGATTGCAACTTCTTGTTCAGAAGGTACAGTGTAAGTCTGGTCTGAAGGTATTTTGGTCCAGAGCCTGGCAGAGCAGTTTAAACAGTGGTCTCTTATGGATGAGGAGCCAATGTAGGGCTCTCAGTGTACAGGCTGACGGGGTCCGTGGAGACAGGGTGTTTACATATAGACAGCAGCGTTTTGGACAACTTGCAATTTCGAAAAAGGGATTCGTTAGAGGGGAGGATTAGGACATTGCCATAATTCATGCAGCTGATGATTAAAGCTAAGCGAGTGTCCTCCGGAATCTCAGCGGACGCAACCGGAAGATTTTCTTAAGGAGGTGCATAGTGCCAAAACAGGTTTCACATATGGAGGTGATCTGGTCCCTTATTGATAGTTGGTCGTCTAAAAGTATGCCCAGGTTTCTAGGAGTTCTGCCGGGCAATGTGGTGTGCCAAGTTCTACCAGCCACCAATCCTCCATCCAATAGAGCTGAGCTTTGCCAAACAAAAACATCTCTGTCTTGCCCCCATTAAGTTGAAGACAGTTGAGGGGCATCCAGATGGCAATCTCTCTCACGCAGGTGATAAGTCTCTATTTGAAATTCTCAGTCTCCTGCCTACACCCTGAGGAACCCCCTTGTCCAAGGAGGTAGTGTTGGAATGGAACGTACCTATAGAAACTATTTGGATCCTATCTTTAAGGAAATCCATCAACCAGTCAAGGGCAGATCCCTGGATACTTATCTAATGGAGAAGCTGCGCCAGAATGGATTGCACAATGCTATCCAATGCTGCCAATATATCAAGCAGAATCAACATGGCAGGGTGTCCGGCATCCAGGGATAGCCTAATATTGTCTATTACTGCAAGGAATGTGACACATGTAACACCATGAAATCAGACCATCAACGCCCACAAGGACTATTACAACCTCTCCCCACTCCTAGCCATCCGTGGGAGAACATATCAGTGGATTTTATAGTGGGATTACCCGCAGATGGCGGGTACACCGTGATCATGGTGGTCATAGACTTCCTAACCAAGATGGGACATTTTATGGCTTGCAAGGCAGTTCCCACGGCGGGACAACTAGCCACCCTGATAATGAAAAACATTGTAAGGTTACATGGAATACCCAAAATTATTGTGTCAGACAGAGGATCCCAGTTCACTGCAAGGTTTTGGAAACAATGGTGTTCCGCTCTCCATATAAACACCGCCCTATCAACGAGTTATCATCCACAAACAGATGGGCAAACTGAACGCCTCAATCAGACACTCAAACAATACCTACGGTGTTATGTGAACCAGGGCACGGAGAAGTGGGTAGACCACCTATGGATAGCGGAAATCGCTTACAACAACGCCACCCACAGTTCCACAAAGACATCACCCTTTTATTGCTCATATGGTCACCATCCAAGGTTCCTACCCTTTATTCACCCGAATGACATTGCCAGTGTACCTGAAGTGTCTAGAAGAGTGAAACGCATTCGAGAGCTCCTAGAGACAACACAAAAGAATCTACAAACCACGAAACAAAAGTACAAAATAGCTGCGGATAAACACCGAAGACCCGGGCCAATATACCATAAAGGAGACGCCGTCTGGTTATCAACACGGAACATTCGCTTCAAGAAGCATAGCGTGTTCAGTCCTAAATATATCGGCCCTTACAAAATAGAGAAAATTATCAATCCAGTAACTATGAAGTTGCACTTGCCCTCACACCTGCGGATTCACCCGGTGTTTCACATCTCTCTATTAAAACCAGCCAGCTCGTCAGATATCGTACGCCCCCACCCTGTCATGGTGGGAGACGTTCCTGAATACGAGGTAAAGGGAATTAAAGATTCCAAGATCTATGGATGAAAATTATGGTATCTAGTTGCGTGGAAGGGGTACGGACCCGAAGAAGACTCCTGGGAACCCGCAAGCAACGTACACGCTGACCGACTGGTGAACGCGTTCCATAGAAAAAATCCACATAAAACCCGTCCTCTAGCGCGCTCTCGCTGAAATGAGGGATGTACTGTTAGAGACCGTACTCGAGCGCGCTCGAGACGTTACGGGCAAAAAACAAAAACCCCTTCCCAAACTACATATCCCAGAAGCCCGAGGAGCGTACACGTTGTACGCGAAAAAACCAACGTCAATGGAACGCGTCGGCTACATAGACGCCAGCGCCGCCACACAACACGTCGGAAATTCTTTCCAACGGCCGAAGCGGAGCCGAAGCGGAGCCGCGCGCTTCCAGTGGACATTCCTGTTTGTCCAAAGTCGGAGTTTCGTGCCCACGTTCGCTCCTTTACAGAGGGGGGGCCTCTACGTGACCCGAAGGTCTGGTAAGGGTGCAGGGCACCAACCCCGTGAAAACCCATTGTTGCAATCCCCGGCCCCTACTCCGTTGGAGAGCTCGGAGCTAGCTCATGCGGAGGAAGGGGGGGGGGGATTAACGTTTCCTGGAGTGGCGGTATTACTGCCACATAGCTCCTAGTGACCTCCGTGATAGAATTTGCCCGGAGGCATTCCGGCTCTTTTAAAAATCCTCACACTCTGTACAAAGAGAATAGCCACAAACATTCCCAGGGGTATTGAGCGGTACCCGATTAAACCTATTCTCTGGTATCTACCCTGATGACCCTACGTTTTCATTTATCGGCATCCATTACCATATACCTACATCATTAATACAGCCCTCAGATAGAGGATGGTCTCTACCATGACGAGAAACTCTATGTGTTGACACGTCTGCATCAGTCTTTGTGTTTGTGTGTTCTTGACTCCATTCTAACAGGGATTCATCCTAAGGTAGCGGTTTCGCGCTCTCCCTGTGAAGCAAGGTGGAGCCTGGATTGGGGTAGGTGTTGGGAGGGAACTACGCAGTTGCGTTGTATGTCTAGGGTGAACCTATGCTCCTTGATGACACTGTATTATTATCCTATGATGCTCTTGTATTTGTGTATCCATTTATGTAGCCAAACCAAAGAGAACATCTGTTAAGACCGCCCTAATAAGAGTACGCCAAAGAAGCCGATTGTTCTGTTTTCTTTACAGGTACACCTTTGTTTATATAGAATAGGGAAGTTATAGGTCTGAACTAAAGACGGTCTGAACTGAATGTTAGGGAAGCTAGGTAGGGTATTAATCGTGTTCCTTATGTCTTACAGGTCTCCCTCCCTGCTGTCCCCATCCTTTCCTTCCCTCACTTGATCCTCCTAATGACCTGTGCCATTACGGCTATCTAGGCTTGGGTAGATCAAGAGGGGGACCAACATTAGCAACAATCCGATCCCGAGGGCTGAACCAACGTGACAATTTCTAACAAGACTGTTAATTGAGGCAGAAGGGAAGACATAGTTTTTGGATACCCCAGAGGTGGCACAGGAATGGCTAGATGGATGGAGAACTGTAGGAGGGAACAGCCCCAGACCGCGGCGACAGATGCTCCACAAAAAAACGTCAGAATATGGATACCACAGAACAATTGCCATATCAAGATGATGCAGACAACTGATCTGTCCGTGAGGTCCACTCGCGGGTTAATTCATTTTATCGAAATGCTCATATAGGATGGGCCCAACTGAACGCCATACTGAAGGGCCAAGCAGCAGTAATGTGACTATATTCTTTATATATAAATATAAATGTGCAGCTACTAAGGTAATAAATTGGGGCAGTGGTGGACGATGAGGAGAAGCCCAGGTCACCACCCTCTTGCTTCACACATCAGTTTGGGATAGTGTAACAGGCACTCTGCATAGTTAGGGTAACGGGTAATTTCAATCCCAGGTTGTAGGGAAGCAGGGTGGGGGGTATTAGGTTATATGTTGTTACTGTTTATTACTTAGATGACACAGAGGACAGAGGTAGCAACATGAAGGGAAAGCATGCCTTGTCTTGTGCGGTATGTAACAATGGTCTTACAACGAGCCTAACTGTGATTCACGGTGGACAGTGGGGTAACTTATGGCTGAGAACAAGGACCCAGCATTTAGGTCTCGCCCCCCGCACTGAATTCTGGGTCGGAGATGGGAACACTGCAAGACCACCAGATAAGTCAAGATGGGCCTGATAATAGATAAGGGACTGAGGCTCTACTCCTGGAATGTAAATGGACTGGGGATAAACTAATGCGTGGAATTGTGCTCCAATACATAAAACAACATCTCCAGATGTCATCCTATTGCAAGATACACACCTAATAGGCAACACCGGTAAAGCCCTAAATCGTTGGAGATACAAATTAATAATACATGCCGGATTCTCCACCAGATCTAGAGGGGTGGGGGTACTCACGCGAAGCACCATCGCCCTGACTATAGACTGCACTTGGGTGGACACACAGGGCAGATATGCCACAGTTACAGAAAATTAGGAAGGTCCACCGATCACTATTGTTTGCAATGTATGTCCCTCCAGCTCTCCACAGCTTGGCTTTTCGAGATTTGAGAGATTTACTATTGAACTTTCCGGATGGGAGGCTCCTCATTGGGGGAGATTTTAACGCTGTAACTGAGCTATAACTGGGCTGCTAGACCTCCACCCCCGTGCGACTCACAATTCTCACAGTCACGTTTTTCCAAGAATCCTGACACTTCCGTCAATGACGCCACCAACCACAGCCGATGACCGCTGTAGACGACCTCCTCGACGACGACCATCAGCAATGAAGGTGATCTCCTTTGCCAAGTAAGTATTCAAATCTTGGCTCTGATAGTATTTTTTTAACCTAAAGGAACCATGTACTGTACATAAATGGACAGTCTTCATTGTAAGGGCCATCATGGACAGAGACAGGCGTTGGTGAAGCCCGCTGTTGACGAGGAAATCAGAGTAGTTCAGTTGGGGTAACGACGTGGAGGCGTTGATGATGTCGTCGTTGATGCTGTAAATAATGTCATTGGCATCGTCAAGGTAGTGAAGGCCTTAGATTGAAGCCTTGCTGTTGACATATGGAGCCTTAGGAATAGTGAACTCTATGTGAAATAGTAGGGGTTATATGGCCTGACAGCGAAGTTTCGGAGGAGAGGCCTTTGCGTTTCTCTTTTGATCTGTCTTTCTGAGACTCACGATGAGTCTTTTTTAAGAATGTTTGACTGCGTCTGGAGTACCTTGCTCCTTAGATGTTTTGTTCTTTAGATGCCATAAAAGCAGCTTTCCCTCTTACCTTATGACAAGGGTGAAGGAAGAGAATGTAATCTGTATGTAGACAATTTTCTTCGACAACAGCCAGAGTCAAAAAGCTCTTTCCTTTTTAAGGTGTTTTCGTCATTCTAATATTAAAATGCATTTTTTGGGGGGGAATACTAGTTGGTATGTAGCTGAGCAGAGTTCAGAGAGACTCCCTTCAAATGACGTACAGTAAAAAATCTGAGGGATTCAGCCTCTGTTGGGAGTGTTCTAGAGGGTATTGTCACCTGATTGGTTATAGTTCAACTTTGGTCCTTTAAAAAAAAAAAAAGTCTTATTATGTTATGTTACGTTATTTAGATCTTGATATGGCGCATGATTCATCCCCGTTGGGACATCTCGGCGCTCAATCAGCAGATAGATGAAGTATAAGCAGCATTAGAACAGCCAGGTTTTAAGGTGTTTTTTAAGTTGAATAGACTTGAGCACGTACGGATGAACATGGGAAGTTTGTTCCAGTGGTGCGGGCCAAGGTAATAGCAGTGCGGATATGCTGGGGTCAGAAAATAAATTGATTGCAACTTCTTGTTCAGAAGGTACAGTGTAAGTCTGGTCTGAAGGTATTTTGGTCCAGAGCCTGGCAGAGCAGTTTAAACAGTGGTCTCTTATGGATGAGGAGCCAATGTAGGGCTCTCAGTGTACAGGCTGGCGGGGTCCTTGGAGGCAGGGTGTTTACATACAGACAGCAGCGTTTTGGACAACTTGCAATTTCAAAAAAGGGATTCGTTAGAGGTGAGGATTAGGACATTGCCATAATTCATGCGGCTGATGATTAAAGCTAGGCGAGTGTCCTCCGGAATCTCAGCGGACGCAACCGGAAGATTTTCTTAAGGAGGTGCATAGTGCCAAAACAGGTTTCACATATGGAGGTGATCTGGTCCCTCATTGATAGTTGGTCGTCTAAAAGTATGCCCAGGTTTCTAGGAGTTCTGCCGGGCAATGTGGTGTGCCAAGTTCTACCAGCCACCAATCCTCCATCCAATAGAGCTGAGCTTTGCCAAACAAAAACATCTCTGTCTTGCCCCCATTAAGTTGAAGACAGTTGAGGGGCATCCAGATGGCAATCTCTCTCACGCAGGTGATAAGTCTCTATTTGACATTCTCAGTCTCCTGCCTACACAAGATGACTGAGTGTCGCCTGCGGAAGAACATGTCTCAAACCCAAAGGACTTAACTAGTTGGGCTAAGGGGGCTAGGTAGATGCTAAAAGGTGTAGGGCTCAAGGAGGAGCCCTGAGGAACCCCCTTGTCCAAGGAGGTAGTGTTGGAATGGAACGTACCTATAGAAACTGTTTGGATCCTATCTTTAAGGAAATCCATCAACCAGTCAAGGGCAGATCCCTGGATACTTATCTAATGGAGAAGCTGCGCCAGAATGGATTGCACAATGGTATCCAATGCTGCCAATAGATCAAGCAGAATCAACATGGCAGGGTGTCCGGCATCCAGGGATAGCCTAATATTGTCTATTACTGCAATTAGAACAGTCTAAGAGCGGTGGGAGGGTCTGAAGCCTGATTGAGAGATGTTCAGTAAACTATTGCTCTCCAGGTAGATGGAGAGCTGTTTGTTGACCTTGCCAGCAGAGGGAGGAGAGATATGGGACGGTAATTAATTGGATCTTTTGGGTCTGGGTTTGGTTCCTATATGATAGGTATAACATGAGCTGTTTTCCATATTCACGGAACAGTGGCTTGGGTCTGGGATTGTGTAGGGACGTAGGATCTGCTTTCATGGTTACCTCCACTTTTTCCGGGAGTCAGTATGTTTTTTGACTGGTATGTCTGGGATCCTGATAATCAGGACCCCAGTCACTGTGCTTTCTCCCTAAATTGACCATGGTAAGAACTGTTGTACATCCACAATTGGCTAATGGTATACCCTTGTAAGTCCCTAGTATATGGTACTGAGGTACCTAAGGCATAGGTACACCAGGGGTCTCACATAGGCCACTCATGAGAGACCACTCAAACTGTGACTACAGGGCTGCCATTACAGCCTGTGTGAGTTGGGGCTTGCACCTCTCACGCCAGATAAAAGTTTCCTTATATCTGAGGTCACTACACTTAATACGTATAAGTCAACCCTATGGTAGGCCTGAAGGCAGACTGCTTGGTTACAAGTGTGAGGGTGCCTCTGCATGAGCAGGACAGCCCTACAAACCCTGGAGTCGATTCTCCAGGCTTTTTAAGTGAGGTCAGCCATTTTAATACATATAGTGGACATCAGTCATTAAGAGATGTTTAACTAAATAGTAGCTGTACCGAACTCGGTCATGTTTGGTATCAAACATGTTGGAATCATACTCAATACCAATTCCAATGTTGGAAGTATGAACCCATGTACTGGGGGGCTCCCTTGGGTTACCCCCTGTACTTCCGGTTGCAGCCTTTCAGGGTCTGATAGCAAGCTAGTGCTGCTGCAGACCACAGACACGATTCTGCCCTCTTGCTGCTGAGCAGGCTCAAGCAGGGGAAGGTAGAACAATAGGTTTCCTATCACAGGGAGGTGTGACCACCTCCCAGACAGGACTTTGTGTATTGGGTCGGGGTAGGGGCGCTTGCTAGCCCCACCAGGCTGTTTTGAAGGCACATTTGGTGCCCTCCTTGCATACTCCAGTTTGAACCAGTTCAGCGGAGCCCTTGGCTCCCGCTATGGCGTAAACTGGAAAAAGGACATGGGAGTATTCTCTCCTCTGTCCAGTCCCTCCTCTGGGAGGGACTCTTTGAGTTGTTCCAACCCTTCCCTTAGGGTACTTAAGAACTTACCTGTGGGTGGGTCCTCGGAATCGTCATGGGACAAGACTCATGACTAAAACCAAGTCACTCTTCAACCGCCTGGACACTTGGACTTCGCCTGGAACCGAAATTGCATCAAGGAAGACTCCTGCTGCTCCTGGTCTCGCTGTTCTGCAAGTCTTCTTCATTGTCTGTGTCTGTGCTCCATCCAGGACCTTAAACAAACCTGTGGACATCACGGATACTAGAAGTAATCTCCCTTGGCGTGAAGGAGTCACTCCCCTGCATCTGCAGGCACCGTAATGAAGCTGACTGGTCTGTCGCTCCTGACATCCTACCGACTTCGAAAGGCTCAGCAACACAGGCTGTGGTTCTGCAACTCCCTCGAGGCCTGACCTGTTCTCTTTGCAATTTTGAGGACAGTATCCCTCGTCAGAAGCCCTGGGACCAAACCCCTGTGCACTGCGTCAACTTGGTGTTGCCAAGGCTTGTTAGCTCTGCTCTTCAGAGATCTTTGGGCTGCAAGACGCTCCAGCCTCCAGCATGTCTTCAAGCCAAGTACAGCATCCTCACTGCATCCTCTCCACCGTGGGCTTTCCATCTTGGTGAGCTGCTCAAGATCCTCTAGAGACTACTGTGCCTTCAGCCTGTGGGTCCTCTTGAGAGTCTTCTTCTGCTCAAGTGGTCTCCCCTGCTTGCTCTGGGCCTGCTCTGACTACCCTACTTGTGGTGAGTTCCTTGGACGTTGCTGATCCCAGCACTGCTCCTTTTTCGCTTTCTACCCCAGTTGCAGCTCCCACCAGACACCGACCCCCTGGTTCTCTACTTCCAATGTGGGACAGCTCATATAGGCCCCTGGTCTTCTTCAGCATCACCTAGCCCCCTCACAGCTGCAGCAACAAGGTCACTATCAACCCTTCTGAACCATCTGACATCGATTTGCATTGCTGGATTCCACTGGACTCTTGCACAGTCTTCCCCAGCGGCATCTTTCCCGAAGTCCTCCATTGTGGTCTGCGAAGGTTTCCGACTTCGCTTCACGCTTATGGACCCAGCTTCCCTGGTGTAGGTATCCTGGGGTATCCACAGGTGGCGTGATTCTCCAACCTTCTGTCTTGCACAGGGTTTCTTCAGGGTCCACTGGGAAGGGTCCTACTTTTTCAAAACTGCAACTCCGACTTCCTTGTTGACTTCTATTGGACACATAGCTATGTTTCCACTCTCCACACAGCCTCCGTGGGTTTTCTGGGTACTTACCTTGGATGGTTCCTTGTGTCCCTAGCTCATCTGAGACTCCTGGTCAAAGTCCTGACTTCGGTAGCGGTTCACATTCCACTTTTTTAGTATACGGTTTGGTCTCCCCTGGAGACCAGTGTATTTTGTGCTACTTACCTTATTGCAATTGAAGTATTATTGTATATTTGTGTTTATATCTCCCTGTAGGAGATATACAAATGTGATTGTGAGTGTTGTGTAATAAATAGACATATTTTATATATACACTGTGTGGTTCTTTTTGGTTTAACCTACACTACATGATTAACCTGGTAAAACAAGCTGCTTAACACTCTTACAAGATAAGCCGGAAGGCTGCTCTCCATAGCAACCACTTTGAGAGCTTTCAAAGGTTATCAAAGACCACTAAAATCACCATAAGGGTCCCCACGATTAGTGCAAGGTGCTTCACTTACATAAGTGTGCACCATATACTGCGCCAGCCTCCTATAGATAGCATAATGGAAAGCAAGATACTATCCATCGCGATATTGATTGTTTGGACATGGCTAAACCTGTACATATCGACTCATAGATCACAAACAATTGGTCCGACTTTTCGATTTCTTTTGTCTTGTGCAGATAAAACTTGAAGACCCGCCTAACGTCTAGAGAATGGAGAGTCCTTTCAGCAGTTGTGGAAGGGTGCTGAAAAAAAGTACGCAGGGAAATGGTCTGATTCACGTGAAGGTCCGAAATGACTTTACATAGGAATTTTGGATGAGACCTCCGAACTACCATGCTGGAATGAAAAACAGTGTATAGTTTGTGAGAACACAACACCTGAATTTCTCTAACCCTACATGCTGATGTGATCGGCAAGAGGAAAACAGTTTTCCAAAACAGATGCTGAAAGGACCATTTGTGAATGGGCTCAAAGGGGCCTGCATGAGGCATGAGAGGACTATATTATGCTCCCAGGGAGGAGATGGATGCCTTATGGAAGGGAAAACCTTTTTCATCCCTTCGAAAAAATCTTTGATGGGGGCGCTAGAGAGCCCGGAGCAAGATGGCCGCATCTTAGTGCAGCCCTGCTGGCCGAGACTCCAATCCGCCTACTATCCTTGTTAATTAGTGTCATCCACGGCTCCGCTGACCGGATCTGCCCTCCGTACCGTCTGAGGATCATTTTGGTGTCCTTTTGCCGAACAGAGCTGCCTTGCAACTACGTCTCCGCCTCACACCAGGATCCAGCGCGTAATGACGGTGTCGCTCTACCCCCTCTGGCGGCCTGCTGTTTGAGAGGCTGCTATCCTGGTGCCGAGTGCAGCGCTCCACTGGCTGTGGTGCGAGGTGACCCCTGAGGCGTTGTAGGGCTGTGCCTGGAATGCTCCGGTGGCGGCCGCCCTGCGGAGCTGGGTGTCCCGGGTGCCTGCGGCCCTGTAGCGTGGGGGCAGGCTCCTCACCTTCGCCCGCCCTTGAGTGTCGCGATCCCTGGTTGTGGGCAGAGAGGCTGTGGCGGTGCTCAGAGGACATCTGACCCTGCTGGCAGGCAGGTCGCCCCCACGCCGCTGCTCGTCACCTGACCGCCGGGTTCCTGCCTCCCTGCTGCCTCCTTGTTCCTGGGCTCTTTCCCTTTTTCCTTCCTCTCTGCCCTGCGTGCCAGCTCCCCCCCCTCTCCCGATCTGGCCCTTCCCACCACTGCTCCCCCGCGGCCCGCCCCCCTGCACGCCCATTGGCTCCTGCCTCCTTGCTGCCTCCTTGTTCCTGGGTTCTTTTCCTTTTTCCTTCCCCTCTGCCCTGCGTGCCAGTTCCCCCGCACCCCGCCGCTCCCGATCCGGCCCTTCCTGCCGCTGCTCCCCCGCAGCCCGCCCCCCTGCACACCCATTGGCCTCCCCGCTCCCGCCTCCCAGCTGCTCCTCCCTCCCAAGCCACCTCATATGCAGGCCGAGAAGCGGTAGCAGGAGCAACCTCTGACCCTGCTTGCAGGCAGGTCGCCCCCAAGTCGCTGCTCGTCACCTGACCGCCTGGTTCCTGCCTCCTTGTTCCTGGGCTCTTTCCCTTTTTCCTTCCCCTCTGCCCTGCGTGCCAGTTCCCCCCGCCGCTCCCGATCTGGCCCTTCATGCTGCTGCTCCCCCGCGGCCCGGCCCCCCTGCACATCCATTGGCCTTCCCGCTCCCGCCTCCCAGCTGCTCCTCCCTCCCAAGCCACCTCATATGCTGGCGCGCCTAAGGCAAGCCCGTCTGCGCCCGTTCGCGCCTGGACTGCGCTCAGTGCCAGAAACCCTGGACCCCGCGAACGCCACGACACCAGAATCCACTACAACGCCAGCACCCTCCATGCACTCAACGCCGGCCAAAACCATACCTGCTTCCAGGCCACCCCGAAACGGACCCATGGACCCTTCTCCTGCCACACCTGCAGCTTCACCTGCGACAGAACCACCAAATCTCCAAGGACTGGACCCAACCACCTCCGGTGCATACTCCTCAACACCCGCTCCACACGCAAACACGCCGTCGAGCTCTAGGATCTGCTCGACACCTCCGCCCCAGACGTGGCCTTTCTGACCAAGACCTGGTAGAACGACTCCTCGGCGCCCGACATCGCTATAGCCATCCCGGACGGCTACAAGATCACCCGCAGGGATCGCGCCAACGGAATCGGAGGAGGAATAGCCATCGTCCACAAGTCCACCCTCAAGGTCGCCATCCACGCAGACGACACCCTCAACACCGCCGAACACCTGCACTTCCGGATCCACACCGACCCTGTTAGACCTGGCACATTGGTGTGAGTCTCCCTTCCTCATGTATTTTATTGCTGGTGTTAGTTGCTCAGGGCACTGTGCCACTGCTGTCCAGTGCCACAGTGCAAGTGCTCCCTATTGTAAATTGAAGTATGATTTATGATTCCATGATTGGTTGGTTTGGTTTATTTGTCAGACCCTACTACAGTGCACCAGGAGTGCCCAGGGCTTGTAATCCAAATACTGCTGGTGGGCTTGCAGCACTGGTTGTGCCACCCACAGAAGCAGCCTGTAAACATGTGTCTAAGATCTGCCATTGCAGAGCCTGCGTGCAGTCTGGTACTGTCATGCTGACTGGGCAAGTGCACCCACTTGCCTGTCCCTAAACCTTCCCTTTTCTTCATATCAGACACCCCTATGGTAGGCCCAAGGGCAGGGTGCATTGTAAGGATAAGGTAGGACATGCCTTGGTGTGTCTGGCATGTTCTAATAGTGAATTACAGCCATTTTCGTTTTTCATTATTGCAAGGCTACCTGTTCTCCATAGGCCAGAATGGGCAGTTTGCTTATTACATTTTGTAATCCTAACTGACTCAGGGAACATGGTAGAAATTCGAATTTAGTGTGCCTGACCTCAGGATGATAAAATACATCTTTTAGTAAAGTTGGTTTTAACATTCTGTGTTTGAAAATGCCACTTTTAGAAAGTAGGCATTTTCTCGTCTAACCATTCAAACCTGCCTCTGCTAGGCTGTGGGTATTCCTTTGTCTGGAGTTTGAGTGACAGGGCTGTGGAATTCCAGGAGACAGGGTGAGGTGTCCCAGTGGTGAATAGAGAGATCTGTATCCAGATGGGTGGCAGGAGTTGCACCTGGGACCTGAATAGGGCTGTGCCTGCCTTCCACAATGCTGGCTCCACCTTCTGGGGAGCGGCTGATGTCTCTGCCCTGCACAGTGAATGAAGAGAAGGAATCCTGTCAACAAAGTGCTCCAGTGCTGTAATTGCCTTCCACAATGCTGGCTCCACCTCCTTTGGGCGTCTAATGTTTCTGCCCTGCACTGTGAAAGGAAAGGAGAAGTCTGGTAAACAGAGTGCTCAGGAACTGGTTTGGACTGGGCAAAGGCCCCTCTGCCTTCAGAGGACAAAGGATTTCTGGGTATAAATATTGGGACCCTGATCCCAAGAATTTAGATCACTTTGGGAAAACAAGAAGAACCTCTGCTGAGGGAGGAACCAGAAAAAGGTGAGGAGGAAACTATCCCTGACCTGGGGGATTGGCCTGCAGTGGTTGCCTTACTGCCAAAGAGAGGAGAAAGGAACTTTGTGTGTACTTTTGCTCAACTTGTGAAGGATCTCCAAGGGCTTGGAAAAGAGCTTGCCTCCTGCTGAAGTCTCAGGAACAACAGACTTCACCCCCCCCAGCTCCCCAGAGTTCTTTGGAAGTGCCTGCTGCTGTTGTTGGGCATTCTGAGGAACTGCGTGTCACAAGGAGCTGGAAGCGCGACTCAAGAAGGAGAAGTGTGCCGCCGTCGGAGCTGTTGTCGTCGCATCTCGTAAAGTGTGTCGCCGCTGCAGCATCGCATCGAGCGGAAGCGTCTCGCATCATCCAGGAAGTGTCTCGCAACGCCGAAGAAGCGTGTCGCCATCGCAGCCATCGTAGCTGACGCATTGCACCGCATCAAGAGAAGAGTCTCGCATCGAGGAAGAAGCGTGTCGCCATCGCAACCATCGTAGTTGTCGCATTGCACCGCATCAAGAAAAGCGCCTCACATCCACGGAGAAGTGTGCCGCCGTCGGAGCTGCTGTCGTCACATCGCGTAAAGGGGTGTCGCCGCTGCAATATCGCATCGAGCAAAAGCGTCTCGCAAACGTCGGAGAAGAGTGCCGCTACCAAGGCCGCTGTCGTCGCATCACGTAAAGGGTGTCGCCGCTGCAGCGGACGCATCGAGTCGAGTCTTCTCGCAACATCGGAGAAGCGTAACGCATCTTCTTTGCACCAAAATCTTCATCGCATCAACATCGTTGCAACACTTTTGTTGCCCTGCGTGTCGCATCTAAAAGGTACATTGGCTTAAAGTGTCGCATTTAAGAACTTCAGAGAAATAAGCAAAATTCTACCATCTAAAGTAACAGTATTGTGTGTTTTTGTCGTTTAATGGTCTTGTGGTAAATCTATATAAAGAATACTTATTTTTAATATAAAACCTGTGTGGTGTCCATATGTAGTGTTGTCACTTGGTTACTGTATGTGTTCACAAATGCTTTACACACTGCCTCTGAGATATGCCTGTCTGCTCGTGCCAAGCTACCCAGGGGATGAGCAGGGGTTATTTTAGGTGGGTACCCCCTTACCCTGACTAGAGGAGAGGGTCCCTATTTGTCACAAGTGCATACCTGTGCCAACTAGAGACCCCCAAGTCTAACATTGGTGGTCAGCGGTGAGGATTCTGGACTTGCATTTGTGACTCATGTACAGTGATTGGTGAACACTACTTAGTGAGTGCAGACCTTAACGCAACCAATACTTGTTGGTAGATTCTTTTTGGGACTTTCTATTTTTGAGCACTGCCAAGTTTAACCACCATGGAGAAGGCAGCATCCATAGCCTCTGTTGATAATGAATGGGAATGGGAAGAAGAGAAACTGGACAGCTACCCAGTAAAACAGCTGAAGTTCTTTTGCAAAAAATTTAATGTTTGCACTACTGGATGCAAAAACAAGGCGCTGAGGGCCTGGGTAGAAGCAAGGAATGCCACTGATGATGATAATGCAGAGGAGCAGCTAGATGGGCCAGTGGGTCCAAGAGGAAGGAGAACCCCTTCCCCTGCTGGTAGAAGTGTTTCTGGTAAAAGTCTATCTCCAGAGGAGTTGGCAGATAGAAAAGAGTGTAGGATGCATGAAATTGAGCTGACCAAGCTCAAGTTAAGTGGGCAGTTTGAAATGCAAAGTAGAGAGTTAGCCCTAGAAGAAAAGAAGCTACAGTTTGAACATGAACAGATTTTGAGGGAATTGGAGTTGAAAGCCCAGAACTTAGGGAGTACTCCCTCTGGTGGCAGCACACCGTCAATGCCTGTAGAATCTAGAGTTTATATCCCTAAAGATGTGGTGAAGGATTTTTTTTTTAAATGATGATATTGGCCAGTGGTTCAAGGCCTATGAGGTAGCCATGTCTTCCCAACCGGGTCCCTGAGAAAGACTGGGGAGCGGGGTTGTGGGGACGGTTCCTTCGTGAGGGGCGGGACACACTGTCCATAATTCCTATCCCCACATGAAAGATGCATTGATGTCTAGATATGGTTTGCCCCTGAGATGTACAGACAGAGGTTCAGGGGTTGCACAAAGATAGCAAACAGTACCTATGTTGAATATGTTACTTTTTTCTGCAGAGCATTGGATGGTTGGGTGAAGGGTAGCAAAGTCAATGATTTTCAGGGACTGCTTGATTTAATTGCATGGAAGCACTTGTCAAGTAACTGTTTTCCTGAGCTATGCCAGCACCTGATTGATAGTAGGCTGACTAATCCTAGGAAGCTTGCTGAGGAGGCGGACCGCTGGGTCAGTACCAGGGTCCTCAAGGGTGACGTGGGAGACTCCGCCAAGAGTGGGCAGGGTCCCCAGCAGAAGAGTGGGGGGGGGACAAGGGTAAACAGAGGGAGTTCCATAAGAGGCCCCAAAGTAATCCCCAAGGGAACCAAGGGAAAGGTTCTCAGCCTCCCCCCCCAGAAACCGTCCGGGGCCCCGACAGGTCCACCTGTTCAAAGAGGGCCCCCAAGATGCTACAAATGTGGAGAACTGGGTCATTTTGCCAATGATACCAAGTGTCGCCTGTTTGGAAAACCAGCACCCACTGGTGCAGCCCCCCGGCAGATGGCTACTATAGCCCTGGGTGAGGAGAGGGGTGCCCAAGGTGGGTGGGGTCCCGCAGAGATGTCTCTTGTCTCATTAGGAGACTGTGAGGTGATCCCTAGGACCCAGCTGCCTGATAACACTAAAAAATACAGGCACTGGGTGACCATCAATGGCCATAGAGTGGAGGCTCTGAGAGACACAGGGGCCAGTGTGACAGCTGTCAAGTGTCACCTGGTGTCTCAAGAGCAGGTTGTCCCTGGAGCATTCTACCCAGTTGTTGCCGCTGACAACACAGAGAGTCACTGCAAGGTGGCTCAGGTTCCCTTTGAGTGGGGGGGTGGTCTCTGGTACTCTTCAGGCAGCTGTGAGGCCCGCAATGCCTGTTGACTCTTTGTTAGGGAATGACTTGGAGAGCTCACCTTGGGCGAAGGTGGAGCGGAATGCACATTTAGAAATGTTGGGTATGCCTGACTGGGCGTGTGTGACCACCCGGTCAATGGCAGCGAGTAAAGGTGCTCAAGAGGACCTGGAGCCTGAGATAGAGGCCCAAGTACCTGCCGTCAAAAGTAGAGGCAGGGAGCGCGGGAAACCGGACCCCGAAGTTCCCACGGTCCAGGAGGGAGCAGACCCTGAGGGGGATGCCCTGGAGACTACAGGGGAACAGGTAGCCAAACTGGGGGACCTGCCTGAGCTGACCCATTGGAAGCAAGAAGGAGGACCCTCCAGGGAGGAATTCTGCAAGGAGCAGAAGGAATGCCCATCTCTTGTGGGTCTGCGGCAACAAGCTGCAGACCAGGCAGCAGGTGAGCAGTCTGGATCACATTGGATGTACTGGGAGAATGACCTCCTGTATACAGAGCCTAAGGTTGCTGAGCCTGGGTCAGCCCGTGTGCTGGTGGTACCCCAGCGCTTCAGAGCCTTCCTACTGGGGCTGGCTCATGATGTTAAAATTGGCAGGACATTTTGGGCAGGACAAGACCTTTGACCCATTTTTATTGGCCCCAAATGCGCAGGAGTTCAGACACTCACTGCGGGACATGTCAGACTTGCCAGGCAAGTGGTAAGAGTGGGAGGAAGCGCAAGGCTCCTCTCCAGCCCTTCCCTGTAGTGAGCACCCCCTTTGAACGGGTGAGTATTGACATTGTGGGGCCACTGGACCCCAAGACAGCCATGGGCAACAGGTTCATCCTGGTCTTGGTGGACCATGCCACCCGGTACCCGGAAGCCATACCTCTGAGGACATTGACGGCCCCCGTGGTGGGACGAGCACTGATGGGAATTTTCTCCAGAGTGGGATTCCCTCGCAAGGTAGTGTCTGACCGGGGACCCAACTTCATATCCAAGTATATGAAGTCCCTGTGGCAGGAGTGTGGTGTAACCTATAAGTTCACCACTCCTTACCACCCCCAAGGAAACGGGTTGGTTGAGAGATTCAACCGAACCCTTAAAGGCATGATAATGGGTCTTGAGGAACCCATGAGGCATAAATGGGACGTCCTCTTACCATGCCTTCTCTTTGCTTGCCGGGAGGTGCCACAGAAATCTCTAGGGTTCAGTCCCTTGGAGCTTCTCTATGGACACCCCGTAAGAGGACCTCTAAGTCTGGTCAAAGAAGGCTGGGAGCAATCTCCCAGGAAACCTCCCCAGGATGTATATAGCTACATGCTGGCCTTTAGGAACCAGATTAGGCGTTTCAGACAACTCGCTGAGGCGAATCTGGAAGCTAGCCAGGAGGAGATGAAGCGGTGGTACGACCAGAATGCCACTCTGGTTGAGCTTCAGCCTGGACAGAAGGTGTGGGTCATGGCCCCAGTGGAGCCCTGTGCGCTCCAGGATAAGTGGACCGGCCCCTTTGAGGTTGTGGAACGCAAGAGTCGGGTTACCTACTTGGTGGACTTGCGGTCTCCCAGGAACCCCTTGAGGGTCCTGCATGTCAACCACCTGAAGCCCCACTTGGAGAGGTCTAAAGTGGGCATGCTCTTGGCAACAGATGCTGGGATGAAGGAGGAGACAAAGCCTCTTCCTGACCTCCTGTCAGCCCGAGAGCAAGATGGGTCAGTGGATGGTGTCAACCTCTCTTCCACCCTGACCCCTGAGCAACAGAATGACTGTCACCAGTTGCTGGGACAATTTTCTGATCTGTTCTCCCTGGTTCCTGGTGTCACTGATTGGTGCATCCATAAGGTGGACACTGGGGACAGTACACCTGTGAGGTACAAGGCCTACAGAGTGACTGACAGGGTAAGGGCTTGCATCAAAGAGGAGGTCTCAAAGATGCTTGCGCTAGGGGTGATTGAGTCCTCTAGCAGTCCTTGGGCCAGCCCAGTGGTCTTGGTCCCAAAGGCTGCCGCGCCGGGTGCCACACCCGAACTCCGGTTCTGTGTGGACTACCGAGGGCTCAATGCAGTCACCAGGACTGATTCACACCCCATCCCCAGAGCTGATGAGCTCATAGACCGGCTAGGGGCTGCACTGTACCTCAGCACGTTTGACTTAACGTCTGGGTACTGGCAGATCGCCTTGACCGATGGGGCCAAGGAGAGGTCAGCATTCTCCACACCAGATGGGCACTACCAGTTCCGGGTTATGCCCTTTGGGATGAAGAATGCACCTTCCACCTTTCAGAGGTTGGTCAACTAGGTGTTGGCTGGACTGGACTCGTTCAGTGCCGCCTACCTGGATGACATCGCAGTGTTCAGCGACAGTTGGGAAGAACATCTGTGCCACCTCTGGGAAGTGTTGATGGCGCTGCGGAGGACAGGCCTCACGATCAAGGCGAGTAAGTGCCAGATCAGGCAGGGTTCCGTGGTGTACTTGTGACACCAGGTAGGGAGCGGCCAGGTGGCGCCCCTACAACCCAAGATTGAAACCATCCTGGCTTGGGAGCCGCCCAAAACCCAGACAGAGGTGAGAGCCTTCTTAGGACTCACGGGTTACTACAGGAGGTTTGTCAAGGGGTATGGTAACATTGTTGCACCCTTGACAGCGCTGACTTCCAGGAAGCAGCCAAGGAAAGTGATTTGGACTGACACCTGTCAGGAAGCTTTTGAGGCCTTAAAAACTGCTATGTGCACAGCGCCCGTGCTCTTGGCACCCAACTTCTCCAAGGAGTTCATAGTGCAAACAGACGCTTCAGAGCATGGTGTGGGGGCTGTTCTATCACAGATGAATGAGGAGGGCCTAGATCAACCTGTAGCCTTCATCAGTAGGAGGTTACTTCCACGGGAACAGAGGTGGAGTGCTATTGAGCGTGAGGCTTTTGCTGTGGTCTGGGCACTGAAGAAGCTGAGACCCTGCCTGTTTAGGAATCACTTCCGGGTTCAGACAGACCACAGGCCCCTCAGATGGTTGATGCAAATGAGGGGTGAGAATCCAAAGCTGTTAAGGTGGTCCATTTCCCTACAGGGGATGGATTTCACGGTGGAACATCGTCCCGGTACAGAACACGTCGATGCTGATGGTCTGTCCAGATTTTTCCACCTTAGTGAGAACTCCCAGGAGGTAGGGTAGTTCTCCCCACATTTCAGCTGGAGGGGACACGTGTTAGACCTGGCACATTGGCGTGAGTCTCCCTTCCATTTTTCGCTGTGCCTCATGTATTTTTTTGCTGGTGTTATTTGCTCAGGGCACTGTGCCACTGCTGTCCAGTGTCACAGTGCAAGTGCTCCCTATTGTAAATTGAAGTATGATTTGTGATTCCATGATTGGTTGGTTTGGTTTACTTGTCAGACCCTAGTACAGTGCACCAGGAGTGCCCAGGGCTTGTAATCCAAATACTGCTGGTGGGCTTGCAGCACTGGTTGTGCCACCCACAGAAGCAGCCTGTAAACATGTGTCTAAGGTCTGCCATTGCAGAGCCTGCATGCAGTCTGGTACTGTCATGCTGACTAGGCAAGTGCACCCACTTGCCAGTCCCTAAACCTTCCCTTTTCTTCATATCAGACACCCCTATGGTAGGCCCAAGGGCAGGGTGCATTGTAAGGATAAGGTAGGACATGCCCTGGTGTGTGTGGCATGTTCTAATAGTGAATTACAGCCATTTTCGTTTTTCACTATTGCAAGGCTACCTGTTCTCCATAGGCCAGAATGGGCAGTTTGGTTATTACATTTTATAATCCTAACTGACTCAGGGAACATAGTAGAAATTCGAATTTAGTATGCCTGAACTCAGGATGATAAAATACATCTTTTAGTAAAGTTGGTTTTAACATTCTGTGTTTGAAAATGCCACTTTTAGAAAGTAGGCATTTTCTTGTCTAACCATTCAAACCTGCCTCTGCTAGGCTGTGGGTATTCCTTTGTCTGGAGTTTGAGTGACAGGGCTGTGGAATTCCAGGAGACAGGGTGAGGTGTCCCAGTGGTGAATAGAGAGATCTGCATCCAGATGGGTGGGAGGAGTTGCACCTGGGACCTGAATAGGGCTGTGCCTGCCTTCCATAATGCTGGCTCCACCTCCTGGGGAGCGGCTGATGTCTCTACCCTGCACAGTGAATGAAGAGAAGGAATCCTGTCAACAAAGTGCTCCAGTGCTGTTCTTGCCTTCCACAATGCTGGCTGCACCTCCTGTGGGGCGTCTAATGTTTCTGCCCTGCACTGTGAAAGGAAAGGAGAAGTCTGGTAAACAGAGTGCTCAGGAACTGGTTTGGACTGGGCAAAGGCCCCTCTGCCTTCAGAGGACAAAGGATTTCTGGGTATAAATATTGGGACCCTGATCCCAAGAATGTAGATCACTTTGGGAAAACAAGAAGCACCTCTGCTGAGGGAGGAACCAGAAGAAGCTGAGGAGGAAACTATCCCTGACCTGGGGGATTGGCCTGCAGTGGTTGCCTTACTGCCAAAGAGAGGAGAAAGGAACTTTGTGTGTACTTTTGCTCAACTTGTGAAGGATCTCCAAGGGCTTGGAAAAGAGCTTGCCTCCTGCTGAAGTCTCAGGAACAACAGACTTCACCCCCCAGCTCCCCAGAGTTCTTTGGAAGTGCCTGCTGCTGTTGTTGGGCCTTCTGAGGGACTGCATGTCACAAGGAGCTGGAAGCGCGACTCAAGAAGGAGAAGCGCGCCGCCGTCGGAGCTGTTGTCGTCGCATCTCATAAAGTGTGTCGACGCTGCAGCATCGCATCGAGCGGAAGCATCTCGCATCATCCAGGAAGTGTCTCCCAATGCCGAAGAAGTGTGTCGCCATCGCAGCCATTGTAGCTGACGCATTGCACCGCATCAAGAGAACAGTCTTGCATTGAGGAAGAAGCGTGTCGCCATCGCAGCCATCGTAGTTGTTGCATTGCACCGCATCAAGAAAAGCACAACACATCCACGGAGAAGCGTGCCGCTGTCATCGCATCGCGTAAAGGGGTGTCGCCGCTGCATCATCGCATCGAGCGGAAGAGTCTCGCAAACGTCGGTGAAGAGTGCCGCTGCCAAGGCCTCTGTCGTCACATTGCGTAAAGGGTGTCGCCGCTGCAGCTGACGCATCGAGTCGAGTCTTCTCGCAACATCGGAGAAGCGTAACGCATCTGGAAGATCTTCATGTCTTTATTTCTTTGCACCAAAATCTTCATCCCATCAACATCTTTGCAACACTTCTGTTGCCCTGCGTGTCGCATCTAAAAGGTTCATTGACTTAAAGTGTCGCATTTAAGAACTTAAGAGAACTAAGTGTTGTCACTTGGTTACTGTATGTATTCACAAATGCTTTACACACTGCCTCTGAGATAAGACCTGTCTGCTCGTGCCAATCTACCAAGGGGGTGAGCAGGGGTTATTTTAGGAGGGTACCCCCTTACCCTGACTAGAGGAGAGGGTCCCTAATTGTCACAAGTGCATACCTGTGCCAACTAGAGACCCCCAAGTCTAACAGACCCCAACACCACCCTCAGAGGAACACTCATCTACAGACCCCCCGGTCCCCGGGCTCAGTTCAGCGACTCCAACGCCGACCTCGCCAGCACCCACGCACTCGCCTCCACGGACTACATCCTCCTCGGGGACCTGAACTTCCTCCTCGAGAACAACAGCGACGCCAACTCCGCCACCCTGATCGACAACCTCGCCAACCTCGGCCTCAGACAACTCGTAACTGCACCCACCCATGCCACCGGCCACACGCTGGATCCTGTCTTCTCCACAGGCTCCCACGTCGCCTTCGACCACACCACCGAACTCCACTGGACCGACCACCGCTGCATCCATTTCACCTTCAAGAAACCAACCACGTACCACCGCACCAAACAGCTACCTCGCCGCGGCTGGAGCAAAGTCACCGAAGACCAGCTGATCACCTCCCTCACCAAGAACCCACCCACCAACCCCGACGCCGCAGCCCGCAACCTCAGACAGTGGATCGATGACTGCACCAATACCCTCACCCCGCTCAAGAAACCCTCCAACAGCCACGCCAACAAGAGAGCCACCTGGTTCACTGACGAGCTCCAGACCTCCAAACGCGCATGCCCGGAAACTGGAGAAGACATGGCTCCACGAACGCACACCGGACAACCACGCAGCCCTCAAGGACGCCACCCGCAGACACCACCACCTCATCAGATTAGCCAAGAGATCCTCCTTCAAAGACCGCCTGGATAACAACGCACACGACAGCAAAGAGCTCTTCAGCATCGTAAAGGAACTCTCCAACCCCAGCGCCAACGACATCCCGCCCTCACAAGAACTGTGCGACTCAGTAGCCATCTTCTTCCACCGCAAGATCGCCGACATCCACGACAGCTTCAACACCACGACCGCCCGACTACGCCAGATTCCACCCCCCCCTGTGAACACCACCAGCTCCAACCGCCTGACCTCCTGGTCCAACGTCAACGACGACGAGACACGCAAGGTCATAAACTCCATCCACTCGGGATCTCCATCTGACCCGTGCCCACACCTTCAACAAAGCAGACGCAGCCATCGCACCCCAACTATGAAAGGTCATAAACATCTCCTTCGTAACAGCGACATTCCCGGAAAGCTGGAAGCACGCCGAAATCAACGCCCTCCTCAAGAAGCCCAAAGCGGACCCCAAGGACCTCAAGAACTTCCGGCCCCTCTCCCTGCTCCCCTTCCCGGCAAAGGTCATCGAGAAAATCGTTAACATGCAACTGACCCGCCACCTGGAAGACAACATCTTGGTCCCGTCCCAGTCCGGATTCAGACGAAACCACAGCACCGAGACAGCCCTCATCGCCGCCACAGACGACATCAGGCGCCAACTAGACAACGGCAAAACATCAGCCCTCATCCTCCTGGACCTGTCAGCCGCCTTCGACACGGTCTGCCATCGCACTCTAAAGAGACGCCTCTTAGCAGCCGGAATCCAAGAGAAGGCTCTTAACTGGACCACGTCTTTCCTCTCAGGCAGAATCCAGAGCTTCCGCCTCCCACCATTCCGATCCGAAGCCACCGACATCCTCTGCGGCGTCCCCCAGGGCTCATCCCTCAGCCCGAAGCTGTTCAACGTGTACATGGCCCCCCTCGCACAAGTGGCCCGCCTTCACGACCTCATCATCATCTCCTACGCCGAGGACACCCAGCTCATCCTCTCCCTCACCAAGGACCCACACACCGCCAAAACCAACCTCCACGAGGGAATGAAGGCCGTCGCCGACTGGATGAGGAGCAGCCGTCTGAAACTGAACTCGGACAAGACGGAAGTCCTCATCCTCGGACCCACCTCCTCGGGCCTGGGACGACTCCTGGTGGCCGACCACACTGGGAACAGCACCAACACCCACTGACCATGCACGCAATCTAGGATTCATCCTCGACTCCTCCCTCTCCATGTCTAAGCAGGTCAACGCCATCTCCTCCTCCTGCTACAACACCCTCCGCATGCTCCGTAGGATCTACAAGTGGATCCCGACCGAAACAAGAAGAACGGTGACACAGGCCCTCGTCAGCAGCAGACTGGACTACGGCAACGCACTCTACACAGGAATCCCAGCCAAACACCTACGACGACCACAACGCATCCAAAACGCCTCCGCCCGACTGATCATCAACGTCCCCCGCTGCAGCCACATCACCCCCCACCTGAGAAACCTACACTGGCTCCCCGTCGACAAGAGGATCACCTTCAAGCTCCTCACCCATGCACACAAAGCACTCCACAACACCGGACCAGCCTACCTGAACAGCAGACTCAGCTTCTACACCCCCACCCGCCAGCTTCGCTCAGCCAGCCTCGCCCTCGCCGCTGTCCCCCGCAACCAACGAACGACCTCCGGCGGCAGATCCTTCTCCTACCTCGCTGCCAAGACCTGGAACACCCTCCCCACCCACCTACGGCAGACCCAAGATCTACTGGCCTTCAGAAGACTCCTCAAGACCTGGCTCTTCAAGCAGTAGCTGCACCCCCCATCCCCTCAGCGCCTTGGGACCCTCACGGGTAAGTAGCGCGCTTTACAAGTACTCTGATTGATTGATTGATTCGTATGCTGTTCCTGGTGGCTGCTGAGTGGCGTCGGAGGCTGCGCTGCCCCCCTGCCGGCTGTGGCGGCTGCCCCTGCCTGCTTGTGTTACGAAGAGGTGAGGTTGCTGGTCCTCTCGGGCCTTGCTCGGCCTGCTCCACCGCCGCCGGGGGTTGCTGTGTGTCGCCATGCTGCTAAACGCGACCCTAGGCCTCCTGCGCTGTAACCTGTAGGTTGCCTGCACCTCGTCTCTACATTTTAAGATCGGCGCCAATCTGTGCCCTGTTGCCACCTGCCCACGCGTCACAGTGCGCTCCCCGGAGTGACAGACTTTTGGGGCCTACTGTGTGGGGCAACCATCGTTGGCGCTAAGTGCGGTGTATTGCCTGACTGTAACTTACAGCCACGCGGTGTGGCTGCTGGTGGGCCTAAAGAAGTGCTCATATTCTCCTCTTTGTGTGTTGTGTGCCCCCCTGTGCCTGCATTGCTCCACGGACAGTTATTAATTGGCGGGCTACTGCAGCTTTGTGCGCCCTGTTTGCAGATACCTGGAGGCTTGGCTGCGCGGCCTGCAACCTGGGACTTCTGGTGCTGGCGCCATTACGCTGTTTGCCGCCTCCTCTGGCCCCACAGTCTCCCACTTAATTACTACAGGGTCAAATTGGGCAGGGTTGACAGCTCCCTGCTGGCATTGTCTGCCGCTGCTATTTTATCCCACACACGTCCGGTGGCTTTCCTGGTCAGACATGGGGCGCACAGACAAGCAGCAAAGCAAACTTAATTTTGAAGCCAAAAAACCCCCCAAGTCTCTCACCCCTACTACTTCCGACGCTGAGCCCGATCATGAGCAGGGCTCTGGGGCTAAGCTGGAACGCATGATGATGTCCATGCAACAGAGCCTCCACACTATTGATGCCAAAATTGACAACCTGAATCTGCGTATGGACACAATGGCGTCCAAATTGGACAAACTACGTGCACAACTGGCTAAGGCCGAACGGCGCATCTCTACAGTTGAGGATCGGGTTGAGGCAGTCAGTACCTCATATGCGAGCATGGAAAAGCTCTTGGAGGTCATTAGGGCTAAGAATGAGGACATTGAGGCCCGGTCTCGACGGAACAATCTGCGAATTACTGGAATTGCGGAATCGACAAACACTGGGCCCATGGAATTGTATGTGGAGACGCTACTTACCTCTCTGTTCGGGGCGGAAAACTTTTCGAAAGTTCTCATTGTTGAAAGAGCCCACCGCTCCTTGGCTGCCAGGCCTATTCCGGGGGCGCCGCCCCGACCTATTATAGCCCGATTGCTAAATTACAGCGATCGGGACACTGCGCTGCGTCTGGCCCGGGAGAAAGGCAGCCTGAATTATCAGGGAATGAAGGTGGAGCTATTTCCTGATTTCACAGCAGGCGTGCAGGGAATTCCATGCTGTGATGAAAAAACTGCAATCGCTCAGCATCCCATATGCAATGCTCTACCCTGCCCGCCTACGCATTCAGCATAATGGGAAAGCCCGCATCTTCCTGACACCTAAGGAGGCACTTCAATACCTTCGGCAGCTGGAGCGTCGCTCGCCGCAACATGAAAAAATGGGAGACTCCGATTCTGATGGTTAAGTGGCGGGGCTTGGTATCCTTTTGTATTGTTTGCTACACCCCTGACTTGTACGTTGTTGACATGGTTGTCCCCACATGTTAGATTTGATTGCCTCCAATGCCCTAAGGCGCAATTTCAGATGTGTCATTATGTCTGATTGGATATTTTGCTCTACATTGTCGTTGCTGATTGGAATGAAATGATTGTATTAATGCTTGCTGGTGGTAGGAGGGCCTTTATTGTCGTGGTAATGTATGTGGCCACTCGGCGACACTTACGACCGGCTTTGGATAACCCAATCCTCTAAGTCTCGACCCACCCTGTACTTCACGGGGTGCCAGGGGCCTCTGGCGCTTCTCTGAATGGGAAATCCCCGCAAAGTTGTTCTTTCTGTTTTGGCACTTTTCTGTGTCTTGGTTGCATTACCTCCTGATTGGAAATCCTACTTGTATGCTTTGTCCATTATGCAACATATTGTGGGGTGCTTTATTCTATGTTGCTTTCTGGGGTGTCACAGCAGGTTTACGCTGCTGGAGTGTGTGGGTTGGGCTGTTGGGGTTTGCAATATTCTGAATTGTACATTGGTAGTGCACTGCGGTTGTGGTGGGGTAATGTTGGGGGCTGTTTATGAGCATTGTGACAGAATTTTGCATCTCATTGACGGGACATAACTGACTCTGCTGACAAGACGATATCATGGCTTAGTTGGAATGTAAGGGTACTAAATAATCCGCGAAAAGTGCGCCAGGTCCTTTCCTATCTTGACCGTCACCGTATTCGAATTGCTCTCCTACAGGAGACGCATCTTACCAAGCAGGCGGAATCTACTGTTGCCACCAGATGGGCTGGGGTGCGGCTTGCTGCCTCCTACTCCTCTTATGCCCGGGGGGTAATGATTCTGGTTAAAAAAAGCACCCCCTTTATACCACTTGCTGTAGATGAGGATGATGGTGGGAGATACCTCATAGTGCAGGGTACACTGTATGGTAGGTCTCTAGTGATAGTCAATGTATATGGTCCCAACATTGACGATCCTGCCTTTTATGATGACCTGTGGGCGAAACTCTATAGACTGCCCCCTTGCACTGTTATCTGTGGGGGTGATTTCAATGTGGCTTTGGACCCCGATATGGACAGAGTGTCTACTGCGCACCGGCCTCCTAAGAAGGCGGCCACTGCTCTGCGGGACGGTATGTTGACGCTGGGGCTTGTGGATGTCTGGCGTCTGCGTCACCCCTGCACCAGGGAAGGTACCTGTCACTCATATGCCCGTCCTGCCTGGTCCCGTATAGATCTCTGGTTGCTGACCCGGGATGCAAATGACTGGATAGTACATGTTGAACATTTACCTAGGACACTCTCGGATCATTCCCCTATGCACATCCGTATGGCCTTACCGGCTCACACTCCCGCCCCATTCCAGTGGCGGCTTCAGCCTTCCGCCTTGTTGGACGCAGTATTCTGTGAGGGCGTTCGGGAGGCTATTACTGACTACTTCGAGCGTAATACCGGGTCAGTTGACGCGGTGCACTATACGTGGGGTCTGCATTGGTCTCCAGGCAGGAGTTCTTTGGTCACTCAGGGGCACAATGTCTGCACTGGAACGTGAGTTGAAGGGGTTGGAACGGAGGTATGAAAGCGCACCTGACCCTTCTGTGCTTACACTCATTAAAGAGAAAGTTGCAGAATATAACGCTGTGGCAGACCAAGAGGTACGTCACATGTCTCGAAGAAGCATGGCCAGATACTATGGGGAGGGTGGTAGGCCGGGCAGAGCACTAGCGGCCTGTATTTTGGAACCCCGGGGTGGCGTGTACATGGTTAGTACGATCACAGTTGATGGCGTCACCCATCATGACACCTCCAATATTCTGCAAGCATTTGCAGATTTTTATAAGGACATGTATGCTCATCGCCCGGCTGCAGGTGAAGCTGAACTACTGCAATATCTGGATGACATTGCGTTAGTGTGGCTCTCTCGGGGGCAGCAGGAATTTCTAATGCACCCTATCACCCTTGGTGAAATACGGGATGCTATTGATGCTCTCCCTAATGGTAAATCTGCTGGCGCTGATGGTCTGCCGGCGGAGTTTTATAAAACCTATGTTGACATTCTTGCCCCGTGCTTGCTCCAGGTTTATGAGGAGGCTTACGAGACGAAATGCCTACCTCCGTGAAGCACTGGTGGTCACGCTTCTCAAGCCGGGCAAGCCATCTGACAGATGTGACTCCTACCGACCACTGTCCTTAATCAACACAGATGTTAAAATTTTAGCTAAAGTCCTGGCGACCAGACTGCAGCTGCTTCTGCCGGTCATGGTCCTGCCGGATCAATCTCGTTTCGTGCCTGCTCGTTCCACCTCCCATAATCTTAGGACGCTCTTTGCGGTTATGCACGTCTTGGAACCTACGTTGCCTGTGGTGGCAGTGCTCCTTGACGCCGCTAAGGCCTTTGATTCCGTCTCCTGGTCCTACATGCTTGTGATTTTACATCGTATGGGGATGCCCTTTGTCTTCACTAATTGGATCAAACTGCTTACCCTACAGCTCGAGTGAGGGTTAATGGTCATATATCTCAACCGATCCCTATTCATCGCGGTACGCGACAGGGCTGCCCGTTCTCCCCATTACTGTTTACGCTCATACTTAAACCTCTGGCCTGTATCTTGAGGCAGCGTTATTCCCGGGCGGCGTTGCGGTTCCTTCAGCACCCTCTGGCAGTCTCCATATATGCAAACGACATGGTGCTGTATGTGCGTGAGCCTGCCCTCCATTTGCCTCCCCTCCTCCGGGAGTACGTTCGCTTCTCAGGGCTAGGTATAAACTGGTCTAAATCCATGATATTGCCCCTTACGGATTGTACGTCTCCTATTGACCTAGATTTCCCTCTGGCGTGGTGTACGGATACAGTGAAATATCTGGGTGTGTGGTTACACCGTGATCCCCAGGAGGTGGTGCGAGCCAACTATGGAGTGGCTATCACACGCCTTGAAGAGCGGGTCGCCCGCTGGATTAAGCTGCCCTTTTCTTTCGCTGACCGACTAGCATTAATAAAAATGGTAATCCTCCCCCGCTTTTTGTATCTATTTTTAAATATACCGATACATCTGTCACGTCACTTTTTAACTCCCTTCGATCACTTTTAATTACATTAGCGTGGGGGGGGCAAAAAACCTCGTCTCAAGTGGGAAAATCTTACGCTTCCTTACGAGCTGGGTGGATTTGCGGCACCTGATTTTCAGTTATACTATCTGTGTGCGCAAGCCCACTTTGCGTATTATTGGCAACATGCCCCTGCTTATATTCCTCATGTGGCGGCTGGGGCGGTGCACCCCATACCACTCAAGGCCATGATTGTTAATACTCACACAGTGTTCGAAAAGGGGGAATTTGAAACAGTTCAGACCACGGTTAAGGCATGGCGGGAGTTGGGTAGGCGAGCGCAGAAGATGCCACTTTATGCGCCCGGTATGCCTCTGCTTCATCATACATGTCTCTCGGTTACCACTGAGGTGGGTGCTCTGCGGCTCCTCAGAGACATGAACTTGTTGACCATGAAAGATGTGTACCCGGGGGCCGGTTCATTGCCCCAGCATCCTTAGCTGCTGACGGTCCTCTCACTTCTATGCAACTCTTCACCTACACCAGATTAAGGTCGGCCATGCGCGGGCTGTAGTCGCAATTTCCTGCTGAGCCTCCTATGCTGGAGGCACTGCAATTTTTATACACTACTCCCTCTAGGGTGAAACTGGTCACTAGGCTATATCGGATATCGCAGAGGGAGGCAGCTACTTCCGATGTGGTGGCATTGCATAAATGGAATGCAGTTTTGCCGCGTGCTTTGGCTGAGGATGGGTGGGTGGGTTATTGCCGCCTAACTGGGCACTTGACATCGAACGGGAATCTGCGAATGGTTCACTTTAAATATATACATCAGCTGTATTATACACCTGCCCAATTGCACAAATATGGTCTGCGTGACTCTGCTGCCTGTAAACGCTGCGGAGCCCCTGGCGCTGATTTTTATCATTTGGCATGGGTTTGTCCCAAGGTGTTCTCATATTGGGAAGATGTTGTAAAGATTATGCGCCTAATGGTTGGGCTTTCTTTGGACTGCACCCCTCAATTATGTCTCCTCGGTCTTGTTGCTGATGTCAAGGCCTCCTGTAGAAGATGTGTGGCTATTGCGTTGCTGGTGGCCAAACGGAGGGTCTCCATGTGTTGGGAGAGTAGGCTGTCCCCCACTACCAAACTGTGGCTGCAGGACTTGACCTACTGTCGAGATCAATTGGTCTGTTATGCTGAGGAGCTGCCTGCACCATCACGGCCACGGGACATTTGGTCACCCCTCACGACCTACTTACTGTCTATGCCCACTATCTAATCTCCTGTTCTTTCGGATAATGAGATGGACATGTTTACTATATGACTGTGCTGCACTGTACCCCCTTATCCATGCTCCTCTCCCTTGTGTTCCGACTGAAATGCCCATTCTATGATTGTATGCGTGCTCCTGACCTGCTCCCAATGGATTCTTTATCATTGTGTACTGTCTCGATACCCACCTTTGCACCGTGTAATGTACTTCATTGTGATGTTTGTTTGTTGAGAAACGATCAATAAAATAAAAAAAATAAAAAAATCTTTGATAATGGGAATTTTGAAAAAAGAGGTTTATGAAGATCCATTGCCCTGGAAAAGATCTTCAATGCCAACAATGTTGATACTGATCAAGCCTTTGAGGGGGCGCACATCGGAGCTGAAGCCTTAGACAGAAACACCATTAACATCGACCTGGAATGACGTTAATAATGATGGAGACAATGTCTGTTACAGGACCCATGTCTGGGCATATCATTGCGACTTAGGGTGGTATATCAAACATACAAAAGGTGATTGGAGGATTGCTTGAAATTTGTCTGACCATTGGAAATCACTCTGGGTAGAATTCCAACCATGCCACCTCAGTTTGGATCCAGCTATATTCAAATCACTGTGCAACTGGAGCCAAGCTACACCAACTGAAGATCTCCAATCAGGGCGAAACCAGTTTTGGGTGGCTTATGTTCCAGTTTGGAGAAGAACCTGGCTTAGTAGTTTGGGCTGGACTGTTCCTATTGAAGCATGGCCAGGATCGATTAGTATATGGCTGGGACTAGTCTGAGGTGGAATGTTGTGCCAAAAAACGATGGGTTGGAATGCTACCCTGAGCGTTTGCCAGTGGTTAGACTTATTACAAGCACCCTTCTATCACTTTTTGTGCATTTGATACTGCCCAAAGTGGCAAAGGGGATTCCCAGACGTGGATCTCTTGCTCACTGTGTCTTTGGAGTTGAGTTGCACCCGCCTAAAGAACCCAATTAGGGTGAAACCTGGTTTTGCCCTAGTTAATGACTCGTCGGCCAGGTACGGCTGTCAGTGACACAGTGAGCACAGGATCTACATCTGGGCATACCCATGTCACTTAAGGCAAGACATGAAACACAGGCGAACCACTGGCAATAGCTTGAGGTAGAATTCCAACCCATCGTTCTTTTGCTCACCATGCCCGTCAGTTTCAACCCAGCCATATGCAAATCAGTCTTGACCCTGCTCCTCATGGGAGCAGTCAGTCAGGGAGCTTATAAAGCACGCTACTCACCCGTGAGGGTCTCAAGGCGCTGGGGGGGGGGGGGGGGGGGGGGGGGGGGAGAGCTGCTCCGGGTCAGTCGAAGAGCCAGGTCTTGAGGTCCTTCCTGAAAGAGTGCAGGGTTGGGGAGTATCTGATGTTCAAGGAGAGCTCGTTCCAGTTCTTGGCTGCGATGTAGGAGAAGGCTCTCCTGCCAGTTCTGTTTCTGCGGATGCGGGGCACCCCGTCCATGGTGAGGTCAGCAGAGCAGAGGTTCCTTTCGGGTACGTGGAAGGACACTCGCTTTGAGGTATTTGGATCCGATGTTGTTGAGGGATTTGTAGGCGTGGGTGAGGAGTTTGAAAGTGACCCTCTTCTCGACGGGGAGCCAGTGGAGGCCTCGTAGGTGTTAAGCGATGTGTTCGTGACGCGGTGTCCCGAGGACTAGTTTGGCTGCGCTGTTCTGGATGGTTTGGAGTTTTTGTAGAAGAGTTCTGTTGATTCCGGCGTAGAGGGCATTGCCGTAGTCCAGTCTGCTGGTTATGAGCGTGTGAGTGACGGTCCTTCTGCAGTCAGGGGGGATCCATTTGAAGGTCTTACGGAGGATGCGCAGGCTGCTTGTAATAAGTCTAACTACTGGCAATGGCTCAGGGTAACATACCAACCCATCGATCTTTTGCTCAACATGTCACCTCAGTTTGGACCTAGGCCTATGCAATCCGTCTTGACCCTGCTCCTCATGGGAACAATTTAGCCTGAATGGCCAAGCCAGGTCCTCCTTGAACCCAAATCAAGGATCGTTTTGGCCTAGTTATGGGCTCAACAGCCAGGTATAGCTTGGTTCCAGTGACACAGTGAGCACGGGACCCATGTCTGGGCATACCCATGCTATTTATGGCAGTAGATGAAACACACAAAAGGTGATGGGAGGCTGCTTGCAATAAGCCTAACCACTGGAAATAGCTCAGGGTAGCATTCAAACATTGTTCTTTTGCTCACCATGTCGCCTCAGTTTGGACAAAGCCATATGCAAATTAGTCTTGACCCTGCTCCTCATGGGAACAGTCCAGCCTGAAATGCCAAGACAGGTTCTCCCTGAACTGGTACAGAAGAAACCCACGACTGGTTTTGCCTTAGTTATCGGCTCATCAACCAGGTACAGCTTGGGTCCAGTGACACAGTGAGCACAGGATGCTCGTCTGGGCATACCCATGCCATTTAGGACAGTACATCAAATACACAAAAGGTGATGGGAGGCTTCTTACAATAAGTCTAACCACTGTCAATAGCTCGCGTAGCATTGCAACTCAATGTTGTTTTGCCCACTTTGGTGCCTCAGTTTGGACCCAGCCATATGCAAATTATTCTTGACCATGCTCCTCATGGGAACAGTTCACCCAAACTGCCAAGCCAGTTTCTCCCTAAACTAGAACAAAAGAACCCAGGACCTGTTTCGCCTTAGTTATGAGCTCATCAGCTGGGTACAGCTTGGTTCTAGTGACACAGTGAGCACGGGAGCTACATCTAGGGATACCCATGCCACTTAGGGCAGTACATGAAACACACAAAAGAATATGGGAGGCTGCTTGCAATAAGTCTAACTATCGGCAATAGCTTGGGGTAGTATTCCAACCCATTGTTCTTTTGCTCACCATGTCACCTCAATTTGGACCCAACCCTATGCAAATCAGTCTTGACACGGAACCTCATGGGAACAGTCCAGCCTGAACTGCCAAGCCTGGTACTCCCTGAACCAGAATACAAACAATCCAGGACCGGTTCCACCATCACCTTGGTGAACACCTGAGGGGCACTGGCAAGGCCAAAAGGAAGCATACTAAACTGAAAATGCTTGTGGCCCACCGTGAACAGCATGTAACTCTTGTGGGAAGGCAGGACGGGGATGTGGAAGTGGGCGTCCTGCATGTCAAGCTCAACCATCCTGTCTCCACGGTCCATGGCAGACAGAACCTGAGCCAACGTGAGCATCTTGAATTTCTGCTTCTTCAAGAAGAGGTTTTGAGAGGATGAAGGTCTAAAATAGGGCGGAAGCATCCGTCCTTCCTCGGCACCAGAAAATAGTGATAACAGCAACCATGACTTGCTTCAGATGCTGGAACCCTCTCAATGGCTCCTTTGGCCAAAAAAGCCTGCACTTGTTTGATGTTACAGACTGCAAGCAGGACAGGTGATGTCAGTTACTGCCTCCAACTGGTTGACCAAGATGGTAAGAGGGACAGCTAAAGGGGGTTTGAGGTTGCACCTGTCAGATGGGAGGGTGTCAGTCTGGGTAGACCACTTACATGTCCCATGAGGCTTGTGGGAACTGAGTTGGTGGACAGGAGAGCACTAGGGTGAATGTGGACCTTGGTGGCTGGGTTGAAATGGACATGGCTGGTAGCCACAGAATGGGGGAAAGTCAGAATGGGGTTGGTGTGGGGCCATGGAGAGACCAATAAACCGGGCAGAGGTCTGGATGTTCTTAAAGTGCTCAAGTGCCGAATCAGCCTTATCACCAAAAAGGTGGATGCCATCGAAGGGCATGTCCCTAAGGGATAACTAGACATCCAACCAAAAAGCCAGTAGATCTCAGCCAGGCATGCCACTGATGATGCAATCACTTTCCCTAGTGTGTTGGTCGATCCAGTCTGCAGCCAATGGTGAACTTTGCTGCATCCCTGCCATTTGCATCAGCCTGGGTCAGTATGACTTGGGCCTCCTCCAAGACCATGGGCAACACCCGTGCAACAGAATTTCAAACTGTGTGGATGTATCGTACCAAGAGGAATGCATTTTTCACCAATCACAGTGCAAGGCTGGCAGAAGAGCACACCCTGTTGTCAAAGGTATGCAGCCTCTTGGATTCTCTATCTGGTGTTGTGGTAGGGAATGCACTAAGCTTGACTTTGGAGGAGCTTGGCCATGGATAAGCAGACTCTTGGTGGTGGGGTGGCGGGTGAGGAAAGCTAGGTTCCCAGGAGCAGAGCAATGGCAGTGAGAAGTTTTCCTGTACACAAGACTCCCTGTGCAGGGCTTGGGGCATGCCATTAGCAGGACTTCCATAAAGGCTTCATTAAGAGGGAGGAGTGGTTCTGTGGGATCGACTCCCTGCTGAAGCACCAATGTCAAGACGTTCATCTTGACTGCCACAGAGGTCAATGTAAAGTGCCGGGAGCTCAGTTATCCTCCCCACCACCATTGTAAAGGATGCCCCTTCCTCCGTAGCCACACTAAGAGGAGAGACTAGACAAGAGTCTGAGGAGGTGTCCAGCCCACTAACACTCTCCAGTTCCTCATACCAGTTTTCCTTAGGCTCTTCTAAGAAGTTCTGGTAGCCATAAGGATCATCAGATCCTCCTCAATTATACTCCTCACAGGGCCTGTAAAAAAAGGAGGCCTTGGATCTGACATTGAAGGTCGGGTTTTAATCATAACGGAGTTGGTTATGATGATGAGGTTATAGTAGCCATGGGGAATCGGCGTTGCCAGGAACTTCACTTAGAACTAGCGCCAGGGAATGTTGCAGCCTCAGGACAACAGCCTGTCTGGATCTAGCACTGGATCTAGGTGTCCTACTTGTGTTGAAGCCAGACCACTGGCAGAAATCCATTGGCAGCACTCGCTGAACTGGTGGGGGCCATAGACACTCCTGAGGGGTCGGCCTGCCCAAAATTGAGGTGTCTGGCATTATGAAATTCAAATAGCTGGGATGGGGCCGCTCCAGGAAATTTGGGGAGGTGCCTAGTGGACCCAGAGGCAGGCTCTTAGGCTGATGCATGGAAGTGGGGCCTCGTGTGATGATGTCGCTCCCGCACCTCGCCTGTTGACTTGGAGAGGCATGGTATAGCTGAATTGCACTTGGACTTCTTGGATTTCTTTGATCTTTTGTGGGACTTACCTGACAACTTTGAGCACAATGACAAGTCTATGAACAGCTTAGCGACTGTACCTTCCACATGACCAGGACCTGACGAATCATTGAGTTGACTGGCATCAGGAGCTTCAGGTATTGCTCCTGTAGAGCCTTGGAGTTCATGGAGAAGCCGTCCCCTCTGGCCTTGGAGTCGTTGCCCAGCTCCAGGCACCAGATACAAACCAGATCGGGGTCTGTCACAGACATCTGTCTGTGGCACAAACTACAAGGTTTAAACCCCACAGGTTTTTAGAGGCCATCCCTAAACACTGGGAGACTAAGTCTCAAAACAGGTTGACAAGATGTTGAAAAAAGTTCTCCAGAAAGTGAAGCAAGTTAGATCTCTCTGGATCTATGCTGAGGGCATTTAAAGAAAACAGCTTATGTCAGTGCACTGAGACGGCACCTAAATACCTAATGCCATACACAGATACTGCTCAAGATTTTCCAGATCCAGTCTGAAGCCTAAGGAATATTCTACGGTAAAGAATCTGTGGCTAGAAGTCTTTATCGGATAATCTGTTTTTGAGAAAATGCAGGTGTCTACTAAAACATTTGAAAAATCTATGTGCTTTTCATTTCTACAACCGGGATTACTGAATTCATTGTATTTGTAAAGTGCACATTAAATATTACTCTTTTTTGGGCACTTTTTGGTGAAATTATAAATCTCATGGTTTTTTCACAATTATGGAACTTCAGGCTGTGAAACCAGGACAACTCAAAATTTCAACAAATGCTCCATCCATGAAACCATTCTTTCAACCCTCTGAACCACATACAATGGGTACACATTCATTTCACTACACCAAATATACTGCTCACTAGACCTTCAGAAAAGGTAAGCTTCCTGTGCAGAATTCTTATATCAAGTCAATGACTTCTCTTATGAAGAAAACACAATAAAAAAATCATCATTGTTTCATTAAAGAGCTCTTCTTGCTTTTCCGAGAAACAGTTTAAGAGTATGACATAGTTTAATATTTGAACCAGAAGAGCCCATTCAAAATTGTGTTTAAAGCTGGGTGAATGGCTCTGAAAACGTCAGCATAGGTTCAGGGAACTAAGTCAACAAAATTAATTCATACAATACCAAAATCAGTGGTGACGTTGTTACTTGCTGACCATCAGGCAAATAATGTGTTTCACTGTAATTTGCGGCCAAAAGGTTTCTGGAAAGAAGGCAACAGACACAGAAATAAGAAATATCATCAAGGTAGTAGTTGGATGGCAACGGCATGTTTTTGCAGTCATTAAAAGTACCCATTTGCTTTGCCCCGTTAAAGTGTTTGCCATGTACCTCAGTCAGAGGGTAGAGAAGATAAATTCTCCATCATGGTGCCTCCATTACACTTAGCTCATAGGCTCTTTCTGATTTTCAACCTTGAAATCTCATTGTCGTTATCCACCTGTGGATATCCCTGCTGTCAAGTGATTGTACTGTTAACTGCTTCAGTAGCTGTTAATTTAGATTTCTGTGTGACAGTACCATCTAAACAAATGGAGCATACCACCATCCCAGCGCAAATGCTCTCCCTCTCCAGTTCCCCTTAGTGCAAATAAGTAACCAACTGGTATGTTATCTCAACAATGGCGGAAAGGTTTGCAGGAGGGTGCAAATTATTAGAAAAAACCCACAAACTTGGTCCTCATTTACAAAGGTAACTGATTCTTTCAAGTAAATGTACTTTTGAGTAAGTTAACTACTTTACAATATTCACATACTGCTCATTTGCAGTATCTCACATCATTCTAGTGACTTGCACTTTTTTAGTAATTTCAGCACTACATAAGGCCAACCACTGGTTTTCCAAAAACTTCCCGTAGAAAAGAATAGAGGTAGTGAAAATAAAACACCATAGGAAATTAAGTTACATTAAATTACATACTTAAAATAGTAAAAAAATGGGGGGTGTGGCCAAGCCACGAATGGAGTGAGACGTGTGCTCCCGGGTCTCCTCGCTCCAACGCGGCCTGCTAAAGCTCATAAGCAACGCTCTGAGCTAGCCGACGAGCCTGAAGGTGAGGGATCGACTCCTGAAATCTACAGGGAGTCCCCTGACGCCCTGAAGATCCGCCGGGGACACCTCATGCTAGTCCTGGAGCATCTGGATGAAGCAGCTGTGTCCTGTTACGCAGCCATCTTTGGCCTTTCCGGAAAGTCTGCGCATACATGGACGCTTTTCCCCCATCGTTGCCTCGCTGCTGTGGTGCCAGACCGACCTGGGGGCTGGCTCTCTCTCGGCTACCCCAGAGGCCTGACCTGTAAACCTCTCCTGGAGCTTTGGGGCTTGACCTATCTGCTATTGCATAGGGGCCTATTGTAGACAGCACTGCCTTGAGGCCTTCATTGATACGCATTGAGGAAACAACATATGACTGGCCTATCATAGTTAAGGCACACAACACCTAACGAGAGCCATCCCACGCATCATTGATCGTTCTCCCCTCGACCGCTTGGAATCTCTCCTACCTAAGCATTGTGCGTGGGAAACTCAACCTTCACCATGTCACGCTCTAAACTTGGCAAAGACCCTCCATCCACCCCAGTTAAAGACAACCCTGTTACCACCCTATGGCTGAAATCCAAACCTCTGCCACCACTTACCTCTGACCCTCCAGGTGTTTTGGCTGTTGAGGACTCAACATCGGCCCCGATCACACAGGCCGTTATGACCTCTTCCTTACAGGAACTCAAGAAAGAAATCAGATTGCTCAAAACTGACTTTAAAGCTTGCCTGCAGGAGATCCGCCAGGACGTCACGGGGATTGGGGGTAGAGTAGATGACCTTTAGCTCAATATGGATGCGTGCACAGAGGAGCATGAGAGCCTGTGGCGTAGAATGACTGAACTGGAGGACCAACATATCAGCCTCCAGCTGAAGCAGGAGGACTTGGAGAACAGAAGCCAGCATAACAACATTTGTATTAGGGGGTCCGACGCTGTGCGGAGGGACAAGACATTATGGCTTTCACTTCTGCAGACGATCAGGGCTGATGAAGACGCCTCTCCTCCAGCTCTTGATAGAGCACATCAAGTCATTGGCCCACGAGGTCGCCCAAACTTCGTCCTGGATATTCTCATACAGGTCCACTTCTTTGTGGAAAAAGGGAGCCATCCTGCAGAAGGTGCAGAGAGTTACGAACCTAGTCTACAATGGTTACCCGATCCAGGTCTTTCAAGACATTGCCCAGGTCAACCTACAAAGACACATAGACTTTCAGCCAGTTACAGACAAACTTTGCGATCTCCAAATCAAATATCAATGGAGTCATCCCTTTGCGCTGATCTTCTCCTGGGAGGGCAAAGGTAATTTCCTCCGCTCGCTGAAAGAGGCAAAACAACTCCTACAAATCCCAGCAGACCTCAGCGAGGCCAGTCTCTCTTTACCACGGGCCTATAGTAGGGAAAAAGCACAGCAGAATGGTCTACCGTCCACCCCCCTCGGGCCAAGGACCAGATCTCCTCTCAAACAGAGCAAGACATTATCACGCACCTCTGCTCTGAGTGCCGCTCATTCATTGGCCTGCAATTCTGGAAGTGGGCCTGATGTGGCACCAACCTTGCCTCAAGTTTCCTACAAACAGGCCCTTAACTCTGGAGTATTGGGGAACTGAACACAAACATTGCACTTCAGCCAGTACTAACCCACTGTGTTTTATATGCCTTGAAAGTTTTTGCTAGCCCATAGGCCCCCGAGGGGACTCTTGCACTACCCCATAGCCCAAAACCCACTAACATGCCTCCTTCAGCAAATATAGGCACCCTGACAACTGGCGTTTTCTGCCGCAACTCTAGAGAATGGCAACTGTTCGTAGAGGCCAATCACTGGATTTCACTGCCACCCTACTATCCCTTGTCTCTGGCGGATCCATGGCTGGCTTATCCTACCCCTATTTCAAGCTTGGCCGCGTCTGCAGAGACCGATTCACCAATGCTCCCACCTACTATGCCCCCACACATGTAGTGCCCATTGGAGGAGTGACATCCTCAGAATGGCCCTTTCTTCAACTTTTGAGCTATTCCAGGAATGACAGTACACCCCGCAGGCCCTGTTGGACTTATCTTGTTACCTTTCCCGTCTTCTTCCCACCCCTACATTGGAGGGCGGGTGAGCTCGACATAGAAATTTCTTTACAACCTTCTTTACATATCCTTTACACTGGAGATATACGCCACTTTCTACATAACTTCCACTTCTCCCGCCTAGGGAGATATAACCTTCCTATCCATGGCTCCAACACGATCTTCGATTACTTCTCATAACATTATGAACACGACCCCACTTATCAAATTACTCTCCCTTAACGTCAACGGGCTCAATTCCCCCAACATGAGGCGACAGATCTGGCGTTACTTGCTTATTCAGGACCCTCAATGTCATTTTCCTACAAGAGACACATTCGCTATCTACATACACCCATCTCCTGGCCCACCCTATATATCCCTACCAAAACTGGGCGTCTCCCGCCTCCAAAACAGGAGGGTTGCAATACTAACTAAATCCAAACTGGGGAAGGTATCCCCTCGGGTGATACATGACGCTGAGGGCCAGTACCTAAAAATTCAAGCCCACTTGGGCGCACAACCCCTGATCCTTCCCAATATCTATGCACCTAATCAGGCGCAGGATAGTTTCCTGAGGCATCTGCTGAGAGACCATCTGGGCTCCCTGGAGGGATCTGTGATACTCGGGGTGACTTCAACTTGGTCTGGGATGCAGATATGGATCGCAGTGCCGCTACATACTAGGCATAGGGGCAATGTCGGCTGCCCTAAAGAGGAACTTACAAACCTAGGCTTAGGGAGATACCAATCCCTGGACACACACAATTTCACCTTCTTCTCACATGTACACCTCTCCTACTCACAAATTGATTACTGTCTCCTCTCTCACTCTCTGATTAAATCCTTAGATTTAGCCACTATCTCCGATGTATCCATATCGGATCACGGTCATGTGGCAGTGACTTTCCTTGTCCCGGATAGGCAACATGACACTCCCATCAAATGGTGCCTCCCCCCCCATATCTTACGGGATCCAGTAGATTTGGCTGAGAGTCGCCAAGAGATTTAAGCATTCTTTGACGCAAACATCTCCTTAGAACCGCCCGAGACCAAGCGATGGGGTGCTTTTAATGCGAACATTAGGGGACTTATTTCCTCCATTGCTATTTCCCACTCTCGTGAAGCCCGCCTGGTTGAAACTAACTTAGCTAACAACATTAAGGGCCTAGAACGCATAGGCGATGCAACACCCTCAAAAGAGCACAAGAAACGCGTACGGGGTCAGCTGAGACTGCATCGTACTAATAGAGCGGAACAAGCACTTATGTCACTCAAACAGAAATTCTTTGCAGGGGAATAAGTTACGGGCAACCCTAGCACGTCGCCTTCAAGCCCAAACAACTAAAGCCCATATCTCCAAAATCAAACACTCAGATAACACATGGGCTACGACTGAACGAGACAAAGGACAAGCCTTCTCTAAGTTTTACACTGAGCTATACACTGCCACTACTCATGCATCCGAGATTACTTCTTTCCTCAGTACATGCCCCTGGGAACCCATCAACTCCCAACATGTGAAATTACTAGACGACCCAATCAACTTAGATGAGCTGCGTCGGGCATTATAACAACTTCCGTCAGGCAAAACTCCGGGACCGGACGGCCTCCAGGTCACCTTATACTGCGCCTTCCTCCCCCGATCCAAGACCATCTTCTCCACCTTTTTAACACAATTTCTGAAACAACAGGGCTTACTCCCATGATGTCAGATGCTGAGGTGGTTCTCATCTCCAGACCTGGGAATGACCCAACTCTGTGTACCTCCTACCGTCCTATTACTCAGCTCAACACTGTGAAAAGGTGGCCTGATATATGCTGTCAGTAGCCTGAGACAGGTGGTAAAGCTCTACCTTAACCCTACTGCTCCTCTTCTTTTGAGGCACCTGGTCCATTATTCCAGTATCCAGGACCTGTCCAGCTTTTGACATTTTTGCCTGTGACCTGGTCATAGCAAAGACATGTGTAGGGATCCCTAACATTTCTGCATGTGTCCTGAGTTACACTTCAGCCCAAGCTGAAGTTTCTAGATCATTACCAAGCAAGCACTGTAATGGTAGGTCCGCACATACCACAACCTTCTTAAGGCCAGTTACCCCTCCCCAGGAAAAGTTTAACAACTGCCAGAGAATGGTCTGTTCTGACATTGCTAGCATTGGTCACTTGGTACATTTCACCAAGTATAATCTGCCCAGGATCCACAATATCTGTTGTCACCATTGTGACACTTGATCCTGTGTCCCTGAATGCCCAAGCTTCTACTCCATTAATTAAAGGCTGCTGTCTGTATTTGCCCAAGTTACTGGGACTCACAAAGGGGGACATATCCATGCCCCCATCACTGACAAGCACAGCCTGAGTTGGTACTCTGACTAGGCCAGAGTCCATCTCAGAACCCAGGGTCAACCCTACTAAACCCTTATTCTGTGTATTCCCACCACCAATTGTAACTGCACTAGGGGGAGCAGATGCCTTAGGGGGGGGCTGGAGTATTTTCTTTGGCCTTGGTGCAGTCACTAGTCCAGTAAGTTTTCTGTTTACAGATTTTGCACCAGGGCTTCTTTTGGCCTTTACCCTTTCCTGACTGTGAATCCCCACCTGAAGAAGATTTTTGGGGCCCTTGAGAAGACTTCTGGTCTTTACCCTTGTCCCCACCCTTATCAGAGATGTTGGAATCTTGCTTCTTTGGGTCACCACCTTGGTTCTGTACCTTCTGCCTCCCCCTGGTTATGACCCATTTGTCTGCCTTCTTTCCCAATTCTTGGGGAGAGGTCAGATCAGAGTCTACCAGGTACTGGTGCAACAGCTGATTTTGACAGTTATTAGGAATCTGCTCCCTCATTATCAGATTGTACAATCCTATGAAGTCACACACTTTACTGCCCAATAACCAACCTTCCAAGGCCTTAGCAGCACAGTCAACTCAGTCCTGATTTTGTGCCTTTTGAACTTTAACCCTTATTGTTCAGTGGTTATGCCAAACCCATCTATCAGAGCAGTTTTCAAGACTTTGTAGTCATCAGCATCCTCTTCTCTTACAGTGAGGAGCTTGTCTCTACCTTTGTCTGCAAAGGAGTGCAATAAGATTGCTGCCTACTGACCTTAAGGGACCTTCTATACTTTACAGGTCCTCTCCAAGGCAGTTATCCATTTGTGGATGTCATCCCCACTCTGGTAGGGAGGGACAATCTTACCTAGGTTTCTATGGTCATAAGACCTCTCCCTATCTCTAGGGAAATTGCTGCCACCAAGGGACTCTAGTCTCTCCTTTTTACTAGCTCTGTAGAGCTCCAGGGCTTCCCTATCTAAGGACATCTGCTGCTTTCTGAGGATGGACTTGTCTTGCTCATACTTCAGCAGTCTCTCTCTCCTCTCCTGGGAGGTTTCCCTCCCTCTGTGACAAGAAACAGAGGTTCCTATAAAGGAGTTAGACTGGATAGATATCCTTTACAGAGATCTATCCCTTCTAGCCCTGTTGTCAGGCCTACCAGGAGGAATGAAGGAAGTGGCATTATTGTCATCCTCCTCATCCTCATCCTGGTGGTCTGTGTTCACCAGAGTCTGGTTATTGTCACCAGTCTGGTCAGCCTTAGAGTTAGGATCAGGGGAGTTTCCAGCCCTGGACCTACCCTCAGGTGCTGCCCCACCCACACTGACTAAATCATCAGGCCCACTAGGCCATGTGATAGCATCCAGTTTCAGTATCTTTATGAGATGCTGGGTGGATGGACTTTTGCCTGTCTTCAGCTTCCTAATAGAACATAAGACACTAAACTGAGCAACGGAGAGATCCTCATATTTATAGGGAAGGAGCTCTCTGGTTCCTGGTAGGGACCCACTGGTTCCTGGCTGGTTAGACATTACTAGTGTGGTGTGGTGTATTGCACTACCTACACTAGTGTGGCCTACTAAACTCTCTTGAGTTGTAGAAAGGGTGTGCTATCCCTTAACACACAACTCTAAGTTCAGTAGAACTTACTGTAGCTAAACTTGATATTATATGTACCTCAGGTACCTTTAGTGGTTTTCAGTTCATCAATTCAATTGAGATTATCAGGTAAAACACTAGCAAGTTGGAATCCCAGCGCTGCCACCAATGTGAGAAGGTGGCCTGATATATGCTGTCCACTAGTTCTAGTGGGCACCTTGTATCAGTCCAAACATCCCCTTACGCTGATAGGTTAAAGACAACCTTTATTGAAAGCTATCCTAGTGGTAGCTATGGAGAGCTGCCTTCAGGCTAAGTCTTGAAGGAATGTAAAGCAGCTTGTTTTACCAGTCTATAATCTCTTGAATGTTCAAATGAAAGGACAACCACACCAGGTATATATTCAAAATGTATGTATTTAAGATAAAACACACCCCTCTAGTCTTTTTATGAGACTAGAGTTTGAAGTACTTAGTTTACAAGTAAGCAAGCATCAGTAAAAAGAAAGAATACACGTTTGGGCCCTAGGGGCGTACCAAACCATACACCAAAAAAGTGGTATAAGAGCCACGACTGGAATAGGCACTAGGTCTATTGCCTCTAGAATAGCTGGGACCCCAAGGAACCACCCAAGGTAGTGACACAGGGGACCCACGGGGACTGTATGCAGTGTGAAAACACAACCGCGGGTTCCTATTATCTTCTATGGGCAATGTCGCGGTTGGAATTTTAAAGATTAGGGACACTTCTAATCGAGTCAGGACCAAAACCTTTTGGACTTAGGTAGTTCTAGGGCTAGCACCCACGGGAGCACTGGAGTACACAAGTTACCTCACCCAGGGAAGCCCGGTTCATAGGTGTCTTTTGTTGTCGGGTCGCGTCGTCGATTTCAATGGAAGCCTGCAAAGAACTGCTGCTGCCGTGAAGAGGAAAAGTGTCCGGAGAGATCCAAGCCTGGATCTAGGATGTAAGGAACCTGAAAGCAGAGGGGACAGAGTCTGGGTCACTTGCCAGTGACCTAGGGCAGGATGGACCAATGCCCACAGATGTCGGGTGCTTCAGGTGAGTTAATGGGTGTCTTGAGTCTTCAGCCACGAGGTTCAGGAGGCGTCGACGAAGTCCACGAGCCGGATTCGAGCTGTCCCACACAGGCTGTCGAATGCTGTGGTGTCGGTGACCAGAATGGACCCAACAAGCCTTGGCAACGGCAAGTCACTGGAATTCAGAGAAAGGACTGCGGTGCAGACCAGCAAGGTCTGATGGACTCACCCAACGAGGGTAAGTAAGGGCACGTCTGGAGCAACCAGGAAAGCCCAAGCAGAAAAGGAGTTGACTTCGTGGGGACATGCTAGCCAACGGGCTAGTGATCGCGAAGGAGCCTCAAGCGGTCGCACTTGAAGCTGGCCCACGGGTCACTGGTGGAGTGGAGGCCAACAATCTTCAGTGCAGGAGGTGCTCAAGGCTGGGGCTACTCAGAGCCCAAAGCAAAACTTCGAGGAGGACCAGGAAGATATTGTTGCTGCAAAAGTTCACAGTGTCCAGGGGTCATGGTTCCACGTCACCCACGATAGCCACGGGCCTCAGCTTTGCAGTGGACTCAGGGTAGCCTCGAGGAAGTCTGGAAATCCACCTCTGGGGATGCAGAGACTTCGGCGTCCAGCGGGAGCTTCAGAATTGCAGACGGTCAGTTGCTTCTTTGGTGCCTGCCAAGCAGGGGAGTCACTCCTTGACCCCAAGGGAGATTTCTTCAGTCTTCTAGTCAGGATAGAACGTCGAAGGTACAGGAGATATGTTGCAGAGTTTCGTCCAGGGTAATCTAAAGTCCTAGGGACTGGATTCCTATACTTATAGTAAGTTTAGGGGATGGACTAACTCTAAGGCCCTACCTATGGGTGGGCCAGGAAAGAGGGGTGGTTTCACCCATTTCCTTTGTCCAGTTTCGCGCCAGAGCAGGGGCAGGTAGCCCCTGCAACCGGTTTGAACTGGAGTATGCACAGGGACACCAAGTGTGCCCTCAGTGCAGGACGTCAAAGCACCAGAGAGTGCTCCCGCCCAGCCCCAATACACATCAGCCTGTCTGGGGAGGTGGTTATACCTCCCCTCAACAGGAAACCTATTGTCCAGGCCTCCCCTGCCGGAGTTTCGGTCAGCAGCAGGAGGCCAGACCCGTGTCTGTGGCAGAGTCATCCATTTTGTGATGCCAGGGCTCAGGAAAGTCCTACCGGGTTTAGCCAGTGTGAACATGTCTCTCCCTCTAGAAGGGTGGAATGCTACCCCTGCCGCCAGAGTTGGCGGGGGGTAGTATTCCAAAGCGTTTGACACCAAACACGACATGTTTTGATGCAGCCATGCCAAAGTTAGCATTTACCGCGAGGTTATAATGCACTTAAGGGTATATGGTATGGCTGTATCACAGAACAAACAAGTGGAACTGGGGGTCTAACAAACTCCTGCAGTGTGAGCAGAAATATAGATCAAAAGATAAATTAGTCCTAATGTGCACAAGTGGGAGTAGAAAAAGAAGAGAAAAACGTCCAAAGACAATCGAGAGAGGACCTTAGAGCAGAGCTTGGATACCCATCAATTGTCTATGTGATCAATCCTATCATCTGGTCATCCAATCCAGAGTAAGATGTATCTCTTGATCATAGAGAATATCTTGTTAGGAGTGATTTCACTCAAAAAGGTCCAGGATCATCGAAGGATTGGAGCAGGAAGATCATACAGATACAAAGTGATAGAACAATTGAAGGAAGTGCAATGCTTAGAAAAGAATGAAGTGGTGTATTAAAATAGAATTGTGAGAGAATACTCCTTGTTTAATATGTGAATCTCACACTCTAGGTAAAACAACAGTGCAAAAAGCAGTGTTAAACAAATAACTGCTGTCTAGAAAGGTCGACATGTTTCAGCCCAACGGGAACCATTTCTCCCTTCGGCTTTCTTCAGGACCCTAGTTGTCACATTTTCGCTACTGCATTGGTGTATCAACAGAAAATAGTGAAAAAATAAAGTGTGCTTATCTCACTATCATCTGAAGGTTGGACTCAATACAACCTTCAAGTAATCCTCCGCTTCAAAAGGATGCAGTTGGCATCCATAATGATCGAAGAACGGACCTCACCTCGCCTGGAACCTTGCTCAGGACTAAGAGGCCCCGCTCTATCCGTCGTTGCCTCGTTGTGGCTTCTGAGTCAGGGAAAAGGACTTTATTTTTTCACAATTTTCTGTTGATACACCAATGCAGTAGCGAACATTTGACCACTAGGGTCCTGAAGAAAGCCGAAGGGAGAAATGGTTCCCGTTGGGCTGAAACATGTCGACCTTTCTAGACAGCAGTTATTTGTTTAACACTGCTTTTTGCACTGTTGTTTTACCTAGAGTGTGAGATTCACATATTAAACAAGGAGTGTTCTCTCACAATTCTATTTTAATACACCACTTTATTCTTTTCTAAGCACTGCACTTCCTTCAATTGTTCTATCACTTTGTATCTGTATGATCTTCCTGCTCCAATCCTTTGATAATCCTGGACCTTTTTGAGTGAAATCACTCCAAACAAGATATTCTCTATGATCAAGAGATACATCTTACTCTGGATTGGATGACCAGATGATAGGATTGATCACATAGACAATTGATGGGTATCCAAGCTCTGCTCTAAGGTCCTCTCTCGATTGTCTTAGGACGTTTTTCTCTTCTTTTTCTACTCCCACTTGTGCACATTAGGACTAATTTATCTTTTGACCTATATTTCTGCTTACACTGCAGGAGTTTGTTAGACCCCCAGTTCCACTTGTTTGTTTTGCAACTATAGGATTAGGGGATTAGAACTGAGGCAGGTCATTAAACTTTCCCTTAGACCCCATCATACACCTTAGGTTTTTATTGTATCACAGAACAGCCATAAGGAAGTGTTTCCGAAAGCTGCAGAGGGGCTCAGCTCATGCTTGGGCATCCTCTCACATAAAACCAAGCACTCTGCCTTCAGGATTGTCAAGGCCTGCCATAGGAGTGGCTTATAGGTTTGTATGTGTCTGTATAGGGTAGTGATATAGGTAGCCTATACCACAGTAAGGGGTGCAAGCACACCCTTACCCAGGCTGCAGTTGCAAACTGTGGTGTCATTTTGGAGTGCTTCCGAGGGGAGGCATAATATATGCTGCAGCCCCTGGTAGGCCTCTGAGGCACCTATGCCCCAGGTACATAGTATACCATATACTAGGGGCTTATAAGGCACCCCAGAATCCAATTAGATATGTACCTAATGTACATGGAAACCATTTTAGAGAGAAAGCAGCTAGGCTGTGGTCCTGATTAGCAGGGCCACAGCTAGACTAAAGTCGAAAAACAGTGAAACACCAGCAAAAAGTGGGGGTACCCATGTGAAGCAGATCCTACTCTCCTACACAACCCCCCACCAAACGCAGGGACATTAAAATAACCTTGACCAGTTGAGTCTTCATGTTCTAAGTGGAAATAACTAGAGAGTCCATCTGCATTGGCAGGGTTACTCCCAGGTCTATGTTCCACTGTAAAGTCCCTCCCCTGTAGGGAAATGGACCACCTAAGCAGTTTGGGGTTTTCACCCTTCATTTGTTTTAGCCATAAGAGGGGCTTATGGTCTGTCTGAACAAGGAAGTGAGTACCAAACAAGTATGGCCTCAACTTCTTCAGAGCCCAAACCACAGCAAAGGCCTCCCTCTCAATGGCTGACCAACGTTTCTCTCTAGGGGTCAGCCTTCTGCTTATGAAAGCTACTGGCTGATCCTGACCTTCTTCATTCAATTGTGACAGTACAGCCCCAACCCCCAATTCAGATGCATCAGTTTGAACAATGAACTTATTGGAGTAGTCAGGACTCTGCAGAATGGGGGCAGTACACATGGCCCGCTTCAGGTCATCAAATGCCTTTTGACAGCTAGCTGTCCACTGAACCTTTTTGGGCATTTTCTTAGAAGTTAAGTCATTCAAGGGTGTCACTATTGATCCATACCCTTTGACAAATCTCCTATAGTACCCAGTCAGGCCTAAGTAGGCTCTCACCTGAGTCTGGGTAGTTGGAGCAGTCCATTCCATTATGGTCTGGATTTTGCTCTGCAATGGTTGAACCTGGCCTCCACCTACAATGTGGCCCAGGTACACAACCTGACTCTGCCCCATTTGGCACTTAGTAGCCTTGATAGTTAGGCCTGCTTTTTGCAGGGCCTCCAAAACATTCCTTAGGTGGACCAGGTGATCCTACCAGGTGGAGCTAAAGACAGCAATATCATCTAGATATGCTGCACTAAAGGCTTCCAGGCCTGTGAGAACGGTATTCACCAACCTCTGGAAAGTGGCAGGTGCATTCTCCAAACCAAAGGGCATTACTACAAATTGATAGTGCCCACTAGGGGTAGAAAATGCTGTCTTTTGCTTTGCATCATCAGCTAGTCTGATCGGCCAGTAGCCAGCTGTCAAGTCAAATGTGCTAAGGTACTTGGCTGATGCCAAAGTATTTATGAGCTCATCTGCCCTTGGTATTGAATGGGCATCAGTCCTAGTGACTGCATTGAGACCCCTGTAGTCCACACAAAACCTCATCTCTCTTTTTCCACCACTGGTGTGAGGTTTTGGCACTAGGACCGCTGGACTAGCCCAAGGGCTATCTGAGGGTTCAATCACACCCAAATCCAACATTTTCTGGACTTCTGTCCTGATACAGTCCCTGACATGGTCAGGTTGCCTATGAATCTTATTTTTAATAGGCAGACTGTCCCCAGTGTCAACTTCATGAGTGCACCAGGTAGTCTGACTTGGAGTCAGTGAGAACCTGTGTCCGAACTGATTGAGAACCTGTCTGCAATCAGTTTGCTGCTGGGCAGTGAGGCTGCCTGCCAAGGCTACACCATCAACTGACCCATCATCAGGGTTCTGTGAGAAGAGGTCAGGGAGTGGGTCACTCTCTTCCTGCTGTCCCTCATCAGTTGCCATGAGCAAGCCCATGTCAGCCCTGTCCACATATGGCTTTAGCCTGTTGACATGGAGAACCCTATGGGGACTCCTAGGGGTTCCAAGGTCTACCAAGTAGGTAACCTCCCCTTTCTGTTCAACAATAGTGTAGAGTCCACTCCACTTGTCCTGGAGAGCTGCTGGGGCCACAGGCTCCAACACCCACACTTTCTGTCCTGGCTGGTAAACAGTCAGTACAGCCTTTTGGTCATGCCAGGCTTTTTGCAGTTCCTGGCTAGCCTCAAGGTTTTTGTTTGCCTTTTTCATGTACTCAGCTATCCGGGAGCGGAGACCAAATACATAGTCCACTATGTCTTGCTTTGGGGGCTTGAGAGGTAACTCCCATCCTTCCTTCACCAAACACAATGGACCCCTGACAGGGTGACCAAACAGAAGTTCAAATGGGCTGTAGCCAACCCCCTTCTGAGGCACCTCCCTGTATACAAATAAAAGGCAGGGCAAGAGAAGGTCCCATTTTCACCTAAGCTTCTCTGGGAGTCCTTTGATCATGCCCTTTAAGGTTTTGTTGAATCTCTCAACTAAACCATTGCATTGTGAGTGATAGGGTGTGGTGAACTTGTAGTTCACTCCACACTCCTTCCACATAGCAGTTAAGTAACGTGACATAAAGTTTGCATCCCTGTCAGATACTACCTCCTTAGGAAAACCTACTCTTGAGAACACACTCAAGAGAGCTCTTGCCACTACAGGTGCTGTAGTGGTCCTTAGGGGAATTGCTTCTGGATACCTGGTGGCATGATCCACTACCACCAGTATAAATCTGTGGCCAGATGCGGTTTGGGGATCCATGGGACCAACAATGTCAATCCCATCCCTTTCAAAGGGCACCCCCACCACAGGTAGTGGTATCAGGGGGGCCTTTGTAGTGCCACCTGCTTTGCCACTGGCTTGGCAGGTTACACAGGAGCGACAAAACTCCTTTGTGTCTTCAGACATGTGTGTCCAGTGAAAGTGAGGAACAATTCTGTCCCAAGTCTTGTTCTTGCCTAAGTGTCTTGCTAGGGGGATATCATGGGCTAGTGTCAATAGGAAACCCCTAAACTTCAGAGGTATAACCAACCTCCTGGATGCACCAGGCTTGGGGTCTCTACTCTCTGAGTAAAGGAATCCATCATCCCAATAAACTTTATGGGTGCCACTAGAATTCCCAGCAGCCTCATCAGCAGCTTGCTGTCTGAGGGTTTCAAGAGATGGGCAGGTTTTCTGCTCCTGGCTCAGATCAGACCTGGAAGGGCCCCCTGTCCCCAAGAACTCAACCTGGTCAGGTTCAAGCTCCTCTGGGACAGTTCCTTCTGCAGGCTCAAGATCATCTCCCTGAGGAGACTGATCAGTATCCTGAGACAGGTGGGAAGGCTCTGCCTTAACCCTACTGCTCCTCTTCTTGTGAGGCACTTGGTCCATTATACTAGAATCCAGGGCCTGTCCAGCTGTTGACATTTGAGCCTGTAACCTGGTCACAACAAAGACATGTGCAGGGATCCCTAACATTTCTGCATGTGTCCTGAGCTCCACTTCAGCCCAAGCTGAAGTTTCTAGATCACTGCCAAGCAAACACTGTACTGGTAGGTCCGCACTTACCACAACCTTCTTAAGGCCAGTTACCCCTCCCCAGGAGAAGTTAACAAGTGCCAGAGAATGGTCTGTTCTGACATTGCTAGCATTGGTCACTTGGTACATTTCACGAAGTATAATCTGCCCAGGATACCCAAGATCTTCTGTCACCATTGTGACACTTGCTCCTGTGTCCCTGAATGCCCAAGCCTCTACTCCATTAATTAGAGGCTGCTGTCTGTATTTGCCCAAGTTACTGGGACTCACAAAGGGGACATATCCATGCCCCCATCACGGACAAGCACAGCCTGAGTTGGTACTCTGACTAGGCCAGAGTCCATCTCAGAACCCAGGGTCAACCCTACTACACACTTATTCTGTGTATTCCCACCACCAATTGTAACTGCACTAGGGGGAACAGTTGCCTTAGGGGCATTGGTGGGGGCTGGAGTATTTTCTTTGGCCTTGGTGCAGTCACTAGTCCAGTGAGTTTTCTGTTACAGATTTTGCACCAGGGCTTCGTTTGGCCTTTACCCTTTCCTGACTGTGAATCCCCACCTGAAGAAGATTTTTGGGGCCCTTGAGAAGACTTCTGGTCTTTACCCTTGTCCCCACCCTTATCAGAGATGTTGGAATCTTGCTTCTTTGGGTCACCACCTTGGTTCTGTACCTTCTGCCTCCCCCTGGTTATGACCCATTTGTCTGCCTTCTTTCCCAATTCTTGGGGAGAGGTCAGATCAGAGTCTACCAGGTACTGGTGCAACAGCTGATTTTGACAGTTATTAGGAATCTGCTCCCTCATTATCAGATTGTACAATCCTATGAAGTCACACACTTTACTGCCCAATAACCAACCTTCCAAGGCCTTAGCAGCACAGTCAACTCAGTCCTGATTTTGTGCCTTTTGAACTTTAACCCTTATTGTTCAGTGGTTATGCCAAACCCATCTATCAGAGCACTTTTCAAGACTTTGTAGTCATCAGCATCCTCTTCTCTTACAGTGAGGAGCTTGTCTCTACCTTTGTCTGCAAAGGAGTGCAATAAGATTGCTGCCTACTGACCTTAAGGGACCTTCTATACTTTACAGGTCCTCTCCAAGGCAGTTATCCATTTGTGGATGTCATCCCCACTCTGGTAGGGAGGGACAATCTTACCTAGGTTTCTATGGTCATAAGACCTCTCCCTATCTCTAGGGAAATTGCTGCCACCAAGGGACTCTAGTCTCTCCTTTTTACTAGCTCTGTAGAGCTCCAGGGCTTCCCTATCTAAGGACATCTGCTGCTTTCTGAGGTTGGACTTGTCTTGCTCATACTTCAGCAGTCTCTCTCTCCTCTCCTGGGAGGTTTCCCTCCCTCTGTGACAAGAAACAGAGGTTCCTATAAAGGAGTTAGACTGGATAGATATCCTTTACAGAGATCTATCCCTTCTAGCCCTGTTGTCAGGCCTACCAGGAGGAATGAAGGAAGTGGCATTATTGTCATCCTCCTCATCCTCATCCTGGTGGTCTGTGTTCACCAGAGTCTGGTTATTGTCACCAGTCTGGTCAGCCTTAGAGTTAGGATCAGGGGAGTTTCCAGCCCTGGACCTACCCTCAGGTGCTGCCCCACCCACACTGACTAAATCATCAGGCCCACTAGGCCATGTGATAGCATCCAGTTTCAGTATCTTTATGAGATGCTGGGTGGATGGACTTTTGCCTGTCTTCAGCTTCCTAATAGAACATAAGACACTAAACTGAGCAACGGAGAGATCCTCATATTTATAGGGAAGGAGCTCTCTGGTTCCTGGTAGGGACCCACTGGTTCCTGGCTGGTTAGACATTACTAGTGTGGTGTGGTGTATTGCACTACCTACACTAGTGTGGCCTACTAAACTCTCTTGAGTTGTAGAAAGGGTGTGCTATCCCTTAACACACAACTCTAAGTTCAGTAGAACTTACTGTAGCTAAACTTGATATTATATGTACCTCAGGTACCTTTAGTGGTTTTCAGTTCATCAATTCAATTGAGATTATCAGGTAAAACACTAGCAAGTTGGAATCCCAGCGCTGCCACCAATGTGAGAAGGTGGCCTGATATATGCTGTCCACTAGTTCTAGTGGGCACCTTGTATCAGTCCAAACATCCCCTTACGCTGATAGGTTAAAGACAACCTTTATTGAAAGCTATCCTAGTGGTAGCTATGGAGAGCTGCCTTCAGGCTAAGTCTTGAAGGAATGTAAAGCAGCTTGTTTTACCAGTCTATAATCTCTTGAATGTTCAAATGAAAGGACAACCACACCAGGTATATATTCAAAATGTATGTATTTAAGATAAAACACACCCCTCTAGTCTCTTTATGAGACTAGAGTTTGAAGTACTTAGTTTACAAGTAAGCAAGCATCAGTAAAAAGAAAGAATACACGTTTGGGCCCTAGGGGCGTACCAAACCATACACCAAAAAAGTGGTATAAGAGCCACGACTGGATTAGGCACTAGGTCTATTGCCTCTAGAATCGCTGGGACCCCAAGGAACCACCCAAGGTAGTGACACAGGGGACCCACGGGGACTGTATGCAGTGTGAAAACACAACCGCGGGTTCCTATTATCTTCTATGGGCAATGTCGCGGTTGGAATTTTAAAGATTAGGGACACTTCTAATCGAGTCAGGACCAAACCCTTTTGGACTTAGGTAGTTCTAGGGCTAGCACCCACGGGAGCACTGGAGTACACGAGTTACCTCACCCAGGGAAGCCCGGTTCATAGGTGTCTTTTGTTGTCGGGTCGCGTCGTCGATTTCAATGGAAGCCTGCAAAGAACTGCTGCTGCCGTGAAGAGGAAAAGTGTCCGGAGAGATCCAAGCCTGGATCTAGGATGTAAGGAACCTGAAAGCAGAGGGGACAGAGTATGGGTCACTTGCCAGTGACCTAGGGCAGGATGGACCAATGCCCACAGATGTCGGGTGCTTCAGGTGAGTTAATGGGTGTCTTGACTCTTCAGCCACGAGGTTCAGGAGGCGTCGACGAAGTCCACGAGCCGGATTCGAGCTGTCCCACACAGGCTGTCGAATGCTGTGGTGTCGGTGACCAGAATGGACCCAACAAGCCTTGGCAACGGCAAGTCACTGGAATTCAGAGAAAGGACTGCGGTGCAGACCAGCAAGGTCTGATGGACTCACCCAACGAGGGTAAGTAAGGGCACGTCTGGAGCAACCAGGAAAGCCCAAGCAGAAAAGGAGTTGACTTCGTGGGGACATGCTAGCCAACGGGCTAGTGATCGCGAAGGAGCCTCAAGCGGTCGCACTTGAAGCTGGCCCACGGGTCACTGGTGGAGTGGAGGCCAACAATCTTCAGTGCAGGAGGTGCTCAAGGCTGGGGCTACTCAGAGCCCAAAGCAAAACTTCGAGGAGGACCAGGAAGATATTGTTGCTGCAAAAGTTCACAGTGTCCAGGGGTCATGGTTCCACGTCACCCACGATAGCCACGGGCCTCAGCTTTGCAGTGGACTCAGGGTAGCCTCGAGGAAGTCTGGAAATCCACCTCTGGGGATGCAGAGACTTCGGCGTCCAGCGGGAGCTTCAGAATTGCAGACGGTCAGTTGCTTCTTTGGTGCCTGCCAAGCAGGGGAGTCACTCCTTGACCCCAAGGGAGATTTCTTCAGTCTTCTAGTCAGGATAGAACGTCGAAGGTACAGGAGATATGTTGCAGAGTTTCGTCCAGGGTAATCTAAAGTCCTAGGGACTGGATTCCTATACTTATAGTAAGTTTAGGGGATGGACTAACTCTAAGGCCCTACCTATGGGTGGGCCAGGAAAGAGGGGTGGTTTCACCCATTTCCTTTGTCCAGTTTTGCGCCAGAGCAGGGGCAGGTATTCCCTGCAACCGGTTTGAACTGGAGTATGCACAGGGACACCAAGTGTGCCCTCAGTGCAGGACTTCAAAGCACCAGAGAGTGCTCCCGCCCAGCCCCAATACACATCAGCCTGTCTGGGGAGGTGGTTATACCTCCCCTCAACAGGAAACCTATTGTCCAGGCCTCCCCTGCCGGAGTTTCGGTCAGCAGCAGGAGGCCAGACCCGTGTCTGTGGCAGAGTCATCCATTTTGTGATGCCAGGGCTCAGGAAAGTCCTACCGGGTTTAGCCAGTGTGAACATGTCTCTCCCTCTAGAAGGGTGGAATGCTACCCCTGCCGCCAGAGTTGGCGGGGGGTAGTATTCCAAAGCGTTTGACACCAAACACGACATGTTTTGATGCAGCCATGCCAAAGTTAGCATTTACCGCGAGGTTATAATGCACTTAAGGGTATATGGTATGGCTGTATCACAGAACAAACAAGTGGAACTGGGGGTCTAACAAACTCCTGCAGTGTGAGCAGAAATATAGATCAAAAGATAAATTAGTCCTAATGTGCACAAGTGGGAGTAGAAAAAGAAGAGAAAAACGTCCAAAGACAATCGAGAGAGGACCTTAGAGCAGAGCTTGGATACCCATCAATTGTCTATGTGATCAATCCTATCATCTGGTCATCCAATCCAGAGTAAGATGTATCTCTTGATCATAGAGAATATCTTGTTAGGAGTGATTTCACTCAAAAAGGTCCAGGATCATCGAAGGATTGGAGCAGGAAGATCATACAGATACAAAGTGATATAACAATTGAAGGAAGTGCAGTGCTTAGAAAAGAATGAAGTGGTGTATTAAAATAGAATTGAGAGAGAATACTCCTTGTTTAATATGTGAATCTCACACTCTAGGTAAAACAACAGTGCAAAAAGCAGTGTTAAACAAATAACTGCTGTCTAGAAAGGTCGACATGTTTCAGCCCAACGGGAACCATTTCTCCCTTCGGCTTTCTTCAGGACCCTAGTTGTCACATTTTCGCTACTGCATTGGTGTATCAACAGAAAATAGTGAAAAAATAAAGTGTGCTTATCTCACTATCATCTGAAGGTTGGACTCAATACAACCTTCAAGTAATCCTCCGCTTCAAAAGGATGCAGTTGGCATCCATAATGATCGAAGAACGGACCTCACCTCGCCTGGAACCTTGCTCAGGACTAAGAGGCCCCGCTCTAGCCGTCGTTGCCTCGTTGTGGTTTCTGAGTCAGGGAAAAGGACTTTATTTTTTCACTATTTTCTGTTGATACACCAATGCAGTATCGAAAATTTGACCACTAGGGTCCTGAAGAAAGCCGAAGGGAGAAATGGTTCCCGTTGGGCTGAAACATGTCGACCTTTCTAGACAGCAGTTATTTGTTTAACACTGCTTTTTGCACTGTTGTTTTACCTAGAGTGTGAGATTCACATATTAAACAAGGAGTGTTCTCTCACAATTCTATTTTAATACACCACTTTATTCTTTTCTAAGCACTGCACTTCCTTCAATTGTTCTATCACTTTGTATCTGTATGATCTTCCTGCTCCAATCCTTTGATAATCCTGGACCTTTTTGAGTGAAATCACTCCAAACAAGATATTCTCTATGATCAAGAGATACATCTTACTCTGGATTGGATGACCAGATGATAGGATTGATCACATAGACAATTGATGGGTATCCAAGCTCTGCTCTAAGGTCCTCTCTCGATTGTCTTTGGACGTTTTTCTCTTCTTTTTCTACTCCCACTTGTGCACATTAGGACTAATTTATCTTTTGACCTATATTTCTGCTTACACTGCAGGAGTTTGTTAGACCCCCAGTTCCACTTGTTTGTTTTGCAACTATAGGATTAGGGGATTAGAACTGAGGCAGGTCATTAAACTTTCCCTTAGACCCCATCATACACCTTAGGTTTTTATTGTATCACAGAACAGCCATAAGGAAGTGTTTCCGAAAGCTGCAGAGGGGTTCAGCTCATGCTTGGGCACCCTCTCACATAAAACCAAGCACTCTGCCTTCAGGATTGTCAAGGCCTGCCATAGGAGTGGCTTATAGGTTTATATGTGTCGGTATAGGGTAGTGATATAGGTAGCCTATACCACAGTAAGGGGTGCAAGCACAATCTTACCCAGGCTGCAGTAGCAGACCTGTGGTGTCATTTTGGAGTGCTTCCCAGGGGTGGCATAATATATGCTGCAACCCCTGGTAGGCCTATGAGGTACCTATGCCCTAGGTACATAGTATACCATATACTAGGGGCTTATAAGGCACTCCAGAATCCGATTAGATATGTACCTAATGTACATGGAAACCATTTTAGAGAGGAAGCAGCTAGGCTGTGGTCCTGATTAGCAGGGCCACAGCCAGACTAAGGTCGAAAAAAATAGAGAAATACCAGCAAAATGTAGGGGTATCCATGTGAATCAGATCCTACTCTCCTACACACACCGTCAGGGAACAGACAATATCCGACGCATCACTCACCTCATTGAAATAGTCCAAAGGCGAGATATCCCAGCTTGCCTGGTCCCCCCGATGCAGAGAAAGCCTTTGACCGCATCGACTGGCAATATCTGCGTGCAGTACTACAGAAGATAGGTCTAGGTCAGGCAATGATCTAAAAATGAATGTCCCCTACACCTCTTCCACAGCGTGTTTCCGCATCAATGGTTAACTCACACCCCCAATTTAGGTACACAGGGGCACCAGACAGGGATGCCCACTCTCCCCTCTCCTTTTTGCCTTAGCAGTAGAATCTCTAGCTATTGCTATACGCCATTCGCCAGATATAATGAGCATTCCATTTGGAGGCCACTACCACAAAGTATCACTGTTTGCAGATGATCTCATACTTTCACTCACTACTCCTACTACCTCTATACCGGGGTTAGCCTCAATCCTTCACTCTTTTGAACTAGCTCCAGGTTTTAAGATTAATAAGACCAAGTCCCATGCTCTAAATCTTACCTGCTCTGGAGTTACAACAAATTTAATCTCTCACCCCCTTACATTGGATGGGAACCTCAATCCGATACCTGGGCCTTAACTTGACCCCATCTCTCTCCACCTGGACCCAGGCCAAATTGCCAACTTGTAGATGAGAAGTCTGAAGAGAACAACACCATTGGAAAAAAGTCAGAATCTCGTGGATGGGTCGCATCAACGCAGTAAAAATGACACTCCTGCCTAAAATACTATACCTCTTTCAAACCTTGCCCACACCCATCGGTCAGGTAGACATTCAAAGCCTCCAACTTGACCTAACCTCTTTCATATGAGCCCATGGTCGCCCTCGTTTTTCAGACAAATTGCTTATGCTGCTCCGGGATCACAGCGGCCTTACTTGCCCTAACCTTCTGGAATACTATTGGGCATCTCATCTTCGATATATATCTGAATGGGTGGTTCGCAAGAGCGAAAAGCACTGGTTCCACATGAATCAGGCAGTCACATGCAGGCCCCTGTGGGACCTGGCTTGGCTGTCTAGAACGTGCAGCCCAGAAGCGCATACATAGCAACCCCCACGACAACAGTCCTTGAAATCTGGGATAAGATTGCGAACCCCAGAGGCCTGACATCCTTCCCTTCCCCCAAAACACCCATTGCCCGAAACCCCATGTTCCCTCCGGCTTTACAACTATACGCATTCCCATCCTGGAGCCAGGGAGAATGTTGCATCATCCAGGACCTAATTGAGGGTGACACTTTTAAAACATTTGAACAATGCAAACAATCCTTCCATGTTACTGAATCCGTTAGAATACAGTATTATGAACTTCGCCACTGGTTGTTTACTCCTAAATACGCTCTAGAAGCCACTAGACCGTTCACCACCTTTGAGTCCCTGGTCCGAACCTTTGAGGGCACCGGCAGCCTAATATTCTGTACATATAAGGTACTACAACACTCACAATCCAATCACCTCCACACTTATCAAAAGCAATGGGCAGCGGATATTGGGGAAAAGGTGTCCCCACAAAACTGGGAACAGCTATGGAGTGACATCCCCAGAATTTAAAGGAGCATTCCCCAATGCGAATCAGCATACAAACTAATGAAGTGCTGGTACTATACCCCTGCACAACCAGAGAAAATGCTCCCTACCCTCCCCCCCTCTGTTGGAGATGCCAAACAGCGATAGGGGACTTTATTCATATCTGGTGGTCATGTCCGCTCTAAACGATATTTTGAAAAGAGGTCCTGAGTCACATTAAAGACACAGTGGGATTCCCCATACCAAACTCCCCCCTGGTGACCTTACTGGGTATAAAACCAACTCAACTCAAAGCCATAACACATTCCGACTGGCACCTTATAGTGCAGATGTTGTGAGCAGCAAGACAATCCATTGCACTCCTACGGAAAACAACTTCTCTCCCTCCAATCTCTGCATGGTTCTTGTGCCTTTGGCATGTCATGGCAATGGAATTACTGACAGCCCGCCTTACTCACTCAGACACTAAATTCACGTACACCTGGCAACCCCTTATCCATCGTCTCTCCCAAATAGAAAACTCCTGCTACACCCCCCAAGACTACAAGCCCTCCAACTTTTTGAGGATTCCCTCTTGCCATACTCCAGAGACAACACTCAAGTGGACCGCTCAACACATGGAACTGACATTAGCCCCCTCTCCCCTTAGATGGTAATCACAAAGGTAGCGATTGCTCCTAGAGCCCGCCCCCCTCCTATCAACACTGTTTTGACCCCCCTTCTCTTCCTTGACTACCCTTTGTTTTCTATGTTTTTTCTTTCCTCTTCACGTTTCTTCGCTTAGCCATCATTTGAAAAACATTTATCAGAGGCTGCCGAAGCCATCCCGGCCTCTCCCGGGCCACGTTGGGCTCCCTATTTCAGCAGGCCCTATAATGCAGGATATATATGCATTGCTTAGTTTGTATACTTTACATAAGGCATCTCCCTACTCTATAAATAACTCAGAACGCCTCATAACTGTACATTCTCCAAGCTATATTCATTATTTCAGATCCTGTGTGCTTTCATGATAATCTCAGTGAACTATATTGTATATGATGAAGAGTATCCCTTCTAACAAATCTAGCCTGTATTCTGTTGATGAAGCATTTTTCCACCATGCGTATATTTTTTGATGTCTGATACTTGCATACTGCATACATTACATATATTGTTTGATGCCCTGTGTATTTATGCTGCCTTCTTACTTGTTTATACTGAATTTGATGATGCATGCACCATTTAAAAAACTTTCAATAAACAGATTAGAAAACAAAAAAAGTTACAAATAAACATAAATATAAATTGATATAAATAAATATATATAAGTAGTATATACATCGATATGTTGGAGAAGTTCTGCACCAATAAAGGCTTTTAGTCAACGCTGGCTGCGAGTGCTTCTTGCCAGCCGGGCAATTTTGGAGTATGATATATATATATTTATATATATAGATAGATAGATAATGTTCACTCAAAAACCCAAAAGTTAAAGTGGCGTTACAGTGACAACATTAACGTTTTGAACTAAGCATATGACCTCACATATTACATTACTCATGGCATGTTCTATAATCTATAACATCACTGATGGCATCTCAAATGAGATCAGTTGATGTCACTGGTGACATCACTGATTACATCATCTAATGTGTATGTTAGTTTGTTTTATAATGGCGGGTGACTACCATGTACTTTTTTTACTTTAAAATGTTTTTTTTTATTGCAGATATTTTCCCCCAGTAAATCACAAGAGGAAAAGGATCAAGTTAAATGCGAAACCTTGTCATTCTATAATAGACATAGCTATAGCATACAAGTGTAACCGGTTTAACAAATACATTCATAATATCAAATACATTACTCCAAAATCATAACAGTCAGCTAGTGTTCAGATAAGACTGTATACATAAAATGTGGGTAAGGCATTAAACCAAAAGTTTGAGATCCTGATGTTCATAATTGCCATATTCATATATACCTCTAAACGACTTCAATTAACATTGCTTAAATTTGGAGAAAAAATTATGTTAAGAGACTACACAAAAAAGGCACGATTTAGGGCATAAAAAATGCAATAAAGTGCAACACCAATTCTCATATTTCTACATTATTGCTAACAAAACATTGGGTCCGAGTCAGACTCCACTTAGTATAAAATACACACGATACACAAAAAGTTCAATTAATAGATACCCCCACATTTTGCCTGGTGTCAGTGTGTTTTGACTGTAGTTCACTGGGATCCCAGTGGCCGTGCTGTCTCCTCAAAATTCCTTGGTAAGTACTTTGCACACACCACAATTGGAATACTGGGGTACCATTATAAGTCCCTAGTGTATGGTACTTAGGTACCAAGAGCATTGGTACACCAAGGGTCTCCATGGGCTGCAGCATGTATGCGACTCATGGAAGCCCATGCAAACTATGTCTGCAGACATACTGTCGTACTCCTTTCAATATTGGGAATTTGTTTGTACATTCGCCTTTCTTGCCGAAGCGCACCTTTGCCCCTGTCCCTCTGTACAATTCATTAATGAAATTAAGAATGTTTAGATCAATGCCAAGACTTGTTAGAGTATCCCACATAATATTGTGGCTCAAACAATCGAAGGCCGAACTAAGGTCTACGAATGTCAAAAACAGGTTACCCTTTTTTGCCACAACATATTTACCGGTTAGTATAGCCAAGTTGAGTCCTTGCTCGACGGTGCCCAATCCTGGCTTGAATCCATATTGAAATTTGGAAAGAACATCTCCATCTTTGGCCCATATTTGCAGTCTGTTTAAAATAATTCTTCCTGCCACTTTCATCAGAGAGTCGAGTAATGAAATGGGCCTGTAGCATTTAGGGTCACTTCGGTCTCCCTTTTTAAGTATGGGCACCACTATCGCTTCCTGCCACGTGGAGGGGAATCCTTTATTATTGTAGCTATTTAGCACGTTCGTAAGAAGCGGGGCCCATAAGGGAATATTATCCTTGTAGATATCTATGGGGATTCCGTCGGGTCCTGGAGCTTTGTTATTAGAGCTTTCCATTAGTGCCAGTTGTGTCTCTGCAATGGAAAAATAAATCCCCAGTGGAAAAGAGACAGAGGGGACAGGCTCACTGACAGTCGTCTGAGTATGGCAAATACTTTCTATATTAACCAGTTCATCTTTCTTGTATAACTGGGTAAAGTGATTTACCCATACAGACTCCTCGATGGCAATATCTATCGAATCAGTTTTCTTTTCAACAAAGAAGGGAGCATTTACAGCTTTCCAAAAGGCGGTATTATCTGTCATATTACATGCCTTTACTAAGGCATCCCACGCTGCCTCTTTTAACTCCGTTCTCCGTTTATGTAATGCAATTTTATAAACTTTTCTAGCATATCTAATTTCTTGCCGATTTTTGGGTATTTTTTTTAGAGACTGTTTTAACATAGTATGTGCTTTGCTACATTCCATATTGAACCAGCCCTCAACCTTCTGTCTCTCACCTGCCCGAACTGTTCCTGTTAATTTGTTGCCAATTAATGCTTTAATGTTCTGAAAAGCTGCGATAACCGCAACTGGGTCAGATAATTCCTCAAGACACAGCATAAAATTGCTATGTTGATCCGTTATTAAAGTCTGAAGAAAGTTTGTAGGGTCTGCCTTGCACCATTCTATTGCGTAGCCGTTTGTTCTCGCCAATGGTACAACATGGCAATATAAATTTTCGACTACGTTAGATGCCCGTCTACTGACCATCCCGCTATCAAAGGTTAAGCTAATCGGGAAGTGATCGCTCAATGCGATATCTTCGGTCTTAAACGACAGGACGCTACTATGATAATTTCCAGTGACCAGTATATAGTCTATGATAGTATGCCGATCCCTTCCACTAAAAGTTGGTTGGAAGTTAACCTGGGGACTGCATAGTTCATTTGCAAACCCAGATTCCAATCGTGAATTAGATTATTAAACAAATTACCAAACCTAGATTGCTCATAGTGTGTACAGGGGTCACCCAGGACGTTAGCCATTCCACATATACCCATGTTACTGTGCGGAAATAGGTGACAATTAAAATCGCCCATCATTATGATGCAACTATCATTAGGCTCAGGACCTGTACCGTAGCACAATGAGTTGCTTAGTTCTTCCATAACTTCTTTTTGGTCAACCTTTGTTATGTTGTTATATAAATTTACGAGGGTTATGTGTTGGTTTCCTCCCAGTTTAAGGGAGAGTATCTGATAGTTATTATTCCCCCCAATGGTCTGATGTTTGACAGTCAAGTTAACAGTATTAGAAATGTAAGTGGTAAGCCCACCGGAGCATCTACCCCTCCTAGTCTGTAGTGCCGTGGCAAAATAGGTGCGGTAGCCAAGTAAATGTATTTCTTCCTGTTCCCAACACTCTTGGAGGCAGATAACATCATAATTATCAATGAATGCTCCAAATATGGGATCCTTAACTTTATTCGACAAACCCGCTATGTTCCAGGAAAGGAAACCCAGCTTCCCCCTACGAGCGACAGCTAACGACTCTGATTCTTGGGGAATATCAGTAGGGTTGCCTGTTACTATAGCTATGGATTTGGGTGCAATAGTTTCCACAGAGTCCCCCACTACAATGTTTAGGGAATGTTGGCAAGATGGCTCACTTAGGTCACCAACATCAGTATGTTTAAAGACTACGGTCCCACATATGTCTGGTCCTTTTAACAATGAGCATTGAGGGGGGGCGATCGAGGCCGTATCTTTATCTATAATCTTAAATTTTGGAATACTATGATCCTGGCGATTGATTTTTGTAATTTGATTACTAGAACTTTCTCGTCCATCATATGTAAGCCTAGTAATCTTAGACAGTCAGTCTACCATCTCCAGGCAGTCATACCTATTTTCAGTTGGTATTCCTCTCCAGTTATTCCATGGTATTGTATCCCTGGTCATTTGCCTTCCCTGCTCTCGCCGGACTACTCCCCACTCTTGATATCCTATTTTGCACCAATTCCTATTGTCATCCGAGTCGAGGCAGCTCCTGGGGGGATAAAAGAAGGAGAGTCGTTTTGTTGCAATACCCTCATCTATGCGCTGCATATCCCAGGAACATATGTGATCGACCACACGCGGGTTCTCAAACTTAACCAAGATGCAATCACCTTGAGTTATTTTTCTCCCTTGCCCCACCCAAGGCACCCTACGCACCATTAATATCTTACTCGACCAGTGGGGGGGTAATGGTCGATTGACATTAAGCCAGTGTTGTACTTTATTTTTTAATGACCAAACTGGCTCCTCAGCGTGTTCACTCAACTCCGGGACCCCAGTCATCACTACCACGAAAGGGCTAGCTTCAGGGGCAGATTAATAACTAATTTATCCGATGTGGGTCTCCGATTAAAATCTCCGTTTGAGTCTTGTCTAATGGTCTTGGGTGCATTTACCTTCTGTCTCGGATTCACTGTGGGGGAATTAGGTTTAGGTTTATCTACCGTTATTACATCAGGAATTATTAATTCCGTTGGTTTGGCATTTACCGTTACATTTGCTACTAGGGGATATGATTTATTTAATGGCAAACCCATCGATTTATTGTGATTACGGCTTAGCTTCCTACCCCCTACCTTCGTTGTCCCAGATTTAGCAGGAATGCTAAGGGTGGTAGTTAGTTCTGTTAACTGCTTTTCTATATGTTTTAATCTGGACTCTATCGGAGAGAGATGTATTTTAAAAAGTTCTCTCAGTTTTCCAAAAAATCGACTGTCAGCCTCATCGTCCTCTCTAATGCCAATCACCTCGTCCGGTGCCTCTACATTGCCTGGATCCAGATCCACAATGTTTACATCCGTGTCTGTGGAAACACGTCCACTGTTTCTTTGATTTTCCCGACCCTCCCCGTGTCTTATAGGAGGCCTACTTAATCTCTTTTCCACGGGCTCGATACAATTCTGGGTCTTCTTGGATGTTTTCGCAATAGCGCCCTCTCTAGTTCCCCTCGAGTGCCTGGAAATTGAATCCTCCTGCAATAGATTTAACTCTATATCCGAGGTTCTATCTAAGGGCGAAGCAGATATGGATGTTGACGGTGACAAATCTACCATATTTGGGATGCTATGCACCTCTGCATGCATTGCTGTAATGCCCGTTTCCTTGTTGTGTTGATCTGGGGTTTTAGCATTCGCGAAATGTCCCAATGACGATCGCTTTGCGATTGCTAAATCTTGGGATACTCTTCTTTCCTTTAAGGCAATCCCCTGGTCAATTACTGAATTTGCCCGTACAATAAAGTTATCTAATGGGCCTATTATATTAGCTGCCTCCATGGCTGTTTTGCTCCTACTTGCTAGTGTGGTCATCATGCTACTAGTATACATATGTATCCACAATTGCAATTAGAGCAGTAAATAGGAGTACATAAAATTTCACAGCAGGGGTTTAGAGAGAGGGCCCAGCCCGGCCTTAGTCGGACTTTGACGGGCTTGGACGGGCCCGCCCTTTGCCCGGGCTTCGCCCCGGTCTGCGCCCCGCTCGCGTCCCGCTCGCGCTTCACTGGGCGTTGAGGTTCTGGACTTTTAAGAGTCCAGAGGTGTCAGGGAAACAACACCCAAAGACCCCTGAGTTCCTTCCTGTCTCGGTGCACAAATAAACAGAGACGCGGGCTTCTCGATGGTGGCGTCAGAGACCAAGATTTATTTACTGCAGGGACACAGAAGTCATAGGAACCACACAAAGGCAGAATCTACGAGACTGTTCGAATTGCAAGAAGTGGGTTGCTCCTTAAATACACAAAATATGTCTTCAGGCAACATTACACGAATATCTTTCATGCCCAACCCGGTATCCCAAACAGACAATAAACATACATCAAACAATAATTAGTCGTAGGTTTTCAGTATTCGATCAAGTCTCTTTGTCAGTTTTCCATTCTTTGCCCGATCCTCCCCATCATAAAAATCGTATCCTCCCCATTGTAAAAGACCAGAAGGAGAGGAGCAGAGCCAGGTGCAAGGGATAGAAAAGTAGGATAAGAGGTGTTTATGGATCATAAACGGGCATGGCTACCGTCTTCGGCCTCTCAATCAGGACAATGGACAAGAGAACCAGTATAGCAGGGCTGGCCTCAGGCAGGGGAGGCAGCTTGATTCTGCCTAGTCACGCAGCGTCAGCTTCCTCGGGCTCGAGCTTACGTGTCCTTAACAAGGTGATTCTGCCGGGGTCATTGCTCGTCCATTGACTATGTGAGGGCAAGAAACAAAATGGGTGCCGTATCTAAAATGGATGCCATGATTTTATAACAAAATGCCCTATTTCTCAGTGAATTCATGCTCGTAGCGCAGCGAAAACACTGTCATGTATTAAATGGATCATTTACGGTTCATTGGTACCAGAATCGTGTCAGTACTACGATACCGAATACACGTGTTCGGATCGCTGCAGAACCTCAGACCGTCCTTTTGCCCTTACATAGGCAATAACTTACTCTATGTCAGAGTCCATCTCTATGTTCATCAGGTCACTGATATGTTGCTGGAACATTATTCTATCTCGTGACGTATCTCCAAAAACAGGTGGTCCTCTTACGCATGTTGAAGCACAAAGGCCACATAAGGCAGGACGCAACACCAGCGACCATCAGAACTTTCCATCCCCACGCAGATAACAGATTCCAGAACCATCCCATTAGTGACCAGTCACCTTCCTCTACATGAATAGAGTCAGAGATTTTGTGTAACTTGGAAATGGCCTTATATACCGTTGGCGCATTATCTGGGATAAAAACACAACAACTCGATTGGATCATCTTACATACCCCACCTCGATCTGCAAGTAATACATCAAGGACCATACGATTCTGTAACGTCATGAGGCGATCCGCTTGAAGCTCAGCTGTTAGGTTACTAAGGGCACCCGCAGTTTCGGTAATAGTGGATTCAACTACCCGTGTTAGTTGACGTAAGTTTCTACTGTTGGCCATAGGCCCCCAGAACGGAAGGAAACCTTTGAAGAAGTCTCCTGCTTCTTGGCCAGCAGTGTCTTCCTTATTGAAAACACCTCTCACAACTCTAGTTTTGTGGTAATCCGGTGCAGCGGTGTATGTCGGAGGCAACAGTTGAGCGATATAACATGAGCCTGAAAAGTCAGCAGGCAGCCATATATATGCTCTGTCTTTGCAAACAAAATAGGTGCCCTTAGCAGCTAAGAATGCAGGGGAGGACTGTGACGGGAAAACGTATGTTTCGGTACAGTCACTCTTCCCTAGTCGAGCTTTCGGATTCCTCCCATTTCCTTGCAAACAGACCTGACCTTGGTGGGGTACGACCCAGATCGGAGTCGAGCTCTTACGTTTGTTCTCACCCAAAGTAATGCCATATTCCGTAACATTCCAACCCATGTAAACTCGCAATTCATCCTTGGGAATAAACAGAGTGTTATTGACATCTCTAACCATGTCAGTAATTCCCTTTACCAAGGCTCTATTAGCGGAGTTATACCTAGTGGAACGCGGAGGATAGGTCTCTAGAGCATAGACGAACATGGTCTGAAATGCCCAGAATGATCCATTATAACTAAAGGGCAGAACCAGATAAGGGATACCCTTGTCCATGGTATGTGGTATCAGGCCACACACCCAGCAGTTCGTTGTGTTTACTACTAGTTGGTGTTGGTGCAAGAGCTGAATGAAAGTGTTATTTATAAACTCAGAGCGTCGAGCTTGCTCATGTGCAGGAAAAGGATGGAAAGAATGAAAAGAAACAACAGTCGGAGAAACAGAAACATGGGGAGATACTGTAGATGTAACAGGTGCAAAGATCAGTTGAATACCAAAAATAATTCCGCCTACCAGCGTTATCAAAACAATCAGAAATGTCAGAGCACATTGCATTAGGAAACATTTGCTATACAATATTTCATACAGTTTTGTCTTGCGAGCATTTATGACGTTAGCCCGTCGCAGTTCAGGAAGCTCCATCTTCTACAACCGTTCGCAACGGATGGTTTGTACCCGTTAAAAAATTGCCTCTGTCTACCCTGGGAGTTCCCAAAATAAACAGAAGGAACCGACCTTGTGTCTGATTCCCTGCAAGTTAAAACAAGGCACACGTTACGACCCTACGGTAACCCAGATGGCAAGGTGAGAGAAAAACACAAAGAAAAACAAAAAGTTATAGAGCAAACTTCCTGACTGAATGGAAATGTGAAAGAGTTTTTTTTAAAATAGAAAGGTAATTATGCAATGTTATTGTTTTCTAAAATGAGAACGTAGATTGTATCTAAATTTTTCTGGTCTCGTTTGATCTTGAAACAATTGATCTGCAGGTACAGTAATGTTCGAATCCACAGGTGACAAATGTTCACCCTGTACAACGCTTTGTTCAGGGTTCGAAGGAACAGTTCCTGGTGGGGTATCAGAGTTCTGCGTTTCAGTTCGTTTGTCCGTTATGTACTCTGCATCACTGAAGGGGATGAGCCTAGGAACAGGTTCTGTCTCAGATACACCAAATCCCGGTCTAACCCAGTTGTCGTAGGGGAGAGGGAGAGGGACACGCTTCGTATGGCTAGCGTGCACCCAATTCTTCCTTCCAGCTAGGCGTACAGCAGTTCTTGTGGCCAGGAGCACTTGAAACGGGCCCACGAATCTTGGCTGGAGGTTCCGGGTTCGTTCAAAATTCCGCACCACAACTTGATCACCGGGTTTCAATGTGTGACCTGGACTCTCTGGCAGTTTAGGCAAGGATTCAAATACCTGTTTATGAATAAGGCTCAGTTTAGCAGTCAGGTCAAAAAGGTAATCAATCAACATTGGATATTCGATCTGTTTGAATTCCTTTGGCCTAGGGACTCCCCAAACATTAGCAGGACGACCAAACACAATCTCATATGGGCTAAGCCCTACTCGAGAGTGTACAGTCGCTCTGGTGGACAGTAAAGCTAAAGGCAGTGCGTCTGGCCAAGATAGACCAGTGGAAGCTTGAATTTTAGCAAGTTTCAGCTTCAAGGTACCATTGTACCCTTCAACCAAACCTGCTGACTGTGGGTGGTTCGCACTGTGGAATTTCTGGGTGATTCCCAGACCCGCACACACACTCTTCATAACTTTCCCTACAAACTCACTTCCATTGTCCGACCAAACAATCCGTGGCATACCATACCTGGGGAAGTACTCTTTAAGGAGGATTTTGGCAGTAGACATAGCAGTGTTATCCTTTAACGGATACGCTTCAATCCATCTTGAACAAGCACAGACTACCACTAGGACATATTTAAGATTATTACACCTGTCCATGTGGATAAAATCCAACTGAATCACTTCAAAGGGACAAGAAGGGGGAGCAAAGTGACCAGCTGGGGTTGGGGTTCCCTTGCCAGGATTATGCATCAGGCATATCCTGCAATTTTTCACCACTCTTTCCGCACACTTAGTAATTCCATCGTTCTTCCATACTGGAGCTAACATTTTACAGATCCCTTTCGAACTAATGTGCGCCGCTCCATGCGCCATCGTGACTACCGCAAGTACATACGCATCGGGTAACATCCAACGCTGCTGTTCGGACAAATCAACCCAACATCCACTTGAATCCATTTTACCCGTTTTCTCCTTCCATTCATTCTTCTCATTTTTAGTTGCTTCATTCTGGATTGCCTTCACACTTTCAATCGTATTCTCACACATTCCTGATTCAGCAATCCATCTTGCAGATGTTGCAACGTACATCCGACTCATCATGTTCCTGGCCGTCTCTTTGGCGACCTCATCAGCAAACGCATTCCCACGGCCAACATCATCCGTAATCTTTCGATGTGCACTGCACTTCACAATCGCAACTTCATTCGGTAGGGTCAGAGATTCCAACAGGTCATTGACCAACTGTCCATGTTGGATCTTAGTCCCATGAGACGTGAGAAAACCTCTTTCTTTCCACAGACGTCCAAAACTATGTGCTACGCCGAAGGCGTATTGGCTATCAGTAAACACATTCACTCTCTTTCCCTCAGCTAAAACACACGCTCTTGTTAATGCAATTAATTCTGCAGCTTGGGCAGAATTCTGACTTACTCTTGCGGTCTCAACAATCGTACTCAAAGTCGTAACTGCATACGCAGCCGTCACATCACCATTCTGTAGTTTAAAACATGACCCATCAACGTATAAAGTGCCATCTGGATCTAGTAACGGAGTATCTTTAAAATCAATCCTACCTTTTGTCTCTTCCTCAGTTCTAAAACAACAATCATGGGGCTCTGAATCACTCGACTCTTGAGTAGTCGGCAACAGCGTTGCTGGATGTTATGTTATGTTATGTTAAATGAAGCTTGTAAAGCGCACTGACACCAATGGTTTCCTGGCGCTAATGACAGAAGAATGAGAGCAGCAGCAGAGTGACAGACAGCAATAGGCAGGTTAGCAAGGAGGGGGGAAGAGGGAAGTCTTTAACAGTTTCCTGAAGTCGAGGAGGGAGGAACTAGACTTGATGGGGAGAGATAATGAATTCCAGAGGGAAGGGGCCAGAAGGGCGAAAGAACGGGCACCGAACTTTTTAGTTTTGACTCTGGGAACAGTCAGTAAGTGGAGGTAGGCAGAGCGTAGATTACGTGATGGCTGGTATGCCGTGACTAAGGATTGCAAGAAGGCAGGGCTAGTGCAGTGAAGTGCTTTATAGATGATGCACGCCATCTTAAAAGCTGCCCTTTGACCGATTGGCAGCCAGTGAAGTCGCTGTAGTAGTGGTTTTGCCGACTGCCACCTGGGGATTTTGTAGATAAGACGGGCCGCCTGGTTCTGGACAACCTGAAGGCGATGCAGAAGACACTGAGGAAGACCATGATAGATGGAGTTAGAAAAATCCAGGCGGGACAGGACCAGGGAGATGACGACCTGGATTAATGCAGGGGATGAAAGTAGGTGGCTGATCTTACGGATCTTCCTGAGCTGGTGCATAGAGGAGGAAATGACAGCCCCCACTTGGGCTTTTAGAGAAAGTTCTGCATCGATTATCACGCCGAGACTTTTCACTGTTTTCAGCGGGACCGGAAGAGGGCCTAATTCGGTGGGCCAGAACTGTGGGCCCCAGTGACCAGAACTGGAACCAGGGAGAAGTAGTTTAGTCTTCCCCGGGTTCAACTTTAATTGATTAATATTCATCCATTCCAAAATGTGGATCATGACAGAATGGAAGGTATTAACAGCATTAGGGGAGTTCAGTGGGAAGATGATTTGCAGGTCGTCGGCGTAGTTATACACCGTGATATCCCAGTTCCTGAGTGACTGAATGAGTGGACGAAGGTAGAGGTTGAACAGCAACAGCGAAATGGAGGAGCCTTGGGGGACTCCACAAGTAGTTGCAGTTCTCCCGGCTGTGTAAGGGCCTAGGCGTACGGCCTGAGTTCTGCCGGTTAAAAAAGACATGATCCAATTAACTAACTTTGAGAGGTAGGGGAGGAGGGAAATGGGGCGATAATTAGAGAGTTCTCCCGGGTCTGCTCCAGGTTTTTTTAAAAGGGGCACCAAAATTGCCTCCTGGATTCAATATGTTGCATCGCTTGATCTGAATGTGACTTGCCAAAAGCGTCAGCTCATAGCCTGATAGTCTCGCACTAGTGAGGTGCTGAGTTTTCGTTCGATTCATGAGTGTATCCACAGCATGTGGAACCATGACTACTAACATGTTGTCCATGACTAGTCCAGCAGACTGTCGAATAGACACCGCAGCTGCTGCTGTAGCTCTCAAACAACTTGGCAATGCTCTGGCTACTGGATCTAATGTGGATGAGAAATATGCACAAGGTCGCTGTTTGTCACCAAATTGTTGCGTTAAAACACTCAACGCACAACCTTCTCTTTCATGGACATATAAAGTAAACGGCTTACTGTAGTCAGGAGTACCCAACACAGGAGCTGAACACAGCGCATCACGTAAGTCGGAGAAGCTCTGTTGACATTCATCAGACCATGGCAAAGGGCTCGGAACACCTTTTCCAGTCAGGGCTACCAATGGTTTTGCCATGAGAGAAAAATTTGGGATCCATTGCCTGCAGTATGACGTAATACCCAAAAACGCACCCACTTCTCTCTGTGTGCTTGGTACAGTCATCTGCGAAATTGCTTTGATTCTCTCTGGGGTCAACCTTCTTCCCTCCTTTGACAAAAGATGACCTAAGTAGGTCACTTCTTGGCAACAATATTGCAGTTTAGAAGGTGAAACCTTGTGGTGTAAGTCTGACAAATGACGTAATAAAGAAATGGTAGCTGTTTTGCAAGTTTCCTTGTCATCAGCAGCCAGTAAAAGATCATCTACGTATTGGATCAGAGCAACACCAGGAGGAAGTACAAGAGCATCTAATTGACTTTTTAATGCTTGGCTGTAAATTGAAGGGCTCTCACAATAACCTTGTGGAGCGCGTTTGAACCTGAAACTGCGACCACCTAAGGAGAAACCAAAAATGTCTCTACTTTCCTCGGCTACCGGGATGCTGAAAAAGGCATTCTTCAAGTCTATCACTGTAAACCATGAGGCTGAGGCAGGAATCAACGTCAATAATGCAGTGATATCTGGTACCACAGGAAACTGTGGAACCACTATTTTGTTAACCTCTCTGAGGTCAATCACAAATCTGTAGATCGGAGGTTTGGAAGGGTCAGTGCGTTTCAAAATCGGCAGAACAGGACTATTGCAGACATTTCCTCTAGTTTCCTCTATTACATCTTTCTGTATTAGGTCTTTCACGATCAGTAATAGTGCACGTTCACCTTCATTCGAAATCCGATACTGTGGAATTCGTGGGAATCTAACATTCGCTTTCAGACTCACCACATAAGGGGGAATTTCCAAAAGACCTACATCATTAGGACCAGTCGCCCAAAGAGTATCAGGGAGAGAACGCAGCTCCGGTGGGAGCTTATTCATTGACAGGTACATTGGAGAAATGACTCTCTTACCCAATGTGAGCTGTACTCCCGAAGGAGAACAGTACAGTGTCGCATGCAGGCGTTTCAACAGATCTAAACCAAGCAGATTTTCGTTACAACCGGTTGTTAGAATAAGGGGTGCTTCTAGTTTGCATGGGCCAACAGAAATTGACAAAGGACTAGAAACAGGATTGTGAACAGGGGCGCCTGAGAAACCTACTGAAGTGTTCGTTAAGCCAGACAAAGGTGCGCCAGGGAGTTTCGCATGTATAATTGAACTTTTTGCCGCACCAGTATCCAACAGAAACGGTTCGACCACGCCTGATGTAACTACTGCGACATAAAGTCCACTCTGATCAACTGGAACTGATACTACTCCCTCTCTTTGCCTGTGGCTGTCCTAGTACTCGCTTTTCTGAATTTCTTCATTATTTTCATAGTAATCTTCAACATGATACTGTGGAGATCTACCTAGTTGCGTAGATTGTACATTTCGCTGATCGAAATAATTTGATTGGCGATCAGCCTGTGGAGTCATTGTACCACGTCCTCTACCTCTAGGAGCTTGCGTAAACCCACCACTACCTCTCTGTGCTGGGACACCACTGGTTTGTGTGTGCAGTACTGGACACTCGTTCTTATAATGGCCCTCCTTTTTACAATAGGCACACTGATTCCATGCTAACTGTTGTCGGGGAAAACCATAATTAAATCTTTGGGACGTCCCTTGCTGGGAATTGTGGCTGTTGCTGAAACTGGGGTCGCTGCTGTGAATCGGACTGAATTGAGCGAGGCGGGTATGCCTGTTGCAAAAGAACTTTAGTTTTCAAATCTTTTGTCTTCTTTTCTGACTTTTCCTTCTCTTCTTTCTCTCTATTCTCGTAATACTGGGCAGTTGCAAGTATTTGTGCTGTCGTCGACACTGCCCATGCACTCTCAGAATCCTTTAACTTGTTACTAAGCTCAGGCAGTAAATTAAACACAAACTTGTCGACAAACAACCTCTGACCTCCCTCAGTACTCATATCTTGCCCACTGTGGTCTACGAAGGTCTCTTCAAATCTAGTGAAGAAGTCAGAGACGCTTTCGTCTTTCTTCTGCTTGCATGCTGATAGTTTATCCCAGTTGACCCGTAACGCTGGCATCAGTGTTTTCATCAGATTAATTATTCTACCAGGTAAAGCAGCAATCAGAGGCTCAGGTTTAGCACCACCAACTTGTTGCGCGTCTGCGGCTATAATAGCTGCCCAATCACCTCCTAAGGCGACTGGGTGGTTCTCTTGCCGGATCTTGGCCCATATAGGCTGTGGCACTACATTGCCAAATAGCATTTTGATGTCTGCTAAATTCATGACACACGTTTGAACTGTCTGCGTTAACTCTTTATAATAACCAGCAGGATTCTTACGCGGGTACGGTAATGCCTGTTTTACTGCTAATACTTCTGCTCGCTTCCAAGGGATGTGTATCCACACTCTATGGAAATGTGCCGGAGCAGCTGCAATACCATTAGCCGCATCAGCTTGAACTGCTTCGCGCCATATGGGTGGAACTTCCCTCATCGGATACTGACCTCGTCTTTTCCTAGTAATCGGTGAACCATCAGAACCCCTTAGAGACTGAAGAGGAGAGTCATCTCTATAAGCTAAAATCAGTTCTATCGCTTCCCTTACTTCTGAACCTATCACCATTCCTGCGGCGAACTTTTGCTGAATATTTATCAAATCAGAGGGGACGGAATCTGAGTCATCATCGTCCCATTCCTCACGCACAAGAGAACACATCACGTCAAAGACATAACGCTGAGTTGGTTCATTCCATTGCATAAATGTATCTGACACTCTTCGTGCATCATACTTCGCAGCTTTCGACATCCACCTAAGAGCTGTTGAATCGAATATTTCTCGTTCCTGGGGACCAGGAAACTGGCTACGTCTCTGTGTAGAGTCAGAAACTGGGGTCCCAATTAAAGACCTGTAGAGAGGGGTTAGGATATTAGTTACAGAGTCGGTTATTTTCAGACGAACAGAAAGCGGAGTCAGAATGTTTACAGAGTTCGGGAACAGGGAAGCTGGAGCAGATGAAATGGTAAGGGTGGGAGTAGCAGGTAAAGCAGTTTGCGAAACGATAGGCAAAGGCGGAATAGGCAACCCAGGAAGAGGGGGTGCCGAGGGAACATTAACCACAGGAAGGACAGGAGCTTGAATCAAAGGAAGTGGAGCAACTATTCCAGGCTGACCAGCAGCTGGCTGTACAACAGGTAGTAACTGTGGCGCTGCAATACCCTGTGCATACGGTGGAGGCGATCTCAACAGATAAGACAACAGAGGATCCTTTTCAGAGTCCTCTATTGGCTTAGCAGGACAAGATGGCAAGACAGGGTAGCATTTATCAATCGCCAAATTATTCTTTCTATTCGCCATCTCTATTGCTTTCTCAGTCTCGTTGACACGCAACTGTCTAGCAGACTCCATTAATGTCAACCCTTTCTCTTTCTGTTCCTTCTTCATCTTTCTAATTTCTCTCTGTTTGGCTTCTTTACGCCACACGCGAAAAGAATCAAACATTGCCGGCCGGGCTTTCTTTTTAAGCAACTTCCTTTCTAGATTGTCTAGAAATTCAATTTCAAAGCTACCATGCGGTGGCCAACTAAGGACACCATCTTTCCTGGTGTAACGGACCCATACTTCATTATAAGCGATAGGACCTACACCGTTTACAATAGAGCTCATATGTAGGAGTTCCAATCGGAGGAACTGAACACGGATCCTCCAACCGGGAATCCCCGTTGCAACTTAACCAGGACAGGAAACAATTACTACCTTTGGTCATTATAAACTAAGGACAGATTCCAACCAAAATGCGCAAAGAACTTAGGCCTACCAAATGAACCAATACCAAAACAAAGATTATCTTAACAAGAGCAACCAATGATAATCTGTGTTTGATTGGTTCTGATGCTCCATCCATCACCACCCCCTTTTGTACCGCTTTGTTCGCCATCAGTTGGCAGGGTATGCTCAGACGTGAGTCCCTTGCTCACTTTGCCACTGGATTCAAGCAAGCCTGGCTGAAGACGGCTGAAATGCCAGAAACCGGTCCTCGGAAGCTTGTTTCCAGTCCAGGGAAGGTATGGCTTGGCAGTTCGGGCTGGACTGTTCCCATGAGACACAGGGTCAGACTGATTTGCATATGGCCATGTCTGAACTGGGGTGGCAGAGTGGGCTAAAGAACGGTGATGGATCAAACCCAGATCTGTTGACTGGGTGTGAGTGTTTGATTGGTTCTGATGCTCCATCCATCACCACCCCCTTTTGTATCGCTTTGTTGGTAAGTTGAAGTGTCGTACTTTAGAATTTGGGACCGCGTAGGAGGCAGGGCCCTACCCCTGTCTATCCCAGTAATAGTGAACCGCGAATGGTTAATGCGGTATGTACAAGTGCTTTTTGTAACGTTTTAGCTATGAATGCACTGTGTATACGCTATTACACATCACTACGTGGGTTCCATTTTGTATCGGTGGCCATCTTATGGTTGCCCTCACATAGGCTATATAGCATGAAGCGAAAACGGGCCTTTTTGAGCACATGTGCCTTTCTTTGACTTCTCTGTGACCTGGGCAGCTTGGCTCCGCTGCCCCAGGTCAAACTGGTCTCACGAGTTCCCCGTCCTCTGGCCATCTGTGATTAGCATCAGGGCTTGACACACCATAAAGTCTTTTCATCCTACACAAGCCTCCAGATAATCTCTTTCACACCTGACTGTTCCTGCTTTATGGCTTGTTTCCCAAAACAGGAGATGCTCATGTTTATTGGGGCCTATCGATATCTGATGTGGGATCTGAGCTTTGCTGTGTAAATAATTGCGGGCTGGCTTAACTGGAATGTGGGATGGTCATCATGACTCTGCCTTTTCGTTTGAAATGTATACATGTAATGGCCATATCATAAACTAAAGAATGTATGCCTGAGGCAGGAAATTCTGTATTTAAGGAGAAGCCCGTTTCTGTGATTTTCAGCAGTCTCCTGAGAACATACACACTGTTGTACTTCTAGGATACCTGTAATTGGTCTGCAGCCAATAAAACGATCTTTGACTTCACCCAGAAGACTCTGTTTCTGTAGGTCTGAAACAGGAAGAACCCCGAAGTCATAGGGTGTGTTCCCCTGCACCGCTGGGCTTAAAATACCCAGTACTTCAGTTGGCGCCCAACTCGGCGTGATTTCAGCGGTACCGGTCCAAGCCAGAGGTTCGTGAGGAGCTTCGTGAGGAGCTTCGTGTGGAAAATCTGGAGGAAGGCCGCCACTTCATCGACCCCTGCATGTCGACGTGGTCCGAAGGTCTTTTCTGCGAGGTTCTCCGCGTCCCGACGGCTACGAAGGACTGCTGCCCTGATTAATCGCCCTGTTTTGGACCCTTGACGATTTTGGTAGAGCGAAACAATCGAGAGAGTCTTCTGGTGACGCCATTGATCATCGATATTCAGTTAAGTATAAGTGGAGCGTCTCCCAATTTGTTTGGTATCCTTCGGGATAATTTTGGTTTATTTGGAGTTTGCAAACCCCAAAGCCAGAGGACTCGTGTATTCACGAGACTATCGTAATCGATAATCCTTTGAAGTTGGGAACTAGACTAGTGAGTAAAGATGCCTGGTGCTAGTGTATTTGGAAGACTATTTTGTTTGGGTTGTGGAAGGGATTTCCAGTTAGAGGATTCATGTCCGGTTCCTCCAATTGGAACTCCAACTTATGAGCTTTATGTAAAACATGGCGTGGGCCCCATTGCATATAATGAAATATGAATCCGATACACCAGAAAGGACGGTGTTTTAAAATGGCCCCAAAATGGTAGTTTCGATACAGATATCTTAGATAATTTGGAAGTAAAATTGTTTAAAAAGAAAGCCCGGCCGGCGATGTTTGATTCTTTCCGCCTATGGCGAAAGGAAGCCAAACAGAAGGAAATTAAGCTAGCGAAAAGAAATAAGAGAGAAAAAGGTATGTCAGTGATGCAAGCAGCTGTGCAATTTAAAGATAATGAGGAGGAACAAATGAAGGAACAGTTACATAGGCAGCGCAAAATAGGGATTGATAAATGTTACCCTGTTTTGTCACCCCTTGTGCAAGATGAGACAAAAGAGAAAGAGAAAGATTCCCTAATGTCCCATTTGTTAAGTTCACCACCCCCATATGCGCAAAATGCCACAGCACCTCCACAGCTTGTAAATGTGCAGCCTCCAGTAAATATGCCGCAAGCCTTCCCGCAGCCGCCAGCTCCTCTTCAGCTGGCTCCTATCCCTGCAGTGCAGCCCTCTCAAGGGCCGCCGGTTTTGTTACCTGTTACCCCCGCGCTTCCTGCGACTTTGCCTAGCACGCCAGCGGTTTCCCCTGGCGCTCTTTCTTATACTACCCAGGTACCTGTATCTGAATCTGTTTTTCTTCCCTCGGTTTATCCCCCCGTTTTCGCCTCAACTTCTCCTTCAGCACGACAACGACTGGCTAATGTAGTTACTAGTTTAATGTCGCCTCTCTTTGGGTCATCTAGTGCGACTCCTGGTTTACAACGTAAGCAATTGCGCAGTCAGCTACCTGGTCCCGAAGAGAAAGAGGTGTTAGATCATCTGGCGCGTAGGTGGATTGGTTTCCCTTCACTCTATGATGTGGAATCGGTTGTTAACGTTTTTCACCAATGGGATGCCCCAAAACAGAGGTATGTCTTTGATAAAATGTGTGAATTCCTCTGTGAGGAATTGGAGGATAATGGTGCAAACCCAAACCCACAGGAATTGTGTCGAGTGCGATTTGATTTCGAAACAGGTGTAATTGTGGGCCCCAAGGTAGATAAAGCAGTTGCGACTTTACTGTCCCTCAGAAATGGCGATTGTCAGCAATCATTATTCGAACAGGAACTCCCTGTGGGGAAAAAGGTAAAAGCGCGCCAATATCCGATGCGTGAGGTTCCTCCAGTTTGGAGACCTGGTGATTTAGCTGCTAACCCACCTGTTCAGCCATATTTCCAGCGTGTTTGGGTGCATGTCCCATGGAAACGATCTGAGGTGTTAGCGCTCAAGCAGACATTGCCTGATCCCCGTAAAAACCCTGCAGGATAATATAAGGAGTTATCACAAACTGCAGAATCATGTGTCATGAATCTAGCCGATATAGATATGTTATTCGGGAATGTTGTTCCACAGCCTTTATGGGGATCCATTCGTAATGTAGATCACGCTGCAGAATTGGGTGATACATGGGCTAATATCGTTGCTGCAGACGCTAGACAAGTTGGTGGTGCGAAACCTGAGCCTTTGGTAGCAGAGCTTCCTGGTCGAATTATTACCTACATGAAAACTATAATGCCTGCGATGCGCGTAAATTGGGATAAACTATCCGCATGTAAGCAGAAGAAAGATGAGACAGTGTCTGATTTCTTTACCAGGTTTGAAGAAACGTTTATCGACCACAGTGGTCAAGACATGAGCACTGAAGGTGGCCAACGGTTATTTGTTGATACATTTGTGCAGAATCTACTTCCTGAGTTGTGTAAGAAATTAAAGGACTCAGAAAGTTCTTGGGCTGTTTCCTCTTCAGCGCAAATACTGGCTACTGCACAGTATTATGAGAATAGAGACAAAGATGAGAAGGACAGAACAGATAAGAAAACGAAAGAACTAAAGACAAAGGTCCTTTTGCAGCAGGCCTATCCACCACGTGGAGGACAGAATAATTATAGGCAAACACAAGGTATCTATGAGCAGCCCCAACAGTTTCAGGGTAATCAGCCAATGAACAGGTATTATCAACCACGAATCCCTGTAGGTCCCAACCAATGTTCATATTGCAAAGAGGAAGGTCATTTTAAATATAGTTGCCCTAAATTAATGCAGCGTAACAGTAATGCGTATGGCGCAAGAGGTAGAGGTGGTCAGCAAGCTCCTAGAGGCAGAGGGCGTGGAAATACTCCCCAGAACGCGCGTCCTCTTCCACCACAAAATACCATCAATAGCTTTGATCAGCAAACCAATGCGACTGGTAATACAGCTCAGTACTACAATAATGATTATTATGCAGAAGATGACAATGTAGAAGATAATGATTACTAGGACCGCCGTAGACAGAGAGAGGGAGTTGTTTCAGTGCCAGTGGATCAGAGTGGACCCTATGTTAAAGTAACTACAGCAAATGTAACGGAGCCCTTTCTGCTGGATACTGGTGCTGCAAAGAGTTCAATCATGCATTCAAAACTCCCTGGCGCGCCTTTGTCTGGCGAAATGAATGTCTCAGTAGGTTTTTCTGGCGCCCCAGTTAGGAACCCGATTTCTAGTCCTATGTCACTTTCTGTTGGACCTTGTGAGCTAAAAGCACCCCTCATTCTAACAACAGGTTGTGGTGAAAATTTGCTAGGCTTAGATTTGCTAAAAAGATTGCATGCGACACTATATTGTTCTCCCTCAGGAGTACAACTTACATTAGGCAAGAAAGTGATTTCCTCGATGTATTTGTCTAAAAACACAATGCCACCTGAATTGTCATCCCTTCCGGATGTCCTTTGGGCTACTGGTCCCAATGATGTGGGTCTTTTGGAAATACCGCCATATGTGGTCACTTTAAAAGCCAATGTTAGATTGCCACGTATTCCCCAGTACAAGATCTCCAATGAAGGTCAGAAAGCATTGTTAGCAATTGTAAGTGATTTGATTAAAAAGGGTGTAATTGAAGAGACAAGAGGCAACGTTTGCAATAGTCCTGTTTTACCTGTCTTAAAACGAACGGACCCTTCACAGCCACCTGTTTACAGATTTGTGATTGATCTTAGAGAGGTTAATAAGATTGTTGTGCCACAGTTTCCAGTTGTCCCTGATATAACTGCCTTGTTAACCATGATTCCAGCCTCCGCTGCATGGTTCTCAGTGATCGATTTAAAGAATGCCTTCTTTAGCATCCCAATTGCAGAGGAGAGCAGAGACATTTTTGGCTTCAGTTTAGGAGGTCGCAGCTTCCGCTTTAAACGCGCTCCCCAGGGCTACTGTGAAAGTCCATCAATATACAGTCAGGCTTTAAAAGCGCAGCTTGATGCACTGGTTTTACCCAGTGGCGCTATCCTCATTCAGTACGTCGACGATTTACTAATCGCCGCGGATACTGAAAAGATTTGCAAAGAAGCTACCTTGTCATTGTTGCGTCATTTGTCTGCCTTCCATCACAAAGTGTTTCTCTCAAAGCTGCAATATTGTCGACAAGAGGTGACCTACTTAGGTCATCTCTTATCGAAGGAGGGAAGGAAACTGACCCCAGAAAGAATTCAAGCCATTGCACAGTTGAGTGTGCCAAGAACACAGAGAGAAGTGCGTGCTTTCTTGGACATTACTTCAAACTGTAGGCATTAGATTCCTAATTTTTCCTTGTTGGCAAAACCTTTGTTAGCATTAACATGCAAAGACACACCGAATCCTATTCCATGGTCTGAAGAGTGTCAGAAAAGTTTTTGGGAATTGCGTGATGCATTGTGTTCAGCTCCTGTGTTGGGTACCCCTGACTACAGCAAGCCTTTTACATTGTATGTTCATGAGAAAGATGGTTGCGCATTATCAGTGTTGACACAGCCTTTTGGCGACAGACCGCGTCCATGCGCATACTTTTCGTCAACCTTGGACCCGGTAGCGAGGGCATTGCCAAGTTGTCTGAGAGCCACAGCCGCTGCAGCTATGTCTATTCGACAGTCTGCTGGACTAGTAATGGATAATACATTGATTGTTATGGTTCCACATGCTGTGGACACATTGTTAAACAGGACCAAGACACAACACTTAACTAGTGCGCGATTATCTGGTTATGAGCTGACACTGTTAGCAAACCATATACACATAAAGAGATGCAACACGTTGAATCCAGCTACACTATTACCAATCCCAGCAGACCTAGATGAGATTGAGCAACATGATTGTCTGTTCAGAACAGAAGAAGAAACGAAAGGGAGAGTAGATCTTAAAGATACTCCCCTGACTGAGTGTGATGGTACTTTATGGGTGGATGGTTCGTGTTTCAAGCTTCCGAATGGTGATACGACTGCTGCATATGCTATCACGACTTTGCACACGATTGTGGAAACTGCGCGTGTGCCACAAAATTCGGCTCAAGCAGCAGAATTGATTGCTCTTACGAGAGCATGCGTGTTGTCTGAAGGAATGAAAGTGAACATATACACTGATAGCCAGTACGCCTTTGGCGTGGCTCATAGTTTTGGGCGATTGTGGAAGGAACGTGGGTTCCTGACTTCGCATGGAGCTAAGATTCAGAATGGCAAGTTGGTGAATGATCTCCTTGAGTCGCTGACCCTACCATTGCAAGTTGCGATTATGAAATGCAGTGCGCACAAGAAAATTACTGATGATGTTGGTCGTGGTAACGCGTTTGCTGATGAAGTCGCGAAAGAAACAGCAAAAGATGTAAAGACTCGAATGTATGTTGCAGGCCCTGCCAGATGGGTTGGTGATGTTGGAATGTGTGAAAACACAATAGAAAGTGTAAAGTCCCTTCAAGCTGAAGCCACAGAGAAAGAGTTAAGCAAGTGGAGAGAAAGTATGGGTAAGTTGGATGAGAATGGTTGTTGGATTGATTTGTCAGAACATAGGCGATGGTTGTTACCTGATGCATATGTGCTTCCAGTGGTTACTATGGCACATGGAAGGGCACATATCAGTACGAAAGGAATCTGTAAGTTGGTGGCTCCAGTATGGCAGAATGCTGGAATTCCTAAGTGTGCAGAGAACGTGGTCAAGAATTGTATGGTATGCTTGAAGTACAACCCTGGTAGGGAAACCCCAACTCCAGCTGGTCATTTTGCGCCTCTATCATATCCATTTGAAGTTTTGCAGCTAGATTTTATCCACATGGAAAGATGCAACAACCTGAAATATGTACTGGTGGTTGTTTGCGCTTTCTCAAAATGGATAGAGGCCTATCCTCTAAAAGATAACACTGCTCTGTCCACAGCCAAAGCCCTTGTGAAGACATTTTTCCCTAGGTTTGGAATGCCAAGAATGGTGTGGAGTGATAATGGGAGTGAGTTTGTGGGCCAAGTGATGAGGAATGTGTGCGAGGGACTAGGTATAAAGCAAAAGTTTCACGCTGCAAATCACCCCCAATCAGCTGGATTAGTAGAGCGCTATAATGGCGCTCTAAAACTCAAACTGGCCAAAATCCAAGCGAGCTCAGGTCTTAAATGGCCTGACGCTCTGCCTCTAGCACTCCTGTCCACTAGAATGACCGTGCATTCACGAGTGGGACTTAGTCCCTACGAGGTCGTTTTTGGCCGCCCGGCCAATGTATGGGGTGTGCCAAGACCGACGAAATTCAGTGAAATCGAACATCCAGTACTGCTTGATTACTTGTATGATTTGACGGTTAAACTGCGTGTTTTACACCAACAGGTGCACGATACTCTCCCTCCGGCCTCTGAGGCTCCAGGACACCCCATTGATCCTGGCACATGGGTGCTCATCAAAAATTTTCAGCGGAAAACCAACCATGAGCCCCGCTGGATTGGCCCTCACCTCGTACTACTGTCTACAAGATCAGCTGTTCGAGTGAAGGGGAAGAAAAACTGGATCCACGGCGCCCACATCAAAAGGATCCCTTTGCCTCTGCCGTATGACCAGTGGGTCCAGGAGGGTATCGCAGACTCTGAAACAGACACTGTACCTCGTTTTGTGCCGTTCAGTGATGCACGCATAAAAGGCACAACTTCGACGCAGGAAAGTGACGATATTTTGCAAGAAGCTGTGCCACCGTCAATTCGATTGGACACTGCAGAGCCTGAACTCTTGTTCCAAGATCAAACAGTACCTGGCCGTCTCCATTACAATTTAAGACCAAGGCCTATGGACAAATAAATATTCTTTTTCTTTTACCCTTTTTATTTTTTGATAACCAGAGCTCTCCCATCTGAAGGACTTTCTTGATTTTTGTTTTTCGAACCACCATCCGGGTTCAGCCGCAGGGTCGCGGTGTCAAGACTTTGGGGTACAGGCCGAAGACGTTAGGTCGACGGTTCTGGTTGGTCTAGGGCGACCCTGGACTGACAGGCGTACTCCTCAGCAGAAGATACTCACCCGCCGCGAGCGGCACGATTAGAGGATGGAGTTTTTTAAGATGGGGAGACTCACTGAGGAAATGAACTTTAAAGCAAGAATATGTAAAGTAATGAAGAGCAAACGTTTTGTCTTTTTATGCCTGTTTGTATTATGTAGTATGGTAGTGTTTACTGTAGGATTTGTATTCTTCTCCTCTCAAGAGCCCATTGCACCCACTGCACAGCCTACACCTCCTCCTACTGTCTCCTCACACTCTTTTCACCCTCTGCCTGAACATGAACAAGCTAGACGGTCTGAATTTGTAAACAACTCGTTTATTCAGCTCCTGCACCAGCACCAACTAGTCATGAATACAACAAATTGTTGGGCGTGTGGTTTAATGCCACATACCATTAATAAGGGTATTCCCTATCTGGTGCTGCCGTATAGTTACAATGGATCGTCATGGGCATTCCAGACCATGTTTCTCTATGCACTAGATGCCTACTCCCCGCGAAAACCGCGTTCCATCAGACCTGGCACCAATAATAAAGCTTTAATGAAAGGAGTTGCCGATATGAGCAGAGATATCGACGCATACTCATCCATTCCCAAAGAAGAGTTGAGAGCTTATGTAGGGTGGAACGCGACGGGGTATAGTATTAGTCTAGGTGAAAGACAGCGGAAAATCTCATCCTCAATCTGGGTCGTACACCACATAGGTCGGTTCTGTTTGCAAAGTAATGGTCAGAATCCTAGGGCTCAACTGGGAAGAAGTGACTGTACTGAAACGTACACTTTTCCGTCACAGTTTTCCCCTGCGTTTTTGGCTGCCAAGGGTACATATTTTATCTGCAATGACCGAGCATATACATGGCTGCCCCCTGATTTCTCGGGCACATGTTATATTGCAAATCTGTTACCGCCAACATTTACTGCCGCCTCTGACTATCACAAGACCCGAGTTGTGAGAGGCGTGATTAGTAAGGAGGATACTGCCGGTCAGGAAGCGGGAGATTTCTTTTTGGGTTTCCTGACGTTTTGGGGACCTATGGTCAATAGTAGGAACCTGAGACAGCTGACTCGTGTGGTTGAATCCACTGTTAATGTTACGGCTGGTGCCCTTGGTAATTTGACAGCTGAGCTCCAAGCGGATCGCCTCATGACTTTGCAGAACCGCATGGTTCTAGACGTCATACTTGCAGACCGTGGTGGGGTATGTAAGGTTATCCAATCCAGTTGTTGCATTTTCATACCAGACAACGCTCCAACAGTTTATCAAGCCATCTCCAAACTACATAAAATATCTGAGTCCATACACGTGGATAAAGGAGATTGGTCACTGGTGTGGTGGTTCTGGGAACTGATATCTGCCTGGGGTTGGAAAGTTCTGATGGTCATTGGAATGATCTTAGCCATTCTTTTCCTGTTCTGTCTGTGCATACAGTGTGCTCCTGCGATATGTGGCCTCTGTGCTACATTATGTGTAAGGAAACCTGTATCGAGGGACGAGCTAAGTAATAGGATGATGCTACAGCAACATCTCCATGACTTCATGAATATTGACCTAGACTCGGATTGAAATGAGTATAGTTATTGCCTATGTAAGGGCAAAAGGAGGGTCTGTCGTACTTTAGAATTTGGGACCGCGTAGGAGGCAGGGCCCTACCCCTGTCTATCCCAGTAATAGTGAACCGCGAATGGTTAATGCGGTATGTACAAGTGCTTTTTGTAACGTTTTAGCTATGAATGCACTGTGTATATGCTATTACACATCACTACGTGGGTTCCATTTTGTATCGGTGGCCATCTTATGGTTGCCCTCACATAGGCTATATAGCATGAAGCGAAAACGGGCCTTTTTGAGCACATGTGCCTTTCTTTGACTTCTCTGTGACCTGGGCAGCTTGGCTCCGCTGCCCCAGGTCAAACTGGTCTCACGAGTTCCCCGTCCTCTGGCCATCTGTGATTAGCATCAGGGCTTGACACACCATAAAGTCTTTTCATCCTACACAAGCCTCCAGCTAATCTCTTTCACACCTGACTGTTCCTGCTTTATGGCTTGTTTCCCAAAACAGGAGATGCTCATGTTTATTGGGGCCTATCGATATCTGATGTGGGATCTGAGCTTTGCTGTGTAAATAATTGCGGGCTGGCTTAACTGGAATGTGGGATGGTCATCATGACTCTGCCTTTTCGTTTGAAATGTATACATGTAATGGCCATATCATAAACTAAAGAATGTTTGCCTGAGGCAGGAAATTCTGTATTTAAGGAGAAGCCCGTTTCTGTGATTTTCAGCAGTCTCCTGAGAACATACACGCTGTTGTACTTCTAGGATACCTGTAATTGGTCTGCAGCCAATAAAACGATCTTTGACTTCACCCAGAAGACTCTGTGTTTCTGTAGGTCTGAAACAGGAAGAACCCCGAAGTCATAGGGTGTGTTCCCCTGCACCGCTGGGCTTAAAATACCCAGTACTTCAGAAGCATGTGAGACTGTGATATGTTGCCTATTAAAGTGGAATCACTAGTATTTTTGTAGGATTCTCAGTTTGGTTTTGTATGGTGATGTTCCATTTGTTTTGACCCTCTTAAAAATGTGATTCTATCCCTGATAACTGAAGGTCTGCTGAACTGTCACTTTCTTCATGCCAGTAAATCTCTGAAAAACTACAACATGAATTTACTTTGCTCTGCATAAGAGCAGAACAGGAAGTTGACAAACCAAATACAAAAAACTCACTTATTTCTTTCAAGATGCATCACCACGCCTTCTCCGTGAACTTTAAATCCATACTGCACTTCGTCTGGGTACTGTGCCTGAAAATATGCAACACAACTTCTTTTAAAGCGCAGATTCAGTCCTGCATTCTCCTCTTTCAAATAACACTTACTAAAACATGTTAATACAAAGGCGCCAGAGATATATGACATATTTTACTGGTCAGACGGTTGCCACGAGTAAAATGCATTTTCAAAGGTACCAACCATATTTTGCGAATCAGTAACCTATTATGGACTCGCAAAATAGGGTTTGCGAGTCGTTAATTAGGGAGGGGCTTCCTAACTGCGAGTTGCACTGGTATGTAGGAATGCTTTGAGACCATGAATGGTGTTGCAAAACCTTTGCAGTTTGCGATAAATTTCAAATTGGTGGTAAGCCATTCTCAAACTCCTTCCCCTTTGTGCATGGGGGCAACAACATTTTTTCAAAGCAGGCAGTGGTCCCACGGACCACTGCCCACTGCCCACTCAGAAAAAATGAAAAGAAAACTTTTCATTTTTATTTCTGAAAAACATCCTGCATTCCTTAAAGAAAAACAGTCTGCATTTTTAAAAAAGAAGCTGCTTTATTTAAATAGCAGCCACAGACACGGTGGTCTGCTGACCCCAGAAGGCCACCATTCCTGTAAGTGTCGATCATTTCCAATGGGTCACAAATTGCAACCTGCCTCATTAAACTTAATGAGGCAGGTCTCTTGCAATCCATTTGAGAATCGCAAACAGCGTTTCAGACACTGTTGTACATCAGGTTTTGCGTCTCGCACATTGCGAGTCACTAAAAATCGCAATTTGCGAGTCGCAAACCCTGATGGTTATACATCTGCCCTTTAGTTACCAAACGTAGTTCAAACTAAGAAAATTATGATTTCTGCTAAATTTTCACAATCCCATCAATTGTTCAACTTATTTATTAAGAAGTCATGATGTAGAGGACAAAGCCACTCTGTAATATGAATAGGGCGCCCGGTTTTATGGTATTTATATTTTTGTCATTTCAGTCTGTATTTATCCATATTAATTTTTTGCTCATTTTACCTGTATTTGTCCATATCTATTTTGGATTTTGTGGAAAAAATGAAGCTGAAATGTGTATATTTCTTTATTTATTTAACTAGTTAATGTGCACTCATGCCTGAACGCCTAACAGGTTTCAATGATATATACACACTCAGATGGTAGAATATGCACTTGTAGAAAATATGTAAATTTTAGTATCACGGTTATACAAATCTACTGCTGTTAAGGCTCTTTACTAAAATCGCTATATTTTTTTAATCCCCTTGCCTGTCAATCTGCACAGCTACTGGCCTGGCCGTCATGATTGACAGCATTCAGAATCACTCAAAAACAACCTAATTTCAGTTTTTATCCACATTTAAAAATAAATACAGACAGGAAAATAAATGTTTTTCTGTCTGTAGTTATCTGTAAAAATCAGTAAAAATGGAAAACAGGGAGCCTTAAATATGAACTGTAATTGGAGTTGAATATGAACAGTAATTTACTAGGCACAGAATACCTCAATGAACTCAAATAAACTGCACTCAGAATATTGTATTGTATTGTAAAATAAAATCAGACACCAACACACCATCTTTTTTTTTTCTTTCCCTCATATCACCAAAGAGCGTCTGCAATAATCAATAAACCGCACAGGCTAACTATCTGCCCGGTGGTCACTGCATTCGCCCAGGTCCATTTCCAAACTGGATCCTTACTTTTGCCAGTGACTCTGTGTAATCATTGGGACGGATAACCAACACCTAAGGAGCTGCACCAGATTAAGAAGTCAGTCCATATAGTCGAAGTAGGGCTTTTTGCCGGACCCTGATCGAACCGGCAGACCTAGCTGCAGCCCTAACCCAATCTTTCACTCTCGGAGGCAAAGGATCCCTCCATTTCAAACACATTTCTCCTCTGGCGATAGGAATCAAATAGAAGAGCAACACTCTGTGAGACCGCCTCAACAACGTAATTAATACTCCATCATCTCCCGACTAAAGATACCTTTTAGTGCAAGTTCTATTCTGCACCAAGTCACTCAGGCATGAGCATTCGACAAAGATATGGACATCGTTAGCTCCTACACAGCCACACCTTACGCACTTAGAGGGAGGATTAGCAGCAAGTTTGGATATTTTGTGTGGAGTCCAATTAAGACGATTAGTACTGAAAAAGTGGTTCCTCTTCAGGTTAGCTGGTTTAACAGTTGAGTACAGAGTCTTCAAAGAATTATCCCATACTGTCTCAATGTCTCCCACAAGAAAAGTTCCACTCCACACCAGTAGGAGGGTAGTAGCATCTTTTCCTCTGCCACAAGGAGCCTTTCATACTACCTTGCAACCTCCTAACTCTTAGATCTAATGTCCTGAAGAGAAGACTCTAACTCACAGTCACCCCAATCTCCTTTTTAGATGCCATGAACCAAGAGGATAGTTGAATAAACTTAAATCTGGACAGCTCATAGCCAGTTTTAGCCTTTAGTACTTCCCAAGGATACACTCCCCCCGATGACAAAAGATCTGACCAAGTTGTGACCCCTGCCCTCCTAAGTGGAAGACTTAAGGCGTCCTTCAGACATTCTGGGGTTCCGGAAGAGTCCCAAACTGGGGCTAAGTCTGAATAATAACCAATGCCCCACCTCCTCCTGATGTTATACTCTATATTTAAGGCAGATATTAATACTTTTATCAGACTTTCTTAAAAAACCTGGGAGCACCAAACTTATAAAGGAAGCCCTCTACACTCCATTGCCTCACCATCTACCCCAAAAGTTTCCCTCAAGTGGAGTCATCTGCCTTCACCAGAAGCATCCGAATATTTTTAAACTGGAAAGCGACACAGTACCAGTTAAAATCGGGTAAGGCCAATCCCCCTTTATTCAACTTGCGTCTGAGTTTTTTCCAAGACAGCCTTGCTCCTTTATTAGCCCAAATAAAGCTCGCAACCCTCCCCTGGATTTTGTCAATACCTTGTTTGGGAAACCTGAGAGGAATAACATTAAAAGGATAGGTCAATTTGGGAAGAATGACCATTTTTATTAAATTATCACGACCAAAAATTGTCAACGGGAGATTTTTCCATCTACTTAATAGGCAGTCAATTTCGTTAGTGACCCTTAACAAAGTACGCTACGGAATATCATGTATATCACTCACTACTGTAATGCTCAAATATCTAAAATTGGAACTCACTTTCTGCTCTAAATCCATGATATTCGAACACATAACCTCGGTTTTAACAGTGTTTATTAAGTAACCAGAGAGGGAGCCAAATTCCGCAAATAATTGTTCCACCCTCGGAATCGATATTAGAGGATCGGCTGTGTAAATTGATAGATCGTCGGCATAAAGCGCGACTTTGCAGCTGTAGGGCGGAGAACTGAATGGAACAGGAGGATCCAATCTCAGCTGTTACAGCAAGAGGCTCTATGTAAATATCAAAAAGAAGACGAGATAGAGGGCAGCCCTGCAGTGTCCCTCTTAGTATGTTAAAGCTGGGGGTTGATGTGCCATTAAAGAAAATCCTAGCCAATGCTCCTTCATAGACCATCTCAAGTGTATTAAGACATTTAGGTCCAAATCACATTGTGCTCAAAACCTCCCAGAGAAAGACCCAACATACTTGATCGAACGCCTTAGTAGCATCCAAAGCTACTACAGCCAGAGGAGCAGATTGTTCTATGGCAAGATCAATAGTACCAATTAACTGTTAGGTCTGCTCCTTTATATATCTCTTCTGGTCTGAGTGTAAAAGATGAGGGGCGAGCTTAGCCAATCTCCCCGCTAAAATAGTCCAAAAGATCTTATAGTCCGCATTAAGAAGGGAGATTGGCCGATAAGAATCCGCTCCAGTAGGATCATTGGACGATTTCAGAATAAGGACTATTGTGGCCTCTTTCCAGGACTTAGGAACCTGTCCACCGTGTCTATGGATTGAATTAAACAAGACTTCCAAGAATGGTATCAACTCCTCTATTAGAAGATTATACACTTCGTTTCGTAGAGCATCGGTACCTGCGGCTTTACCCTTCCCACTTTTAATTATATTTAAACGAATTGTCTCCTTAGTTATTGGAGCGTGGAGTGCCTTACCACTCATATCTGTAAGCTGGGTAGCTGCAGCTTCCTCAACCAGGCCTTAATACACTGTAAATTGGGAGAGATGTCTTCCCCATATAAACTAGAAAATAGAGACTCTAATCAGGCCTGCATATCCTCCTCCTTTACTGAAGTATCCCCTCTATCATTCACAACTAATTTATTAATAAAATTTCTAGACCTGTCTGCCCGGGTCTTCCAGGCCAATAGAGCACCAGCTTTTTCCCCGTATTCGAAAATCTGCATAGACCTGGCATTCCACGGAGTTCTGTATTTTTGGTCCAAATAGACACTGTACTCTAGCCTCACATCTTCAAGGAGCTTCTGAAACCTTTCCTGAACATCGGGAGACCTTGTTCCAGTTCGAGGCAAATCACCACCCAATGAGCTCACTTTATCCTCCAAAGCCTTTAAGCTTAGGAGTTCAGCCTTTTTTTGGGCAGAGGACAGGCTTTGTGGTTCTCCTCTAATACATGACTTGAAAGCGTCCCACACAATGTCCAGTGAGGCAGAACAGAGGTTGTCCTTGAAGAACATCCTGCATGCCCGCTTTAATATCTCCCCATCTCAGGATCAGTGAGAATGACTCTCCTTAGAGTCCATCTTGATCTAGGAGGTCTACAATACCCAACTAAGGAGAGACTCATCGCAGCATGATCTAAAATGTGGCCTGGGAGGATGTTTATAGACATTATTGCTTCAATGATAGTCCTGTCTACAAAAGGTAGTCCAACTTAGGAAAGTGGCCATGCTTTTTACTATGGAAAGTGAAGCCCTGACTGGATCCCATCTCATATCTCCATGTATCTAAAAGGACCAATTCAAGCAGCATATTTTTTAACCTTCGGTGCACCCGAGGAGTGTTGTCATAGCAACCTCTATTGGATCCAACTTGTACAGGGTCCAGTAGAACATTAAAGTCCCTATTAATTACAATAGGAGCTGTGACATCCATTAAGCTCCATTCCAAGTTAGATAAATGGGAGGGATCATCGATATTAGGTCTATAAAAAAACAGCACAAGCTAACTCTACCCCCCCCAGTCTAAGGTAACTATCAGCCACCTCCCAGATTAATCAGATTTGGAGGTTTTAATAACACAGCCTGCTCCTCGTTTAATCAAGATGGCATCCCCCTTACAGTGTGCAGACTGTTCTGATACTAGGAAGTGGTCTGTCCAGGGATACTTTGAAAATACAGCTTTCCCTTCTAAGGTATCTAGATGGGTCTCCTGGATCAGACAGATATGTGCACTACTCTCCTCTAAATACTTCATCACCAATCTCTGCCTACGCTTGCACCTAATCCCGTTGACATTCCAAGATAGAACAATGAACTCATTGGCCCTCCTCATCTAAAATATCCAGGACGGACCTTATCATAGGCTGACATAGTGATATGATTAAGAAAAATCTAAAATGTCTCCAGATATCAATTAAGTTTAGCTCATTAATCATGGTTTTGAGTACTGCCATAGTTTTTGCTGGGGTAACATATTTAGCTTTGGAGGTTCTATCCAAACTTTTATTTAAGACTAAATTAAAATCCCCTCAAAAAAACACTGGGGCACTAGATGACAATAGACATGATTCAAGTTTGATTAGTGCATCTGGGTTGTCCTCATTGGGCCCGTAATAATTAACAGCAACCACAGAGGTTCCTTGTATGCCTATCTTAGCTATTACCCACCTCCCAGAATGATCTGTCTGATGGCTTTCCAGTAAGATACCCGTGTTGCTTCTTATAAGAATAGCTACTCCCCTTGTATTTCCACTTTGATCTGAACACAAAATATCCTGTACCCAGGCCCATTTTTTAAGAGCGTTTATACATTCATGTTTCATTAAATGGGTTTCTTGCAATAAAATGACATTGACCTCAATTCTCTTCAGAAACTCCATTGCTCGAGCTAACGTCCTTGTAGACCTCAAACCATTTATATTCCAGGACACAAAGTGTACTAAATTCTTTTTCATCTGTCGATTATTGGAACCCATTTACTGCCTACCTCTTCAGAATTGAACTTATATTGCGCCACCCTTTGTAAGTCCGCATATCCTAATGAAGACCACCAACCAAATAGCAGAGTAAGGACAATATTTTTTATTTTTCTCCCGAATGCTCCCAACCACCCGTGCCCTCCCCCCCCCCCCCCCCCCCCCTCCAGGGGAACCCCCCACCCTATCTCTCAGGCAGAAGCCTTCGAGGTCCCACCGTACGACAGAAAGAAAGAATCATGAAAGTGAGAAGAAAAACTAAAAAGAAAGGGCATAATAATGTGTATTATATGTACATTAGATACCTATTACGTGTTTATATATATATATATTTTTTCTTTTGACATACTGCTTCAGTATATAAACTATGTGAATATTCTATATACATCTATATACATTTTATATCGCTATTCTGAGCTTCCCATCAGCTTTAACAAGACATCGACTTCTACAGGGTCTCTAATTGTACACATTTTATTTCGCCACATTATCTTAAGCATGGCAGGAAATTTCATCTGCACCTGGGCCCCCTTGGAGCGTAGTTCTCTCATCGTTTCACCTAACACCCACTGTATCTGGGCAGTCCTTTTGCCTAGATCAGAGCGAATTTGATAAGTGACGTCCCCGAATTTCAACTGTCGATCTTCCAACGCACACCCAAACACCAGCTCCTTAATTGAAAAAGTTAAGAAGTTTACTAGAATCCTTCTTGGAACCTTCATCCCTGGATGCAGCCTATAGGGGTCCCTATGGACTCTTTGAAGTTCTTTTCCCCAATCAATATCGCTTCTGTCCGGGAACAGATCTCCCAATAACTTACATATAAACCCTTTAATGTCTGAACCTTCTGCATTTTCGATGACCCCCTGAATGCGGACACTGTTTCGCCTCGCATGCAGCTCAAGTCTTTCCAGATCCTCTTGTATGATTTTACATTTTTCAACAAAAAGTACGGCCACCATTCACGGATCGACTATTTTTTATTAGATCAGAAGTTGTTAACTGGGGTCGAAACGATTAAGCATCTACCTGCCATACTTTCAGATCATTCTGCTGTCCTCCTATCACTAAATCTCCAAAATAAGAGGGCTATAAGGTGGACCTTGGACAGGACAATCCTGCTAGATGAGAGGATTACACTTAAAATGAAAGAAGAGACTGCGATCTTTTTTGAGGCCAACAATAGATCTGCAAATGTTCAAATCATATGGGATTCTTTTAAAGCTTTTTTAAGATCCATAGGCACTGCTGTCATGATGGGTAAAAAACGTAGTATGAGGCACCATGAGGAAAAGTTATTGGAAACTATTAAAAATAAAGAGCGAGAGGTACAAAAGGCCTCATTAGAGAGCTCCAGTAAAGTGGCCTCCCTTACGAAGCAATTAGAATTATTGCAAGCAGAATATCAAGGGGCCCTTGATAAGATACTATTGGACAGATGGAAGGTCAGCAAATTACAGCATTTTGCATATGGGTAGAAGAGCGGGTCTTTGCTAGCATGGGAAGTCAAGGCTGATAAAGCTCAAAATCAAATAAGAAGTCTCAAAGAGCATACGACAGGCGACATAGTGGATACTAATTCTAGAATTGGGTTGGAAGTCTCTAGACATATGAGCCAATTGTACAAAGAAGATATCTCCCCTGGGAGAGACAATATTGAAGGATTCTTTAAGGATATCGAAATCCCATATCTAAGCGAGGATCAGAAGGCGACTCTAGTATTCGGGATAACAGAGGAGGAGATCTGACATCAGTTGAGAAAAATGGCCAGAGGGAAGGCCGCTGGGCCGGATGGCCTCCCAATTGAGATTTACCTTTGCCTCTTGTATAATGTGATCCCAACTCTTAAGAAGCTTTTTAATGTAATATTAAGAGATGGGGAATATCCTGCCTTAAGCTGGGCTGAGGCAACGGTAATATTGATTTTGAAACCCAATAATTCTTATCGGCCCATTTCATTGTTGAATATCGATTATAAGGTTTTCGCAGGGATTGTGGCCACCAAGAAAGCTAAAATCATTAAGTGTATCATACACGACGACCAGAGAGGCTTTATTCCTGGGAGGCAGCTCAACAAGCTAACTTTCTTAATGCTTGGTGTAGTTGATCTCGCGGAAACGTATAATTTACCTGTAACGCTCGTGGCAGTGAATGCCGCTAAGGCTTTCGATCAGGTCCACTGGTCATATCTCTGGGAGGTCCTAAAGAGATTTGGATTGCCTATTAACATAATAAAAGCCGTTCAACTTTTGTACCGTTCACCAAGAGCAAGGGTCCTCGTAAACGGAGAGCTAACTGAATGGTTTAATATATTGCGTAGAACAAGACAGGGGTGTCCCCTGTCCCCGGTTTTGTTTAATATGTACATTGAACCATTTGCGACTTGGATAAGAAAGGATACTAACATCATTCCTGTTAGATATAGAAATTTTGAGATCAAATTAGCTCTCTATGCGCACGATCTTTTACTCTATACCCTGAATCCACAATTGTCCATTCCTATATTAATGACCAAAGCGGAAGTATGTGGGAAGATATCAGGATATAGGGTGAATACAAATAAGACTAAGATCATGGAATGGAACCAACCAAAGCGATCATTGCAGTCATAACCGTGCTATCTTGGCATTATAGTCACGCCAAAATTGGCGGAAGTCACTACGGTGAACTGGAAAAAGATCAGTCAAGAAGTAGGGAGACTGCTGGTTAGATGGGCAAATCTGCCTCTAAATTTATACGGTAGGGTTAACCTTATCAAGATGGTTATTTTACCCAAAATTACATTTCTTTTCAACTCTATACCATTATTTTTTGAGAAAAGGGAAATTTCTAAACTTCAAGGAAAGCTGGGTAGCTTCATCTGGGCCTCCAAAGGTTCTCGCATATCTTGGAAAAGAATAAGGAGGAGACTGGAGAAGGGGGGGCTTGCCCTGGCTGATTTGATGACTTATGGGCAGGCTTTTTTCTTTAAGAACTGTCGGATGCTCTTAAATAAAGTAGATAGTTCTGCCATAGGAATCCTTTTTGATGCAATGCTTGGAGAACTGAGGGAGGGCCAAGACCAATTTTTAGGTCTCGCTGAGCCCAGCGCATGCGCTGGCACGGAGAGACATTTTGCATGTGAGTTTTCAAAGCGCTGCTGGCTGGCCTAGCGCTTGCGTTCACGCGACCGTGCACGCGTGCTAGCCTTCAGCAGCACTTTGAAAACTCGTGCGTCATCGCGATCACTTTCGCTTTCAGAGCGATCGCGATGACGCACGCACGCACACAACTCCCGCTTCTCCCCCTCCCCCACCACATATCGCGTCTCCGGCCGCTCACGTGCGGCCAACGCTTGTTTTGAACTTTCAGCGCGAGGCGTGCGCGTGTTTACATTACAGTTCCATTGATTCTGACACGTTAACATGTACATGAATAAAGTACCTAGAAAGGGTGCATTGTAACGCTGCCAATGCTTGTTTACTTTGCATCGCATGTGGCCAGTTCCTACCACTATCTTCATGACCACTGTGCAGGGGCAGTGCCAGGAACAACTGACACTGCATGTGGATAATTGGTTATTTGGCCCGGCTGCACCGCATGCATAGTTCACTTGACATTGAACTGTACAAAAAAAACATGTGGCACAGAAACCCATCGCAGGTGGCACATTTCCCCATTCTGTAACTGTAATCCGCGGTCGGGAGCAAGGGTGTGCTCACCGCCCCTAATCACAGCCACCACACACAGTATGACATTAAAAGGGCTAATGTTTATTTCAAGCGCCAAAGTCGTCTCAAATAGAAAGCAAGAGAGATGGGATTGCAAACACAAAATATAAGAAGGAAAGAATACAATGCCATCCTCTGAAACCGACCGGTGTCTTGAAAAGTAACCCACGGTGGTCCTCTGTCAAGGGACAGACGTGGTGCCAGGTTCCATTTCCGGTGTTCTCCCAGCTTAACAGTGCATTGTTCTTAAAGCGGCCTGTGCCCACGAAGCGGGTACAATTCTTTGGGTTTGCAGCTGTGGGTTTGAAGCATTACTAGGGAGTTGGCGAACACTTCCTAATACTAGAAAATGACAGGACACGCCCCTGTGTTGGTCTCACATGGTGTCGGTGCTGGCTTTCCTTCACATGCTTGTGACAGGTTGCCGCGTCTTTGTTTTGACTTTGGTTGAGTTACAAGTTGGCCCATTTGGGATTCGTTTTAGACAGCTGCCCTGCTCGCCGAGTTTAAGAGAATTTAATGACAACATCATTTCCCAATAAAACAGTGCAGGCAACACCAAGCACATCCCTTTGTTGTTGCTCTCACGGAAATGAGAACATCAGTTTCAGTACCTCATTTCCTGTCGCCTTTATCAAGCCAATTACATCCATGTTTATACGGGAAACTTGAAGGGAAAAGCTGTCGACATTTCTCAGCAGAAAGCTTTTACTATTTCTCACAGCCCTCCCATCCCAAATTACCCAGTATCCAGGGTAAACTTGCGTGGAGTTTTCACACTAATTTGCTCAAAGACTTCCTCCCTCCTCCTGCAGCCCTAGGCCGTGAGGGATTTTTCCAGCACAAAATCACAAATTAAGAAAAAAATAAATGGAAAATCATGCGTTGTCCTCCAGTGACCCGGGAGGAAATCGTACTTTTAGCACAGTGTGTGTATCTTTCATTTTATCTCTCCATAGATAGATGTCTGTCTGTGTGTTTCGACATGTGGCTCTGTTTCAGTATTTATGTGTTTACTGTGCAAGGTCTCTCTTGGGATGGTGGATTCCAAACTAGGTCCTAGGCATGAATAAGTCTAGTGTCTTGAGTTCGGGAAATGAATGATATGGTATCTTTCTGCACGCCAGTGCTGTTTCCTGCTGTATTCATGTGTAAAATGTTTTCTTGCTAATATACTGGGTGCTCCAAAGGAGGCAATTGGCTGGTGGAGTTGACAGGGCTGATTGCCTTTGGGGTTTCTCTTCTCATCTTTTTTAATAAACACATGTTTATAGTTCAGAGGCGACTTTGTCACATCAAGATATCCTCATGTATACCTAGAAGAAGATCCTCCTGGTTCTTTCACCAGTATTTGTCACTTATGTTTCAAGCCTTTTCTGTTTGGCCATGCTTGTAATTGGCTTTGGACACTTTTTGTGGCTGCTATGCGTTGAAGTGGTGTAGTTGCTTCTAAACCCGAACAAGTCAGTGGGTAGGTTTTTATCCAGATGTGTGGTGTGCTCATTTTAGTCTTGTCTCGCAGAGTATCTGTGTTTTTCATCTTCCTTGGATGTGGGCGTGATCTTGGCTGTGTGCTGAGGTCCATATGAGTCAGTGTTGGTGTTTTCTTGTTTTGTTATGTTGATGTTCATTGGTGCCATTGGTATTACTGTGCAAGCGTGTGCCTATGCGGATCGTTATCAGTCTGCATGGTTTTATACCTGGGCCTTTGAGTTTCTTAATATGTGGGTATCTTTCTCTGGTTGTGTTTTCATGCTTGTAGTGTTCAGGTGCATTCCCAACTGTGTGCTTGTCAACGATTCACTATTTTGATTTATTTGTGCAGGAGTGTGTTTGTGCCTGTTTGTGGTTGTGCTTTTAAGTTTGAGCTGTTCTGCTGTTTTCTCTCTTCCCGCATCTTGTGTGTGGTTGTATGTCTCTTTGTGTGTTGTCTACATTTGTGGTAATTTCTCTCATTTGATCTGTGTTTGTGTGTATGTAATTTCCGTTTGCTAGGTTGTATGCCTGTATGTTTTTTCTGTGTGTCTCTCTCCAGTTTTATCTTTAGCGGTGTACCTTTCTGCATGTGACTCTGATAAGGCAATAGCGCAGGACTTTGCCTGTATATATTTGTCAGTGTAGGCTTTTGTTCGTCAGTGTATATATGGTTCTGCAGCTATCTTTGCATGTTCATGCAAGCAGCCATGTCTGTACACTCTAGCCAGTGAATCTTTAGTAGATACTATCTCTGGAAAGCCATTGTAGAAGACGGGTCACTTTATCAAGTATCTATGCTTTACTTTGGATGATTGTTACTTGTTTTATATGTGTGTAGATGTTGTATCTATGTGGACTTGCTCTGTGTATGTCTCTGAGTTTGTCACAGGTCATATGAGAGTTTAACCTTTGAGAACGGATAAAATAAAGCAATGCAGGAATGAGTGATTTGTGGAATGGTCAGTGTAAGGCCTATCTCTGTGAACAACACTTGTTTACATTTACGTACTTGTGTATGCACATTATGGTATATATTAGCGAGCGAAGTAAAGAGCCACACTTTGCACGTGTATCAACAGACTCTTTACCTTTTACTTCTCTAGCCCTTCTTAAGAGTGGAAGCACCAGGTGACCCAGAGAAGCACCACTGCTCGGAAGAAGCGTAAGATGTCTCTGCTGTTTGATCACCTGGAGTTCTCTGAACTGGCGGAGCATCTCACCTAAATACACAGCAAAAGACCTGGTAATGTATAGGCACTTCTTGTAAATAGATGGGATAAACAGAAGGGTAATATAAACAACTATTACTCCTACAGCAGTAGTTCCCGTCATGAACTATCATTCCATCCCTCGTGCCAACAAACTTAGTATTTTTTTTAAAAAAAAAGAACACCAAAAATAACCATGTGCAACATGTTGAACCACAAAAAATGTGAGGAAGTTTTGAAAAAGTTGTGAAAAAATGATAAAGTATCTCACGTACGCAACACCAGGGGAGCTGCTGGTAGGTTCTCACCAGTTTGCTCACGATTTTCTCATCATCGATATCTTTCTCATGTATAAACGATAACGTGTCCCAATTACAAAACAAGGAAAAAGAGGGAAGCAGGGAAGTTTTTTAAGGCAGCCCAAAACCAAAAGAAGGAAAAAGAAAGATCCGTGAAATCTTTATAGGTAAAATTAGGTCTGGCTTACGTCTATATTCCAATTAGTTTATTCCATTCCGTGAGTCATCCCAAGGTTAAAAACACGGTCATGTTATATAACCACATTAAGGAATGGCCAACATGTTTCATTGCCTACTTATCTTTGCGGCAAATTCATCAATTTGACAAAGAAGAAAAAACCTGCACACATGCAGAAGACACAATGAACACACATGGTTGATGAGTGTAACAAGGAAACCAAATACACCCCACTTTAATTTTCAAGGCATATATCCTGAGCGACAACTGTACAATCATCACTGCAAGTTACCTAATAGGAGCCACGGGCCCACATACCGGCTCTCAATTAGCTTAGGGAATAAATGCAACTCGCACTTTGTTGTCCCAGGTAAAAACACCTTTGTTGTTTACACCTTCATCTGAAGAAACAAATATAAAATCAAATACTCAATGTAGCCTTTGTAGACAACAACCGTTCATACCCGTTAAAAAACATTGTCCGTCATTCACTGACAACCCCCATCTACTTCACCATCTCGGTGGTATCAATTAGTTGGCGATATTAACACTCGGCGTCTATAATCATTAGCGTAAACAAAGGGGGCTCCAAAGAACAACGTAATGCACATACATTACTCGGTCCCATTTCACAATATTTCTTTGCCACTCGAACAAAAATGCCAAACAATCCCAAAAAAGGTTTTGCTGTTGCCCAGTTACCAAGGGGAGTCGTCGTAGCCCAAGAGGACCCAACCTATAACTAACTGCATTCACAACAGTCTACCTCTTACCGTAAGGTTTCTAAAGTGTCCCGTTACTCATTCCAGGAACAACGGGACTGGATATGCGGCCGAAATTTAAACCAGAGTTGAAAGTGATATATTTCCGGTCGAGTCTCGGAAATGAAAAACCGGTCACCAATGCAACGCTGGAAGCTGAACAAATAGGGCGGCCATTTTGGAGTGGCAAAAACATGGGGGTTTTAAGTGCAGAAGCTCAGCATGTAGGGACCTCAGATGTCTTAGTGTTACCCCACAATCCACGTTAATCATCAGTAACAATGATTGTGACACTATATATAGTTATTACATCCCAGGTAACCGGGTCACTGGTGCGACACTGGAAACTGGACTAATGGAACGGCCATTTTGGAGTGGCAAAACCATGGGGGTTATTTAAGTGAAAAACGCTCAGCATGTGGGGTCCCAGGGTGTCTTAGCGTTACCCCACACTCAACATTAGTCATCATTAACAATGTATTACCAAAAGACCCAAATCATTTCAGGAATAATTGTTAGTTTCAAGTGTCTTACACTACATTCAACGTTTACCAGTAGAGTGGTTCATTGAAATGATTATTGCAATATACATAGTGACTCCATCTCAGGTGCCAGAAGGTAATTCGAAAGTCAAAAGGTGTTAGAACTATATTCTGCAGGTCAGGGAGTAGTAGAAGGGGATACTCAAAGATCACCCAACTATCATGATATATATATCAAGAAAGTCAAGAACGGCTTCATCAGATATTTTTGCTACCTAAAGATCTTATTCCATTCGATCTGATCGTTTAATCCGATCTGGTCTGCCCTCTCGGAATAAATCCAGCGCGCCACTTTGAACGCGAGTATGCTCTCAATCTGACTCGCCTCGCCCAGAACTTTCTCCAATACCACCCATTTCACTGCTTTGCAATTATGTTGGCTATCCTTATAATGTTGAACCAACCTTGTAGTCAATTTACCATTCTTGAGGGTGCTGAGATGCTCTTGTATCCTCACTTTAATTTTTCTCGTGGTGAGGCCAATGTAGTGAAGCCCACAGGGGCAGGTCAATCTATAAATAATGTTAACTGAGTTGCAGTTGCTGAACTTGTTCAAATACCACGTATGTCCATTCTGCAGCTGCACACTTATTGTCCTCTCAGTCAATTCACATACTGAGCATCCACCGCAAGGGTAATGCCCAGGGGGAATGTTGGTGTTTGTTACTTGTAACGGGGGCCTCGTGTGAACGAGTCTATCCTTGAAGTTCTGAGCTCTTTTAAAGACAAAACGTGGTTCAGGCATTCTATATTCGCTGGTAGAAAGCAACGCCCAGTGTTTTCTAATAGCCTGGCGGATCTTCGTAGCTAGAGGGTCAAAGGTCAGGACTATAGGTAGACAGTCAGCTACCTCTTTTGAGCTCTTCTCCAACAAAACCTCCCGAGGGGTGTTGTGAGCCCTCTTGCGGGCTCTGTTAACGATTTTTCTTGGATAGGCCCGTTGGATCAATTTCTCAGCAAGACCCTCAGATTGTTCCAGAAAGTCAGCGGTCGAAGAACAATTTCTACGATAACGTAAAAATTGTCCTACCGGGAGGTTGTGCCTCAATGCTCTAGGATGAAATGATCGATAATGTAAGAGAGAGTTTTTATTTGTGGGTTTCAGATGAACGCAGGAGGTTAACTTATTCCCGGTCACCATGATGTCCAAATCCAAGTAAGTTACCTTTTCGGTGCTCATATTCCACGTAAATTTCAAACATGCATCACAGTTGTTCAGCCAATCCAAAAATTCACAGAGATGGCTCCGCGTACCTGTCCATACACACAGTACATCATCAATGTACCGCTTCCAGAGGCTAATATGCCTTTTTGTTGGAGAAGAGTCCAAAAGAGGTAGCTGACTGTCTACCTATAGTCCTGACCTTTGACCCTCTAGCTACGAAGATCCGCCAGGCTATTAGAAAACACTGGGCGTTGCTTCCTACCAGCGAATATAGAATGCCTGAACCACGTTTTGCCTTTAAAAGAGCTCAGAACCTCAAGGATAGACTCGTTCACACGAGGCCCCCGTTACAAGTAACAAACACCAACATTCCTCCTGGGCATTACCCTTGCGGTGGATGCTCAGTATGTGAATTGACTGAGAGGACAACAAGTGTGCAGCTGCAGAATGGACGTACGTGGTATTTGAACAAGTTTAGCAACCGCAACTCAGTTAACATTATCTATAGATTGACCTGCCCCTGTGGGCTTCACTACATTGGCCTCACCACGAGAAAAATTAAAGTGAGGATACAAGAGCATCTCAGCACCCTCAAGAATGGTAAATTGACTACAAGGTTGGTTCAACATTATAAGGATAGCCAACATAATTGCAAAGCAGTGAAATGGGTGGTATTAGAGAAAGTTCTGGGCGAGGAGAGTCAGATTGAGAGCATACTCGCGTTGAAAGAGGCGCGCTGGATTTATTCCGAGAGGGCAGACCAGATCGGATTAAACGATCAGATCGAATGGAATAAGATCTCTAGGTAGCAAAAATATCTGATGAAGCTGTTCTTGACTTTCTTGATATATATATCATGATAGTTGGGTGATCTTTGAGTATCCCCTTCTACTACTCCCTGACCTGCAGAATATAGTTCTAACACCTTTTGACTTTCGAATTACCTTCTGGCACCTGAGATGGAGTCACTATGTATATTGCAATAATCATTTCAATGAACCACTCTACTGGTAAACGCTGAATGTAGTGTATGACACTTGAAACTAACAATTATTCCTGAAATGATTTGGGTCTTTTGGTAATGCATTGTAAATGATGACTAATGTTGAGCATGGGGTAACGCTAAGACACCCTGGGGCCCCACATGCTGAGCGTTTTTCACTTCAATAACCCCCATGGTTTTGCCACTCCAAAATGGCCGTTCCATTAGTCCAGTTTCCAGTGTCACACCTGTGACCCGGTTACCTGGGATGTAATAACTATATATAGTGTCACAATCATTGTTACTGATGATTAACGTGGATTGTGGGGTAACACTAAGACATCCGAGGTCCCTACATGCTGAGCGTCTGCACTTAAAACCCTCATGTTTTGCCACTCCAAAATGGCCGCCCTATTTGTTCAGCTTCCAGCGTTGCATTGGTGACCGGTTTTTCATTTCCGAGACTCGACCGGAAATATATCACTTTCAACTCTGGTTTAAATTTCGGCCGCATATCCAGTCCCGTTGTTCCTGGAATGAGTAACGGGACACTTTAGAAACCTTACGGTAAGTGGTAGACTGTTGTGAATGCAGTTAGTTATAGGTTGGGTCCTCTTGGGCTACGACGACTCCCCTTGGTAACTGGGCAACAGCGAAACCTTTTTTAGGATTGTTTGGCATTTTTGTTCGAGTGGCAAAGAAATATTGTGAAATGGGACCGAGTAATGTATGTGCATTACGTTGTTCTTCGGAGCCCCCTTTGTTTACGCTAATGATTATAGACGCCGAGTGTTAATATCGCCAACTAATTGATACCACCGAGATGGTGAAGTAGATGGGGGTTGTCAGTGAATGACGGACAACGTTTTTTAACGGGTATGAACGGTTGTTGTCTACAAAGGCTACATTGAGTATTTGATTTTATATTTGTTTCTTCAGATGAAGGTGTAAACAACGAAGGTGTTTTTACCTGGGACAACAAAGTGCGAGTTGCATTGATTCCCTAAGCTAATTGAGAGCCGGTATGCGGGCCTGTGGCTCCTATTAGGTAACTTGCAGTGATGATTGTACAGTTGTTGCTCTGGATATATGCCTTGAAAATTAAAGTGGGGTGTATTTGGTTTCCTTGTTACACTCATCAACCATGTGTGTTCATTGTGTCTTCTGCATGTGTGCAGGTTTTTTCTTCTTTGTCAAATAGAAAAATCCAGGGAAGCGAGTGCAGACCCTTGACGCCCTAATGAATTTGCCGCAAAGATAAGTAGGCAATGAAACATGTTGGCCATTCCTTAATGTGGTTATATAACATGACCGTGTTTTTAACCTTGGGATGACTCATGGAATGGAATAAACTAATTGGAATATAGACGTGAGCCAGACCTAATTTTACCTATAAAGATTTCACGGATCTTTCTTTTTCCTTCTTTTGGTTTTGGGCTGCCTTAAAAAACTTCCCTGCTTCCCTCTTTTTCCTTGTTTTGTAATTGGGACACGTTATCGTTTATACATGAGAAAGAAATCGATGATGAGAAAATCGTGAGCGCACTGGTGAGAACCTACCAGCAGCTCCCCTGGTGTTGCGCACGTGAGATACTTTCTCATTTTTTCACAACTTTTTCAAAACTTCCTCACATTTTTTGTGGTTCAACACGTTGCACATGGTTGTTTTTGGTGTTAATTTTTTGAATTTTTTTTAAAAAAAATACTACGTTTGTTGGCACGAGGGATGGAATGATAGTTCATGACGGGAACTACTCTGTAGGAGTAATAGTTGTTTACATTACCCTTCTGTTTATCCCATCTATTTACAAGAAGTGCCTATACATTACCAGGTCTTTTGCTGTGTATTTAGTGACTGAGTGGAGGGTGACCTGGTAGTTTTTCCCTCTTTGACTCCTTTTTGATTATAGGAGCATCTCACCTACCTGGAGTACCACTCCTTCAACAAGATCTTGGTAAATCACACTTTTCTAGAGTGATCAGAATTTACTCAAGCCAGACCAGAGCAATCCTATATTAAGATTTAATCTGACACGAACACTTAACACCCCAATAAGTTAGTTGCTGTACCAAAATGGAATTTTGTATTCAGAATCAATGATAACATACGTCTTCAAGCTGCCCTCAACAAATCAGCCTAATTGAAAAAAGGTTCTGGTTAAATCTAGACAAGTGGAAACTACTCTTCTACACTACTGTTGTTCCACGTTGTGCTTATTCACTGCGCCATCGGCTTGTTGACAACCTCAACCTCTTCTAATCCTGCCCAGTCAAATGCCTCTGACTGCCACTGGCCCCTGTATTTAGAAGGCTCCAACAAATCTTTAGTGTTACATCCTCATATTAATGTTTCCCAATTATGGTAAGCAGTTTTAAGGGCATTTCTTCAAGTGCTCTGTTTGCCACAATCGCCTTTTTAGCATAGCAAAAAGGAATACTTGCAAGTCATCATACAAAACTTAAGTAGGTAGTGAGTCTTTAGATGACATCTAAATGTCAGGTGGTCCCTCAAGAACAAGAGATGAAGAGGGAGGAAGTTGCACAGCCAGGTTAATGTAAACAAGAATTGGCATAGCCAATAGGTCTCGCTTTTGTGACCTTATAAGTATTTAGTTATAAAGCACAATATCCTTGGTGCAACAACATCAAGCGTTGCATGGCTAAACACTTATAAGGTCCCAAAGGCGAGACCTATTGGCTATGCCAATGCTTGTTGTTTAAGTTTGGAGACCCGAAGTTTTTCAAAAAAGTATGACTGAAGATCTTATTGGGGGCTTTGAAAGTATGGGTCCTCATCCAGAAAAAATTAGGAATTTCCTATTATTCATCTAGGGCCCGATCTGGGAGTCACCGGGGACCCCGGAGTGTTTGAATGACTCACTCAGCCTCCCATTAAGTAATGCAGGTATCTCTTGTTGGGGAGATTTGAAGATGGGAACTGAGGTAATTGGTTGGGAAGCTCTGAATCCAATCACAGGGGGCCAACCAACCAGGTTCAATTATTACCAGCTCCCTGCGTGGTGGGCGAGTCAAGACTAGAACGAGGAGGAAGATGAAACCCGGTTAGACCATGCAATAAAAACTGGCACGGTTAAGGAGATAGCCTTGTGGTATTACACTTTGGTCAAAGCAGAAGATGACTTGGATAAGGATATTCAGAGGCTCTGGGGAGACGAGATGCTGAATATAAATTTGAGAGAAGCTTGGATGGGTTCTTTCGCAATGCTTAGAGAGACTGTCAAACCTGCCTCTTTAAAATGCAACCATGGACGGGGACAGTGTTTTGGGTTTGGAAGGGGTTGTTTTGAGGTGTTGGGGTACCGGGAGGGGTCGTGGGAGTTGGGTGTGGGGGAAGGAGTTGTCCAGTGCGCTGTGCTAAGATTTGTTGCTTTGCCTGAGTTTCTCCACCTTGTCTTGCTCTGTGACGATGGGGAGGCGCATGGGGAGGTGGATTGTGGGGTTGGCGGGTGTGTGGTGGAAGACCTGGTCACATTGGGGCTGGTGGTTGGTACTAGGCCGCGCTGCGCAGGGGGGAGAGGCTTTGCGTACTGTTTTTGGGAGACTGACTTGCGGTTTGAGTTGGGGGGAGTATGCCCGACTACTATGATCACCACGCAGGACACTTGCGCCTTTACACACATTTCCTACTATGCCTCATCATACCTTTAAGATCGTGACCTTGAATGTCAGAGGTCTAAACAATCCCGTTAAGCGGCGAGCGGTGCTTTCCCTGTTAGAAAACGCCCACGCAGACATATGCCTCCTTCAGGAAACCCACCTGTTACCACAGGACACACATAGGCTACGCTCTTGTACATTTCCGACGCAATTCTTTTCTTCCGGCACTACCAAGACAGCCGGGGTGGCGATTCTAGTGGCTCGACATTTCAGGGGGGAAGCACATCCACAAATTTGCAGAAATTAAAGGGAGGATGTTGGCACATAGGTTTCGGGTGGGGGGCATTACATTCACGATAGGCTCCCTTTATAGTCCCAATGATAAACAGGAGCGGTTCTTGCAGTCTGCGGTGGAAGGGATTTCGGCCTCACCGGATAGGCATGTTATCCTAGGGGGCGACCTTAACATGGTCTTTGATTCGGTTGTCGACAGATCGGCGCAGCGCTCCCCGCAAGTCGGGGAATTCTCAGCTGGTTGTAAGGCGAGACTTGCGGAGATGGACCTCCAGGACCTCTGGCATCATAAGCACCCCGTAGACAGGGATTACTCCTACTACTCCCACGCGCACAAGACCTACGCGAGGCTTGATCACCTCCTGGTCACCTCGCCGGTGCAGGCCCTGGCGTCTGCCGTGGACATGGGGGTTATTTCCTTGTCGGATCATGCCCCTGTTGCGGCCTCCTTTTGCTTGCCACCGTCTGCCGCCCCGGCGAGGGTCTGGCGCCTCTGGGATACTCTGCTCCACAGGAAAATGGTAACGGACCGTATTGAGCAGGTACTTAGTGAATATTTGGCACACAATGATAACACAGATACCACCCGAGCCACCCAGTGGGCAGCTTTGAAGGCGGTCCTCCGGGGGGGGTTCTTGTCAATCTCCGCGGCCGAAAATAAGGAGCGCAAGATAAAGAGGGATGAGCTTACTGACAGGGTCCGGGAACTGGAGTTGATCCACCGCAGAACTGGGGCCCCGAGGATTTGGCGACAGCTTAAAGAAGCAAGGAAACTTCTTGCCGCCTTAGATGTGGACCGGGCGGAATATGCGGCCCTCCGACTGCGCCACGCTTTTTATACTGGGGGGGATCGCTGTAGCAAACTTTTGGCCAATAGACTCCGGGCCACTAGGCAGAGCCAGTTGGTGAAAGAACTCTCTGACCCCACGGGCGGTGCAGTAACAGACGATGCCTGCATCTCAGCCGCGTTCCGAGGGTTCTACGGGAACCTCTATGCGGGTGACCCGCCGGATGTACCGGCTATGACCTCCTACCTGTACTCGGTCACCCTGCCCTCCTTGGACCCCCTACAGGCGGACCACCTGAACAGGGCCATTAGCATAGATGAAGTAGTGACAGCCATTGCCAGACTCAAGCACGGCAAAGCACCAGGTCCCGATGGCTACTCGGCCCTCTTCTATAAGACGTTCTGCGGGTCGTTAGCCCCAATCCTCACCCGCCTTTTCAACTCTTTCGCGGAACCTGGAGCCATCCCGCCTGACCTCCTGCGGGCTTCCATCACGGTCATCCCCAAACCGGGGAAAGACCCTAAACACTGTGGATCTTATAGGCCGATATCTCTCCTGAATGTCGACCTGAAACTCTATACTGGGATTTTGGCAAGCCGCCTGGCGCTCCATCTACCCGGCCTTGTCGACCCGGATCAGGCGGGTTTCGTTCCGGGGCGGCAGACGGTGGATAATACAAAACGGGTGGTCCACCTGCTGGAAAAGGCTTCCCGGATTCCGGGTGAGAGGATGATGCTCGCGGTTGACGCAGAAAAGGCATTTGATCGCGTGCATTGGCCCTTCTTGGAACAAGTGCTGGTGAAGGCGGGTATTGGAGAACGGTTTCGCACTATGATCCTCAACTGCTATAAGGAGCCCTACGCAGTGGTCCGGGTTAACGGCCACACCTCCGCAGCCTTCCCCATCGAGAGAGGCACCAGGCAGGGCTGTCCACTTTCGCCCTTGCTCTTTGCTCTCTACATGGAGCCGCTCGCTCAAAGGGTGGGGACGAGGCCGGTAGCGGAGGGGATACGGATGGGTGGATTTACCTATGCGGTCAGTCTCTACGCTGATGAGGTCATCTTCACATTGGCTACACCCCGGACATCACTTCCGGCCTGTATGGAAGAACTGGCAGCGTTCGGCACGGTCTCGGGCTTTAAAGTAAATATGGTGAAGTCGGTGGCTTTGGATATCTCCCTGGCGCCTGATACTAAGGCATATTTGCAGAACAGGTTCCCGCTACTTTGGTCCTCGGAGGCGATACCATATTTAGGGATTCAGATTGCCCCTACGTTGCCAGCCATGGTCTCGGCCAACTACTTGGCCTTGGGTGCCAAGATCAAGAACGAGCTAGGCCGCTGGAATCGCGGCACTCTTGCCTGGTAGGGTAGGATTGCTGCCGTGAAGATGACGATTTTGCCACAAGTGCTCTACTTATTCAGTGCCCTGCCGCTGCTGCCGCCGAAGGGGTGGATACAGCAGTTGCAGTCGGAGGTAGCCCGTTTCATTTGGCAGGGGAAAAAGCCTAGGCTACGCAGGACCCTCTCCCTTTTGTCCCCTGACGCTGGAGGCCTAGGTATTCCCGACTTCCGTAAATATTTTCAGGCGACGCAATTGAGGTACTTGGTCGAATGGTGCAGGTGGGAGTCGGATAAGCATTGGCTTTTCCAGGACCAAGCGGTGGCGGGGCGGCCTCTGCAGGAGATACCGTTCCTGCACCGGTCCCACCGGCCTAAGAATCTCTACGCCTCTTTCATTACTAGGGTACCCTTGCGGGTCTGGGATGCGACCTACCTTAGATATATCCTCACCACATTTCCTTCGCCGCTTTCGCCGCTAGTGGATAATCCTGCCTTCACCCCTGGGATGGAGAAAGGAGCCTTCACACATTGGCGGCAGGCAGGATGCAGAGCATTATGTCACCTGTATGGCCCCGAAGGTGTCATCCCGTTCACACAATTTCGGCTGAAATTCTCACTCCCCGAAACGGAGAGACACCGTTATATGCAGGTTCGGCATTAGGCCCTTCAGCCACAGGTGAGGGATATGGCGGATAGAAGGCTCTCACTGTGTGAGAGATGGCTGTTGTCCCGTACATCGGACTCGAAGCTAATCTCGGACCTGTATAAGTTTTTGCAACTACCTTCAACACACTTCCACAATCCAGGGAGGATTCGATGGGAACGGGAGCTTGGGAGGACACTGAGCCCCAAGGACTGGGACCACATATCTTATAGGGCGCGCCACTCAGCATATCATATGGGCCTCACTGACACCTTTACTAAAGTGTCCACTTACTGGTATTATACGCCTGAGCGGATCCATGAGTTCGACCATAGTAAGACAGACACATGCTGGCGGGAGTGCGGACAACGGGGTACACTCACGCACATTCTCTGGGACTGTCCTCTTTTAACTGGCTACTGGAAGGAAGTGCTGGATGAAATTGATTCTCATTTCGGCATAGAGCTCCCGCGCTTCCCGGCATATACCCTGCTAGGACTCCCAAATGATCTAATGTATCCCCTCAAGTCCAGAAGAGGCAGGCAGATTGCCATTGCACTCGGCTCTGCAGTTCAGAATATCTTGATATACTGGCGTACAGACACAGTACCAACGCTAACGGGCTGGCTCCACAGACTTTGGCACGTGCTGGGTATGGAGAAATTGTCTTTGGTGGTGGCTGGGGATGTAACGCAATTTAATGAACTGTGGCAACCATTCCACTCTCTGCTGCTCACAGAGTTCAGGGAGCTCATCTGTCCGAGGTACCTTCGCCTCCTGCGGCTTACGAGCCCGCTAGCGCCAGATTAGTGAGAGGGATGAGACCCTCCTCCCCAATTACCTATAGCTTTGGGAGATAGGCTGCATGTTAGTAGCGCACTGGACAGTGGGTGGGGTGGGTGGGGGGAGGAGTTGGGTGGGGCATTGGGACGTTGGGGTGGCGGGGGACGTTTGTATTCAAATGTTGTGTCATGCCTGACTTTCGCTCCTTTTCATTTGCCGATCTTATACTGCTGTATATGAGTTCAGATGGGTCACGCTGAATAAATAAAATACTTTAAACATAAAATGCAACCATCTCTTCACTGCCTATAGGGTCTATTGGTCCCCAGCAAGATTGGAAAAACTCTCAGGGTCACATTACGAATGCCCAAGATGCAGATATTCCGCAGCGGATGATTTTCATATGTTTTTAACATGACCAGCCATCATGAAGTTTTGGTCGGAGGCATGCGAGTTTTTAACGGAAGTCACAGGTATCTTAGTGAGAGTAAGTCCCCGCCTGGTGTTTTTTGGACTTGTTCATGATAATCCCACTGGCATGAGTAGACTAGATGCAAGGTTTATTTTCTATGTAATTCTTTTAGGAAGACGGGAGATTTGTAAATCATGGAAGTCGGATGTCCCACCTACTTCACTGGAATGCAAAAAAATGTGATATACATAAATAAACAGAACCTAACATGTGACCCCAGCAGTCGAGAGAAAATATGGGTTAAGCTGGTGGATTGGACTCAAAGCCGGAGATCCAGTGATTAAGCCAATGTTTAGCCATCGGTCTGGTTCCTTTCCGTGTTACGGGCACTCCAGGGAAGGGTGGAGGTGGAAACAGCTTTTCTTCTTAAGTGGAATGACTCCAACCTGGCCTGGTTTACCAGAGAAGGATGGGAGTATAGCCAACAAGTAAATTAGCAGAATGAGGACAAAAAAAAAAAGAACAATCTAAAATGATAGAGGAAAACTTTTTTTATTTTTACCCACTGCTCCCCACCTTATCTCCTTCCACCTAACCTACCTCCCACTCACCCCCTGTGCCCTACCTTCCCTCTCCCGGGGAACCCCCAACCAATATAGGCATAAAGCCTAGCAGTCTTCATTGTTGGCTTAGGAATAACCATGAAATATCGGGCCAACCATCTCACCCCCCACCTCTTTATTTGCTATCTCCCTTCCTGATTTCCTCAACCAGCATATCAGCTTCCTCCACTGAGCGATGGATATATATATATGGTTATTCCATATTGCTTGCAGACAGGCATGAAATTTTAGCTGGGCTTTAGCACTGAGTTTATTCAATTCCTCCATCCTTTTCCCCAGCTCCTACTGCTTTAATGTGATAGTATGGCAAACTTCTGACCTTATCAAAAATGAAAAGGAGCCTACTGAGAAGGAGCCTTCTTTTAAAGCGGAGGACAAAATAGCCTCCTTACAATTATAAGTAAGGAAGTTGAATAAAATTCTCCTTGCCTTCTGTCACCCGGGGTTCCTCTTAGATGGATCTTGGTGTACCCGCTAGATTTCAGAAGAGAGGTCGATACTGCAGCAGTGAGATCCCAAAGGCCTAAATATCCAGACCTTCCACGTTCCCAAGGATATTCATGATTCTAAGATGGTTTCTAAGAGTGTGATTTTCAAGACGTTCCAGATCCTCTCTCATCTCCTTGTTTTGACAGGTTAACCGGCTCCCCTCCGCAGACGTTGTGTCTATAACCTGCTTAATTATAGGGACTTCCTGCTTCAGGGCCTTGGTTCTCACAGAAACTTCCTCAAGTTTCTGAGCCAAGCCAGCACAGGAAGCCTGTATTGTGACCTGATTCTGCTCAGAGATCAAAAACCTGCTCTTCATTTCTTCCTTGAGGGCCAGAAGGATGTCCACTAGTGATTCTGAGCTCACCTGAGGAGGATGACTAACGGCAGGAGTTGACTGTACAAGTTGCAAAGGCTCCTCCTGTCCATCATGGAGATCATCCTCGCGTGCCTCTAAGGTCCCTAGAGCCTGAAACCTATTTGATGTAGAAATAGGGATTGGATTGGAATTACAGCTTGTGGGCCCATTTCATTAGATGGTCTTACAGTCTGAGTCACCAGCGGGGAAGAGCTAGTAGGGATCACTATATCGGGGCTCTGGATTGAACCTGCCGACTACTCCATTCTGGAAGAGCTAGGATCTCCGGAAGCTCCTTCCACGACAACAGCCAGGGACGCAAGGACCTTATAAAAAGATTTCAAGGAGGGAGTGAACTTCAACTTAGATTGGGCGGCCTTCTTTCCTCTGCCCCTACTCCTGGGTCTCTTACCAGTCGTAGTGGAGATAGCTGTTATTTTCTCTGCCTTCCCACCTGGGCCCTTCTTGAGAGGCTCTGGAGATTTACTACGACCCTTAGTTGTGATATTTATATCAGTCCCAGGTTAAAAAGGAGGCAAAGCTTCCAGCCCTGGAAGAGGCGTTATAAGGCCCCCCCTAGTGCGAAGAGTATATCTTCACACTTTCCCAATTGGTAGAGTGGGTCTATTCTGCGTGGGCTTACCATTCTCCATAGGCTGGAAGGCAAACCCCCCACTTGTTCCTCTGGACCCCTCAGCAGTCTCACTCACAGAGCCCCTATAGGGGAGTATTGAGAAAATCACTTCAGTTTTAATAGGGCAGGGATGTTTAAGACCAACCTGATCAAAAAAAATTCCCATAGGAAACCCCACCTCAACAAACAGACATTACCGCAATCCGCTTCGGGGCTTGTCCTCCCTGCACAGCCCTGAGCAAAGAATAGCCTCCCACAGAATGCAGAGATACAGGAGGAGTCCTGGCATGTGCTGGCTCCCGGCAGCAGCCTGGCTCCCAAGCTTCAGCTTCCCGGAGGGAAACCAGAGACCAGGCCGGAGGCAAACCAAGAACACCACCTGACTCCAGCACCAAGGGGGGGAGGTGCGACAGCCTCCATGCGCTCTCCGCGTTGAAAGGAGAGGATGGAAAGAAAAGAAGCTCCAAGGAGTCACTTCGAGGCAGCAGTTGAGTAGAAGGCGAGGCAGAGGGAGAAAGAGGTCCTCTCAACTAAGCATCACACCGACCGAAGACCAGCGGCCGCTTAGAGGATGACTGCCAAGTTCCCCACCAACAGACCAGCTGAATTGAGGTTAATTTCAATGGGCCGGGGGAAAATTCACTCTGCGCTAATAAGTACAACTCTGCTGTGATAAACAAGAATTGAAGAGTTGTGAAAACAGCGAATGTGGCAAAACTGTGAGATTTACCACAATACATTGGCGGCCCTTACTAGGTGCAGCACCAAGGTCGTCTAGACAGAAGTGGGGAAATAATTCAATATCTATCCACGATCTGACTTGCACAATGTCTAATCAAAAAACCTGGTTACAATCCAAGCTTGACCACAGTGCCACCATAGGCACCTACTTTTCCATAATCACTGTATTTGAGAGCACCTTGAAATATTTCAGGATGCACCCTGTACAACAACCTATCTTGTATAAATTATTAGATTTAAACAAATAATACAAAGCAATTATCACTTACAAAACATCAAATAATATGTACTTTAAATTAATATATAAAAATATTAAACAGATGGGGACGTTTGGGTGTGGGACCATGTTAGATTGTTTGCAGACCTACAACACCGCCACTCCCTCCACTCCTCCCAATTCTACAAATATTTGCAACTGAGGCACGCCCTCCAGGCCCACATTCCGTCCCCCACCTTCCCCGAATTTAGTCCCCTGGAGGCCCAAGTGATGATGGGAACCTGGGCAGAGGGGGGGGTGTCACGGATTTACCGCTCCTTGGTGAACAATGGTCCCGCGTCCTTAGACTCGCTCTGAGCCGGTGGGAGGAGTGGCTGGGTCCCCTGGAAGACACGGACTGGAGGGACACCCTTATGGCACCCAAGACCCTGACGACCTCCTCCAAGTTGCGTCTAGTCCAACTCTATTACCTCCACATGGCATACCTCACCCCAGCACGCATGTTCAGCGCCCGCCTGCGGCCCTGCGTGTCCGCGCTGCAGCCACGCCCCAGCCGATTTCTACCACATGGTGTGGCAATGCCCCGCGCTTGCACTGTTCTGGGCAGGGGTGGAATGTGAACATACACAAGCTCTAGGGTGGGAGGTCCCTCACGACCCGCTACGCCTGATCCTGGGAGTGTTCGATGGCCTTGATGGATCACGGGCCGACAAACGTTTTCTGGGCACGGCAGTGGCAAAGTGTGATATCACTGCGCATTGGTCCCAGGCCAGGCCGCCCACCATGAGGAGCTGGAGGCGGGGGGTGGACTGGTGTGATACCCAAGAGGAGCCCCTCTTCGAGGCCCGTGGTTGCCCAGAACTCTTTGGCAAAATATGGGTCAAATGGTTTAATTTATCGCCAGTGTGAAGGGTCCGAATGGTCGTGTATGTGGTGAGCAACGGGCGGGGGCAGGATTTCGCCCACAAGTGTTGAAGGAGTCTACATCATATCCCATTTAATATAATGTTTCTGTATGACGTGTCTGATTGCTACCAATGTTTTTTTGTTTTTTGATCTGCAAAATTTAATAAACTTGATTATCAAAAAAAATATTAAACAGAACATAAATAATTGCAACTATAAAATAAACATTAACTTCTTATTTGTGTTAGGGAAGGTTGTGCTGTGAATGTCCATGTTGTACCTTCACTGTGTTGTGAAGCTCGGTATATAACTTTACACTCCACATAAGAGAAAGCGGTCCACATTGCCAATTTTTACCTTGATTCATGATTTGAGTGAAAGCGGGAACCCTCATTCCCCTCACAAAATATGTGAGCAGAGTTCACTTTTGGTTCTACATGTGAAACAAGTGTTTTTTTAAAAGGAGTAGGTGACTTTGTAAAATGTTAAAATATAGCAGAAAAGAAGTGGCTACATGTCATGTATAACACATGCACCTAATGTTATCATTTTAGCAAACGTTATTTTGCATGCTGGGGCTTTGAGCCCATACTGAAACTGATAAAAGCAAAACTACAAGTCCCACATTGCAACATGATGTTGTTTGGAAAAAACAAATTGACAATGGTATCCTGTGCCCTAGTGCAGAGTTGTGAAATGGAAAATTCTATTTAGCTCCTGGTTTTCAGCCTTTTTTTCTTGTAGGCAATTATGGGTTAAACAACCCAATGGGTGAGACGGCAGAGATAGCCTTTCAGATTCAAATGCGAACATCTCCTGCTAATGGGCTAACATTAACACCTCTTGGAAAATGGCATGCTAAAAAGATCTATTTTACCAGAACAATGCAGTTAGACGTGTAGAGAGACACAGCGAAAACAAAAATAATAATGATAATAAAGCATTTTATAAGGCGACCTAACCTTACCAGAAAGGGTAGGGTAAAAGGGGAAGCAAAGCACTAGACAATTACTAGACAGTTACACCTGACCTGAACAACAAAGTTTTGAGTCCTTTACAGAAAATCATTTCCACTATTTCAGATCTGAAGTTCATCGGGAAGTTGCTCTATATTTTAGCCACCAATTGGCTAAAGCACCGAGCCCCTAGCCTAACCCTCTGCACCCACGGTACCATCACTGGGTTGGTCCTGGCAGATCTAAGATTAAGTGACGGAATGTAAGGCTTTACCAGGGATCGTTAGTACTTGGGGCTATTGTCCATTAACATTTTGTGGCAGTAGCACATAGCCATATAGATGATTCTCTTTTCCGCTGGGAGACAATGGAGAGAAACCAGGGCGTTCGAGACTGACGTCCATCTGGGAAGATTGAAAACTAAGTGGGCCGCCGCATTTTGTATCCATTTGAGTTTCTTTAGTCTACACTTAGCTGCCCCAGGATATAGGACATTGCAGTAATCTATTTGAGAGGTTACTACTGCATGCACAATGGTCTTCCTGGCTGCTATGAGGGGCAGGTCCAGGGTCTTCCTCAAGATTTTTAGAGTCCCAAAGCATTTTCCCATGACACTACTTATTTGGTTCTCAAATGTCGGTTTGGGGTCAAACCGTACTCCCAGGTTATTGGTCTTAGATTTGGGGGCAGGGGTCTGACCCAGGACTTCCGGCCACCAAGCCAATGTCCAGATGGAGGGAGATTTGCCGACTATCAGTACCTCCGTTTTGTTGCCATTCAGTTTTAGACAGCTGTTTGTCATCCAGGAGGCTAGTTCTTCCAGGCACAATGAAAACTGGGATGCAGTTGCATCCTCGTCCTGAGAAAGTGTAACAATCAGCTGTGTGTCATCTATGTATGACACCATTCTCGCATTGCGCCTTTCCAAGATCTCAGCTAAGGGGCAGATGTAGAGATTAAATTAAGTAGGGCTTAGAATTGAGGACTGAGGGATACCTTGAGTCAAAGAAATGCTGTCTGACATAAACGGTCTTTAAGCCATTTGAAAACTACAGGATTGGAAGGGGGCGTGGCTGGAGAAGCTGTTGTAAATTAAGGCAGAATGTGATTAAGCATTCACTGAAAACATTAGTGTTTCCCTTTTATCGTGTTTTCCTCATTATGTTGGCCGAAGTCCGGACTCCATTTTGTATTGACATGCTGCCACGTGCTCACCACGAGGAGAGTCCGACCTCTGTGTTAGTTGCTCTTGTAATCTGCCTAGCAACAGTTATAAATAGCTCTCTCTCGTCCATCTGGCGCATGCCCAGACTTGACCACATCTGTTATAATTAGCTTTGCTTGACCATGTGTTTTCACGGGCCCAAGGAATGTGTTAGCTCCGCCCATGTATTGATTTGGTATCGAGAATGACCCTAAATGGTAATGTTCTTCGACTTCATGTGGTATCCACCCACTCATGAGCCCCTCTGTTGTGTATAAAAGGGGACAATGTACGCAAGTTCTGTGTGCTACTCCTTGCAATACTGAAGAGTGTTGTGTGGATTGTAGGACCACCCTTAAGGGTTAATAAACGTTGTTTTTGTACTTTGCAGTTTCCGTGCCAACTTCCTTATAGATTTCGTTACAGAAGAGCGAACCCTTGTCTCTTGCGGGCCTAGCTGGGGCTTGTATTCATCAAAGCCATCATAGCTGATGCTTTCTAGAGCGCTCCGTGAACAACATCCGCTATTATCTTCATTGTTCCCCCGCATCAGCGGACCAGGTAACTCCCCAAAGCTGACTGAACAACATATGGGAGGATCCCGGTCGTTGGTGAAGCCTCAGCCCCCTGCAGACGGGCCTGTCGGCCCGGTGCAACTTAGAGAGGGTGGACCTGGGGGGACGGAGCCTCCCTGACGCAGCTGCCTGGGCCCAGGAGGATCGGGCTAGGCATCCAGTGACGAGCCCATCGCCTAGAAGCCGGCGGCGACCCTGGCGGTTAGGTGGACCGGGGACGCTGAGGAAGAGCTCTGCACCTAAGCCGGTGGGCTAGATGGGCAGCCTGGAGCTCTCGACAAGGTGCCGACGACATGGACTGCAGACGAGGTGGGGACCCAGAGTCTACCTGACGGGGTCCAAAGGGGCGGGGCGCTTCCAGGTAGGTGAGCGACCCCCAACAGCCAACCAATCAAGATACAGGAGATCCCCGGCTGTCGGTTTTGCTGCGGCCGCTCACATAGGAGCCTGCCAGCCCTGGGTGATCCAGAGTGGGCCAGTTTGTGAAGATGCCGGAGCCCTCTTGAAACAACTATTAAGGCCTAGGAGGAGGGGGCTTGGCATCTGGTGACGAGCCCATCGCCGAGGAGTCTATGACGACCATTGGGAGCAAGCAGACCGTGTGTGTCGAAGAAGAGTGCTGCTCCCAGCTGGTGGCCCAGACTGGCAATCCCTGAGCTGCCAGAGGGGTGCCAGCTCTGATGGCGAAGCCTGCAGACGAAGCGGAGGCCCGGAATCCACTTGGCAGTATCGCTTGGGGTTCAGGCGTGCTTCCCGGCTGGCCGCGTCCAGGCAGCGGGCGCAACTAATACAGGGATCAGAGGCCACCCTGCACACATCGCAGTCAACTGGCGGTGACCCAGACCCAGAACCACCATCTATCCGCGTCACAGGTAGGCCTGCAGCAGGGGAGATCGGCCTGCGGAGCCTTGATCCTAGAGGTCCCCTGAACCAGACTAAAACTTACCTGGACCTCCAGCCCTGGGCAAGGCAAGCCCACGGCAGCAGGGTGCGCAGTCACTTACGGGGTGAAGGAGCCCTCAGTTAGCTACATCGTACAACACCCAGCCGAGGGTCTCGGGTAGGCCAGGGCCACCCTCCATTCACAGATTGTGATGCCTGCGCCCCCGTGACAATCTTCTGCCGCGGGCCTCTCCTTCGTCCCTGCCATCCACCTAGACTGAGTTGAAGGCCTACATCACGCTGGGTGGTGTGCTGGGCCAGGGCTGAGGGGTCATAAACAGATAGCCTCACTAGCAATCCTATCACTGGTGCAAACATACCCTGCTGGGGTCGCATTGGGGGCAGGCGGTCAGAGTGCCTGAGAAGTGTTGGGGGACACTGGGGGTTGGTGGTCCGGCTGGCGAGATCTTCTTATAGGGTCCGCTTGCAGTCAGCCCTTAGGTGGCGGAAGCAGGCGAGTTAGTCCCGGTGCGACTTGCTGTCCAGGGCGGGCCGAGTCTGTGAGGTATGGCTCTCGGTACGCCCCCTTGAGCTGAAGAGACCCCACCGGGGAAATATTATCCTGGAGAGGCCGAACCCTGGCCGTGATGGCCTCCCCCATCACCAGCATGACTAAGGATAAGGCGTCAGCCTTCCCAATGAAACAGAGCACCCTTGATCAGTACTCCACTGCCATTCTTGCAGCAAAAGGTGGATCGGACAGGGGAGGCCCTATCCCAGACAATGCTGCCCTACTTGCGGCGATCACACAGTCACGTGATATGCTGGATGCCAAAATTGGTGCAGTGGGTACAGAGGTTTAATTTCTCAGTCAGGACCTCTGGAAGGTGGTGGACCGTATCACCGAAGTCGAGACTTGAGTGTCAGTCGTGGAGGAAACTGTAACTACACTACAACAGAAAGTCAATCGCCTCACAGTCATAACCCAAGAGCTTGCCACACGAGTGGAGGAAGCAGTGGGCCATGCCAGACGAAACAACCTACGGTTTGTGGGATTTCCTGAGAACTGTGAGGGGGCATCCATGACTGAATTTTCTAACACAACTCATGCCAGAGGGGTCGCTCTCCCCATGCTTTGTCATGGAACAAGCCCACTGTGCCCTTGTAAAGAGGCCCCATGGAGCGTGTCCCTTCCCAGTCATTACCAAACTTCTAAATTACATGACCAGGGCAGCTGTCCTTCAATTTGCCAGAGGGCACAAAGATAACCTCATCCATGAATCGCAGACCATCATGATCTTCCCTGATTAAACATGTCTTGTCCAACAACAGCGTCAATCCTATGTATCTGCCAAGCACAAACTCAGGGATCTCAACATTCAGTTTATGTTGATATACCCGCATGTGGACTGCATGTATCATGAGGCAAAGGAGCAAACGTTTCTGGGATATGATGTGGTGTCCTGTCACATCCTTTTCCGTCCTCAAACTGATTTTCATGACCTCCTCTACCATTTATCACAAGTTCCTAATGTTCCTTTTTGTAAAAACTGCATTCTGGACCATTGATTACACTTCATCCAGCCCGAGCCTGAGAGTACAGCCCGGGTGCGGAGAGTACAGCCCAAGCGGGAGATTCTGTCCCAAATGCGGATGTAAAGATACGACTAGTAAATGACCTCTGTGAATACCAAAAGTTGTAAAGGTAGACTTTTGTCTCAAATTGCCTTTGTGAATCAGGCCCTATGTGAGCAGCCCCTTCAGACCACTTAGAGCAAGGATGCAGGAGCACTACATAAACACCAAAAAACCTGACATTAAACCTCCGCCAACAGAACACTTCAACCAAGAAACAACCCCATAATATCATTTTCAAATTCTTTGGACTGGAACAAATCAAACCACACACAAGCGGTGGAAATCGAGAACTAAAACAGAGACAACAGAAAGTGAGTAGATCATGATATTTGACAGCACCACAAAAGGCCTAAGCAAAGACTCAGAAATACATTACTGGCTACACGAAAACTAACATAAAACACAACCCTTAGGGTGCTTAGCATAACACTTATTCTACATTTAGTCCCACCAGGGATTATCTCTAAACAATAATTTTCATGTCATTTTCTATTTTGTATTCATTGGCTTAGTGTATACTGGTATAAATGTATAAAGGACATATAAACCTTCCCTCTGGCACAATAAAACCTCAACCAAAGAAAGGGAAATCCAACTTCCACCCTCCCTGATTACAGTAAACACACTAAAATTAACATTTATATTACCATCCAAATTATGATTAATGGACTTGATTATGTAATTTCCTTTTCTAATAATTCCCATGCATATCCTATCCATTAGTTACTGTATACTTTTATCAATGTATCGAGGAATACTAACCTTTACCCTAAAAGGATCAGTGATCCCTAACTAAAGAAAATGACTTGTATATGTGACTTCCTCCCCTAAATAAAGGAAGCTAATCTGAAATCATGACCTCCTTAGACTGTGTTCTGCGAATCTCTGATCAGTGATTCTATTTAGCTGCCGCTGGGTCAGGGAGGACTAGGAGCCCCCTCCTTTGACCGGGCTGTTGCGAAGTTGACCACAGCCACAGGACGGGTCCAGACACCGACCATACGATGTATGCTGTTGCCAGGAGCGGCGTCGCTCCGGGACAGGCCCCTTCAGTTGACAGTAGTGCGCGCTTGCTTGACCCACGTGCATCAACTGAACCGCATGGCGCCCCTGTATTCTCCTGCCCTGCCGCTGGTGGGATTCCCTAGGGGTCAGGCACACTATACAGAGCAGGTATTTAGACCATGGACAGACCAAACATTGATGGAAGTAGGGTCGCTATACCTCAATGGGCAACTGCAGACATTTGCGGAATTAGTGGCAGAATGGGAGCTCCCCAGAGGGCAATTCCTCCTGCATAGGCAGTTTCTTGAAGACTGCCCAAAGGCATGGTGCACGATAGACACTGAACCTTCCACACACCCGGTGCTTTACACATTGCTACAGATGGGACCGGGATGGCATCTGGTTACCTGGATATACAAAGCATTACGAGCCCTCAACCCACTTACCCTGGCGCCCCTTCGGGAAAAATGGGAAACTGAATTCTGCAGACCGCTTCCGACAAAGAATGAACCCTTGCCTTGGAGTTCCCTAAAAAAGTGTCTAGTAACTACCGCTTTAAAAACATACAACTGCACATACAGCACCGTGCATACCTTCTCCCCGAGAAGCTCCAGTAATACTATCCACATGGGTCTTTTACATGCCCCAGATGCCCTGAACCCAATGCCTCATTTCACCACATGTGTTGGGATTGTCCAGCACTCCATACTTACTGGGTCACGATCCATGCCACCCTTCGTTCAGTCACGGGGCTATCAGATATTCACACGTGGGAGGCCTGTGCGCTAAGCATTTGCAAGCGGCACAAGAATAGGAAAGTGGAAACGCGCTTTGCATCCCTGGCGCTCCTGCTAGCTAAAAGATGCACAGCAATGCATTGGAAATGCACTAGATGGACCCCCATTAGTGGCATGGGTGGGATCAGTCAAAAAATAGGGAGCAGCAGAGGAGGAGGTACATCAGTCCAAAGAAGTTAAGGGAACTCGCAAACACCCTATATCTATGTTGTGGGCTATTTTACTTCACTCCTTTGTTCAAGAAACTTCGGACGAGTCAGGGTTCCAGGAAAACTGTCCCCCTGCCACACAACCATGCCCTCGGACTCTCTGGAGGGTCCCTCTGGGAACCAAGCCCCAAATGGGTCCGGACGGGGAGTCAGAGCTGGACAGTGCGCACAGCATTCCACCTATGATATTGCAGACGTTCCCCCCCCCCCCCGCGCAGGCAAGACATGAGACCTAACCAGGCAGTGGTAACTGGGCGACACTTCTTAGGTGATTAAACATTAGACACGGTGTACCCCCCAGTTATATTACCCCAGTTCCCCCGTTTAAACCATTGGCTGAGATATAGAACCATTTAATACACAGGACTGAAGTTGAGAGGGATCACCCTACCGTAGGCACGGCCTATTGACTACCATGCATGGACTCATATCCAGCCCTGCCTACCATTCTATAAAAATGGCATCCTGTATGACAATACCTGGTGTGACATGTATTGAGATGTTACTGTAATCCATGACAAGACGTATAAATAATGGATGTTATGCTACATTCACAAAAGATACTAATGTACTGTTACTTGTTGAAAATGCCAATAAAAATGATTTTATAAAAAAAAAAAAATCAGTGATTCTGTTTCACGTCTATATTGTCATAAAATGTTTGCAACTTATCACTTGTGTCTCTTGAGTTACTGGTGTAGGTAATATAGTTGGAGCGAAGGACCACATGAACAGTCAAAATCCACCCTTATGTTATCAGATTACTTTAGTATCGCAGATATCATAATCTATCAAGTATATTGGTGAATCCACAGATAAATTGCTGGCACCATGCCAGGAAGAAGTATAATCAAGATAAATATTCCCACTCCAAGATCATTGCTTCATTGGATGTGTCAGACAGCCACAAAGGACTAGAAAATGAGCACAAGCAGGAATAATGACTCCACTCCAAGATAGCCACGTCGTTTTATATTTCAAACGTTCTCCACAATATAACTGGTGTGTCTCTGTAACTAAAGTGCAACACTTTAAATGTATTGTTACAAAATATATTTAAGTAGCATTCAATGTTAATACCATCCTCCACAATATAGTTGGTGCTTCTCTTTGTGAATGTCAAGTCTTGCTCTCAGGCACAAATGTGCATCATAAATCATTAGCACTGGAAATGCCACATCTCAAGAAAGAACTGTGCAATTGAAGACAATACATATATTTATTCAGATGCTGTATGTAGAGCTGTTGCACCCCGATTCTTCTAAAGACCAAATTGGCCGCATTAGGGTATGCACAATTTCAGGACAACCCCTTGTCCTATGACCTGGATATTACTTCCCTATAAATAATGCTCTTCACTTTTTGACTCTGCTTTATCTGACACCATGAGACAGATAATTATGCATTTTTGAGCTTCCCATATTGATTGCCAAAGGCAGTCTCCTGCCCTATCTGGACAAATCAGGGCTGTTATGAGAATAGGGGGAACATGCAGACCCGAGACCACCACACAGATGGCAGAGAAGCAATCTTTGACCATGTCAGTGACTAACACTGACCTTGTGGAGAGCCTCTGTGCTTTCAAATCGAAGCTAAGAGAAGATCTGCAAGGGCACATAGTGAAGAGCTTAGCTGAACTGTGAACTGACCCTGTTGCCAAAATACGAATAACTCAAGTCCAATGTCAACTCGGTGGGACAGAGATTGCTGATGCGAAGACAAGATGAAGTCACTGGTAAACACGCAGCTAAGTGATGCCCTCAGGAGGGGAGAAGGATTAACAACTACAGCATGCGCTCACCAAAACTGAAAACCTTGAGCACTGCTCCTATCAGGACAGCATGAGAATACAATGGCTAGGACAAGACGTTGAGGATTCCAACCTGGAAGTTTTTGTGGTGGGAATGTTTTCCTCTCTACTGGGAGACAGACTACAGGAGGTGGGGCTTCATGGGGTTCGCTAGATAAGCCCTTAAAGATCCTCAGCGACACATATACTGAGAGACATACTAGCGAAACTTCACTAGTACACAGAGCACAGAGAAAGAAGCAGTACTGAAAAAGGTATGTGACACAGATGATGTGTAATTCCAAGAACATACTTGTCTCATCTGTCAAGACGTTTCTTAAGGAATTCTTTAGGACAGACTAGATTTCAGGCTAATCACCAGGAAGCTAAAAGGTGACAACATCAGGTCCACATCCATCCCTTTTGAGAGCAAGGAGAAGTGACTCCACGTCAGAAAGCTGCCCAGGTCCTAGACTTCTATCTGTTGGAAGCCAACCCTTAAGGTACAGTACGATAAGAGGAACTGGCATGCTGGTCTGGAAGACAGTCATAAATAAGTGGAGGTGGTTGAGGGGCTGCCCCACTTCTCAGCTTAGTCAGGGGATCAAGAGCAGCACTGAACCATAGCATATGGAAAGGCATGCAGACATTGCTGGCGAGAGATTCTCACATCTTTTTTCTCTCCTTTTCTAACACCCTTTTTGGTTACCTTTCTGGCCAGGAAGGAGGGTGGATATGGTAAGAAGACCACCAGAATGCTGAAACTGCCAGTGACACATGTTGATGCCAGTTGGGCTGGGGGCGGTGGAGGGTGGGGCCCCAATTGTACTCTGGGCCCAGTGCCAGACTAGTCTTTGGTCTGGGGTTGTATTGGTTGGAGAGGGGGGAGGCCCCTTGTCCCTGAATTCCAGGTGACTTTGAGTTACAATTAGGCTTGGTGTCACTTTAAGTTTCGTGGGAAATAATATTATGTTTTTCTTGTTTCATGTTCTTAGGTTTCTGGGTAAGTTGAGGTGGGGTGGAAAGCCCATATGCATTTACAAGGTTTGATGAGGTACCGACCTATCTTTGCATAGGCTCATTAGCAAATACATATCCCCTATATAGCAGATCGATAATTACTATCACTGCTCTGAATGAGAAATGTCTGAACAGCCCAAATAAGAGAGGCAATGTAGAAAAGACCAAGAAGAGAGACAGCCCAACATGTTGTGTTTGCAGGAGACTCACTTACTGGGGAAACATCAGAGTTAAATGAGACACAGAACATATTCAGGCTCATTTCTCTCCTTGGCCATTACCAAAGTAGCTATTTTCCTTAAACAGAATTTTCCACTGAGAATCTCAGAAATTAGAGCAGATAAGAAAGGTTGTTATTTAGTTCTACTGGGCACCCTGCATAGCCACCAGTTTAACTTTGCTGTAATATATGTAAGTATTAGCAGGGGTGGCAATAGGCGGTATTCTTGATATTGAACTTTAATAAAGTCTGGGAGTCATAAAGCTAGAAAGAGGTTTTAAAACTGATAAGCACTGGAACATTCTTGAATAAACTGAAAAAGACTCTGATGCCTAGGGCTGAGGGATATGTGGCACGAGTCACTTAAAATGGACATGGAATAAGCATATTATTCACACATTAGTCACACACAGTTCTCTATATGTGTTGTTGTTCCCTTCTAGCTAAAGTCTGATTCACAGACACTGGTGCAAGAGTGGTGTCAGATCATGCTCCTTATACAATGGAATTGGACTTGGGTGTTAAGGAGCAGGAGCCAAGATGGCAGCTTTACTTTTGTCATTGCTTTGAGACCTAGTTGTATGGGAGACAATTCAATCAACAGATAGATGACTAATTTTACTTGAAATAGGGAGGGAGTGTGGGATGTATTGAAAGCAGTCATTTGTGGCAGATATATAGCTATTGCAGCTTATCAGTCACACAGGACATCTGGGGTCACAGAGTACCGAGTGCACAATTCCCTGTGAAACTGAGAACTGCTGTGAGTCACTAAGTCATTAGTTACAAGAATGCTATAAAATTAGGCTTAGCAATGCAGCAACAATTATCAATGCGCAGGAACCAAAATTACTTGCCTTTGGCATGAGGGAGCCCAACAGTTTCAAAGAAGAGTCCCTCTATATGGCATGTTACCTGAGAACATAGTTGCATGCTTCTGTCTCCCACAACAACAATTGAGATGGTAAGTGAGTGGGAACAGGATTTGAAATCCCCTAACTTTGGATTACAGTCCTTTTGTGAAGCTACTTAATGGCCAGCATTTTTCTCCAACAGGGCGGTGGTCTCCCCATGGTAAATTATATGGAAATTTTAAAACTTTAACTAAACTTTAAAAAAAAAAATGCCCAAGATATTTGTATGTTAGATACTACTAAGCATACTTTTTGTGCTGGACTCTGCCTATTAAGAGCTTGTCTTCTCAGTTGCCTTTGTTTTGATTACACTGGTCTTCCTCGCACTGCTGCAGATCTCTCATAAATAGGCGTGCACCGGGCATTAGATAAATACAGGATGTAATGGTCCCCAACATAGAGAAGATTTGTCACAACATAGGTGAGTTTGCAATAGTAGACTGTACTTCTCCAAAATGATGGACACTTTGTCTGCCAAAATAAAAAATAGGTCCTTTTCCTTTCCGTAAATTTGAAGTTGCTCCTAGGCAACTGAGCATTTGAACAGGTGCTAAACTAGATTTTTTAAAGTTGACATGGAGACTGAGATGACATAGCAAGTGAATAGTGAAATTGAAGTCTTGACGTGCAGAGTCCTACATACTTGCATAATGAGCAAATCAACGAGGTACAGGTAAATATATATATTCAGTTCACATAGGTAAGCTGTCACTACTGCCATGATCTTGGAACAGTTCTTGGTAAATATTTTAGATTGAAAGGCAGAACTTTATATGTGCCATTTCTCCAAGTTGAATTTCAAAATCTTTCTGTGTTTCTTCATTACAAGGATGCAAAAATAGGCTTCTTGTAAGTGTACCGAACACATCCAATCTCCTTTCATCAGTTATGGGTAAATTTGATATAAGGTCATGTTTCCAAATAAAAGAAAAAGACAAAACGACTTCTGTTGGCAATATAGTATTGAGATTATAAAAAGAGTGTGAAAGGTCAGTCAGCTCCTTGGAACTGGAATCTGAACTTCAACTTACAATGTGGTGGACACTTTCTTTTATATCTCTGTAACGCAAATGTCATACATTTGCATATTAAATCATTGTTAGCGCAAGCACAACAGTATCTTTTAGTATCAAAAGGTAAAACCTTCTGCAAAACATCTAACCACACATTTATGGGATGCGACTTGTGCTTGTGTTAATGTTACATGTTCACACTACTGCTGTACTACCGATGTCTTTGGCTTGTCTCGTGCTTTGAAGCCTAGCAATACTCTTCTCCCGACACATCTAGTGCTCTGCAAAGCCTAACCTCCCGCTTATCCTTGCCTTTGTGCTGCTATATCTGCATATTTTCTCAGAAACGTGTTCTTGCAATGTGGGCCTGTTACTTTTCAGTTCTGCTGTGTCTAATTACATTTCTCTATTCAACTAAAGCTTGTGTCTACTTCCCTCCTCCCAGGTACGGACTCCATTTGTGCTGCTTTTTTATTCTGCTATTGTAGACAGCTTAAGGCCTGCAGTTTTACTTTAACACGTCTTTCTGCTGATGCTTGCATTGACATAAGTAGGTCATCATACCAGTCAGCATTCTCAATTTCTTTTATATGTATTTGTTGTCTTGTCTTAAATCCAAAATAGTGTGACATTACTGGCTGTGGCCTTTCTTGGGAACCAAAATGTATCTTAAATAGATATGTTTCCCTTGTTGAGATGTGGAGTAGGTTCTATTAACTTTTATTGTAGGAGAGATAAAACCTTTCTTAATTCACACAACTGATGTTTCAGTGGTTTATTTGGTGGAATCGCAGGAGGTAGAGCTTTGAATAGGATGGCATACCCGTGTTTGATGATTTGTAACACCCAACTGTCTAATTGTAATTGAATATACTCTACAAGACCTTCAGTTACATTCCTTCCCACTGTAGTGGTGATCATAGAAGAGGAAGTGAGTTGCTCATTGTTTGAAATGAGATCTGGATTTGTTGGTGGATGAGACCTGTTATGCAGCTGGCTTCTTCATCGAGTTGGTTGCCTCTGATAAAGAACGTACTGTTGTTGTGGTCCCTGAGATTAATTTGAGTCCACAGTCTGTCTTGGCACCAAACGTTGTGCGTTTTTCAAAACGGAGTGCTTTGAGAGCGTCAGCTTCCTTTTTCATTCTCTCCATCAAAGGTGGGGGTAGCAAAAAAGTAGAAATCCTGGAAATCGAAAATTAATTATCTTTAGTTATGCATCAGGTTTTAAAGATGTTAGGTGCAGCCAGAAAGCAAGTGTCAGAGAAACGTCATGGCAGTATTCAGTGGCTGCTAAATCTGCAGACTCAATTGCTGCAATGATCACCTTTGGAAAACAGCTGACCCTCTTGGATGTAATCTAAAACATCTTGCCTGCGTTCTATGTAAATTCTTTGCAAAAGATGGCGTTTCCTAGTGTGATCTAGTATATCTGCCAAGCAGTGCACGAATGGCATTTTTCAAGCAAATGTACTAGATCTGCAAACACTTCAGTCAGCAGCAGGTATTCTTTTGTTTTCTCAGACAGGTGGTACCGAGGTCTCTGTTGCAGATGAATAGCATTTTCTAACTGCTGAGACATTAACCGAGAAAAGCTTTGGTTCCTGTAGGAAATAAGCCGGGCCCTGATCCGAAAACTTATATTTAAAAGTAGCCTTGGAGTCACGCTTTTGATGGTTGCCGATGAGAGAGTCTTCCTCTAGCAGTTCTGCTAAGCCTGGGACCTGAGGCAAGGTAGGTTGCAAAGTGGTTCTTGGATGGAGTCACTCTAATGAGAGAAACTGTAAATTATAACACATCTAGCTGAATATTTAGTTTGTTCTTGGCCCTCTAGTAAGCATATCATGAAATGTCATGTCATCCACAGGAGAGGTGTGCAACGGAGAAGCTTGGATGAAGTTGGAGTATATACTACGAGGTGTGAGGGGAAGGAGAATCCAGAGTTGGGGGACCGGTTTGGTCTCTCTGGCGATGCCTCAAAAGGACGAGGTGGTGGGACAGTAGGTGTGGTAGAAGCTCGTATGTTTGGAGGTGAAGACATGGAAGTACTCCTCAGCCCCATTACTGGTTTTAATGAGATTTCCAATGATGTGATTCCTGGAAAGGGTCAAAAGCTGGAATTGTCATTCTCTGCATTTTCTTCAGCAATTGCGAAACTGATGTTGAAGAAGACAACTCGCCAGCAGGAGTTCTAGATAAAGGAGTGGCTGCAGAATGTCTCAGTGGAGATTGGGCTTTACGTGTATATCGACATCAGTCTGGAACATCCAGAGAGTGATCTTTCCACATCAATCTGATTGCCGTCCTCGCTGGCGAAGTTCTTGTCATCAATGTCTCTGTCTATGACCGATGTTTCTTCACCTTCATAGATCTATCCCTTGTCGGGGTGCAGATTTGTGCCGAAAGCTATCTCTATGTCAACCAGTGATCCAGCAACCTGATTGAGTGCTTGGAATAGTGGCGATGTCTGTGCTGGCTTTTCCTCTTGGATTTTCCTCCTCAGAGTCCTTCCTTGGAGAACGCAAAAGGAGCTGCCTTTGGACTTCTTCTGTTGCTTTTTCCCCTCCGGCTGAGCCTTGGAGTCTCCAAATGCACTCAAGGGCAGATCCTTAGATCCTTCACCGGTATTCATGTCAATTTCTGAAAAAAATTGCAATTGGATACTGTTAGATCCGACAGACTTAGGTGGCCAGTCAGCCAAATTTTTGCCTTCCTCCTCCAATTTTTCATACCTAGTTGTTGCTGGTATTAGGACGCAGCACACTTTACCACTACTCACCGGTGCTAAAGTGCCTGTGCTCTCTCCTCTAAACATGGTACTGTGAGTGCATCCCCATTTGGAATATTTATATTTCTTATAAGTCCTTAGTAAAGTGGTACACCTTGACCCAGGACATGTAAATGCAATGCTACTAATGATACCCAGAACCCAGACACAGGATGCTTGTTTCTGGTCCGAGTAGGGCCTGGCCTGGCAGTTTGGGCTGGACTGTTCCCAAGGGGAGCAGGGTCAAAACCGATTTACAAATGGCTGGAGGCAATCTGGAATGGCATGGCGAGAAATAAAATGATGGATATAACCCAGATCTGGGGGGTCAATGTTTTATTTGTCCAGCATTCCGTCTACATCTGTACTTTTTGCAATTGTCACCCTAAGTAGGAAGGGTATGCCCATACGTGTGGCCCAGGTTCGCTATCTCACCAGATTCAAGCTAGCCTGGCAGATGTGGAGTGATACCCCAATACCAGTCCCAGGATGCTTGTTTCTGGTCCAGGGAGGACCTGGTCTGGCAGTTTGGGCTGGACTGTTCCCATGGGGAGCAGAGTCAGGACTGATTTGCATATAGCTGGGTGAAACTGGAATGGCATGGCGAACAAAAGAACAATGAAATTAAACCAGATATGAGATTGGGGGTAAATAATTGATTTGTTCAGCATTCCATCCATCATCTGTTCTTTTTGCAATTCTGTGGGAATGGTATGCATGGACGTGGATCCCGGGCTTGCTATGCATTTGATTCAACCTACCATGGCCGATGAGGGGTGATACTTTAAAACGGGTCCCAGGATGCTTGTTTTTGGCCCAGGGAGGACCTGGCCTGGCAGTTCGGGCTAGACTGTTCCTATGGGGAGCAGGGTCAAGACAGATTTGCATATGGCTGGGTGCAAGCTGGAATGGCACAGCAAGGACAAGAATGATGGAATTACCATGATCTGTGGCCAGGGTAAATGTTTTAATTTTTAAGAATTCCATCCTTCATCTGTTTTTTTTGCAATACTTGCCCTAATTGGTAACAGTATGCCCAGACATGGGTCCCAGGTTCGCTATGCCACCAGATTGAAGTTAGCTGGATGATGATACTCTGAAACCAGTCCCAGGAGGCTTGTTTCTGCTCCGGGTAGGACCTGGTCTGGCAATTCGGGCTGTACTTTTCTCATGGGGAGCAGGGTCTAGATTGATTTGCAAATGGCTGGGTGCAAACTGCAATGGCATAGCAAGCAAACAAACAATGGATTTAACCCAGATGTGTGACTAGGAGTGAATGTTTGATTTGTTCAGCATTTGGTTCATCATCTGCTCTTTTTGCATTTGTCACCCTAATTGAAAAAGGTATGCCCAGAGGTAGGTCCTAGGCTCAGTATGACATGAGATTCAAACTAGTCTGACTGGTGAGGGGAGATACCCCGAAATCGGTCACATGATGCTTGTTTCAGGCCGAGGGTGGACTTAGCATGGCAGTTCAGGCTGGACTGTTCCCATAGGAACCAGGGTCAAGACTGATTTGCATATGGCTAGGTGCAAACTGGAATGGCATGACAAGCAAAAATACGATGGATATAACCCAGTTCTGTGACCGGGGTGAATGTTTGATTTGTTCAGCATTCTGTCAATCATCTGTTCTTTTTGCAATTGTGGCCCAAAGTGGGATAGGTAAGCCCAGATGTAGTTCCAGTGCTCGCTATGGCACCAGATTCAAGCTAGCCTGGTTGATACCTCGAAACCTGTCCCAGGATGCTTGTTTTGGATCCGGGGGAGACCTGGCCTGGCAGTTTGGGCTGAACTGTTCCGATAGAGTGCTGTGTCAAGACTGATTTGCATATAACTGGGTGGAAACTGGAATGGCATGGCAAGCAAAAAATAATGGATTAAATACAGGTCTATGACTGGGGCTGAATGTTTGATTTGTTTAGCATTCTGTCAATCACCTGTACTTTTTGCAGTTGTTGCCCAAAGTGGGATGGGTGAGCCCAAACGTAGGTCCAGGGCTCGCTATGGCACCAGGTTCAAGGTAGCTTGGTTGATGAGTGGTGATTCCCTGAAACCTGTCCCAGGATGCTTGTTTCTGGTCCAGGGGGGACCTGGCCTGGCAGTTTGGGCTGAACTGTTCCAATAAGAAGCAGTGTCAAGACAGATTTGCATATAGCTGGGTGGAAACTGGAATGGCATGGCAAGCAAAAAATTATGGATTTAATTCAGATCTGTGGCTGGGAGTTAATGTTTGATTTGTTTACCATTCTGTCAATCATCTGATCTTTTTGCAATTGTCACCCTAAGTGGGAAGGATATGCACAGACGTGAGTCCCAGGCTTGCTATGCCACCAGATTCAAGCTAGCCTGGTTGATAACACGAAACCTGTCCCAGGATGCTTGTTTCTGATCCAGGGAGGACCTGGCCTGTCAGTTTGGACTGGACTGTTCTCATGGGGAGCAGGGTCAAGACTGATTTGCAAATGGCTGGGTGCAAACTGGAATAGCCGACAAGCAAAAGAACAATGGATTTACCCAAATCTGTGATTGGGATGCTTGTTTAATTTGTTCAGCATTCCATCCATCATCTGTTCTTTTGGCAACTCTCGCCCTAAGTGGGAAGGGTATGCCCAGATGTGTATCACTGGCGTGATATGCCACCAGATTCAAACTAGCCTGGCTGATGAGGTGTGATAGCCCAAAATAGGTCCCAGGATGTTTCTTTCTGGTCCAGGGAAGACCTGGACTGGCATTTTGGACTGGACTGTTACTAAAGGGGGCAGGATCAAGACTGATTTGAAAATGGCTGGGTGCAAACTGGAATGGCAGGCAAGCAAAAGAACAATGGATTTAATCCAAATCTGTGACTGGAGTGCATGTTTAATTTGATAAGGCTTCAGTCAAGGCATCAGTTATTTTTGCATTTGTCACCCTAAGTGGAAAGGGAAAGCCAAGACATGGGTCCTGGGCTTACTGTAACACGATATTCAAGCTAGTCTGGCTGGTGAGGGGTGATACCCTGAAACCTGTCCCAGGAATTCATGTTTCTTGTCCAGGAGGACCTGGCCTGGCAGTTCAGCCTTCACTTGTGGGACACCCCCGCGCCGCACGGCCACCAGCTGCTGCGTGTGCTCCTCTGCCCTGCCTAGCTGCCTCGCTGCCTGTCGCGCTGCCGCTGACCACGCCCCCTCCTCCGAGAGGCGCGGTCCGTGCCTGCCTGCCGGCTGATCGTTTTTGGTGCTAATTGTATTCCCTTGACTGTGTGACCTGTGCTTCTCCTTTCAGTGTAACCGTGCCCGTGTTTTTGTTTATTTTTCTGGTAACTGTGCCCGTGTCTCGCTGTCTCCTCCCTGTCTGCCCGCCTACCTCGCCGATCCTCGCTCACCCTCCCCGCTTCCTGCCACCGCCGCTTAGCCCCGCCCCTTTTTCCTTCTGTATCCCTCCCCGCTTCCCGCCACCGCCGCTTAGCCCCGCCCCTTTTTCCTTCTGTATCCCTCCCCGCTCCCGCCTCCCAGCTGCCCCGCCCACCCGCGCACTTGGCCTTATATGGCGACCGTGCGACGCAGGTGAGTGTGACCCACTTGTGGGACACCCCCGCGCCGCACGGCCACCAGCTGCTGCGTGTGCTCCTCTGCCCTGCCTAGCTGCCTCGCTGCCTGTCGCGCTGCCGCTGACCACGCCCCCTCCTCCGAGAGGCGCGGTCCGTGCCTGCCTGCCGGCTGATCGTTTTTGGTGCTAATTGTATTCCCTTGACTGTGTGACCTGTGCTTCTCCTTTCAGTGTAACCGTGCCCGTGTTTTTGTTTATTTTTCTGGTAACTGTGCCCGTGTCTCGCTGTCTCCTCCCTGTCTGCCCGCCTACCTCGCCGATCCTCGCTCACCCTCCCCGCTTCCCGCCACCGCCGCTTAGCCCCGCCCCTTTTTCCTTCTGTATCCCTCCCCGCTTCCCGCCACCGCCGCTTAGCCCCGCCCCTTTTTCCTTCTGTATCCCTCCCCGCTCCCGCCTCCCAGCTGCCCCGCCCACCCGCGCACTTGGCCTTATATGGCGACCGTGCGAACGCGCAGCGGTCACGCGCAGCGGGCGCGCCGATTGTGCGCCGAAGGCGCGCCAAAGGTAAGCCCGTCTGCGCCCGTCCGCGACCGGATCGCGACCAGCGCCAGGACCCCTGGCCCACGAAGACCCCGACCTACCCGCCTGACGTACTCCGCCGCCACCCTCATCGCACTCAACACCGGCCGACTCCCAGACTGCCACCAAGCCACACCACGACTCACCCACGGACCTTTCAGCTGCCACGCCTGCAAGTTCTCCTGCATCCGGACCTGCCCCGCACCAGCAGCCGCCAAGCCAAACACCAGCAGCACCCACCTCAAGTGCATCCTGCTCAACACCCGCTCCGTCCACAGACACGCCGTGGAACTCTGGAACCTCCTAGACGCCACAGCCCCTGACGTTGCCTTCCTCACGGAGACCTGGATGAACGCCTCTTCAGCTCCCGACATCGCCATCGCCATCCCGGAGGGCTACAAGATCGTCCGGAGGGACCGCAACGCCAACCAGATGGGAGGAGGCGTCGCCATCATCCACAGGAACACCATCCGTCTCACGACCAGCACCGACAACTCCCTGACCACCGCCAAACACCTGCACTTCCAGATCCACACCGACCCAAACACCACCCTCAGAGGCACCCTGATCTACCGACCCCCGGGACCACGCACACAATTCAGCGAGGACATCGCCGACTTCGTCAGCCCGCATGCCCTCCCCTCCGCCGACTACATCCTCCTGGGGGACCTTAACTTCCACCTGGAGAACAACAACGACTGCAACACCAGCACCCTGCTCGACAACCTCGCCAATCTTGGACTCAAGCAGCTGGTATCCACCCCCACCCACCTCGCCGGACACACACTCGACGCCGTCTTCTCATCCTGCAAAGACATCGTCTTCAGCCACGCCACAGAGCTCCAATGGACGGACCACAGCTGCGTCCACTTCACCTTCAAGAGAACGACGACCCACCACCACCAGCAACAGGCCGCCCGCAGAAGCTGGAACAAGATCACAGCAGACCAGCTCGCCACCTCCCTGAGCCAGCACCCCCCTGCCAGCTCAGCGAACCCCAGCCAGGCCGCCAACAACCTCACACAGTGGATCAGCAACTGCGCGGACGAACTCGCCCCACTGAGGACCCCGCCCAGCAGACCGGGCAGCAAGAAAGCCCCGTGGTTCACCGACGAACTCAAGAGCTCCAAGAAGAACTGCCGAGCCCTCGAGAAAGTCTGGAGAAGGGATCCCACACCGGACAACAGGACCACCTTCAAGCTGGCCACCCGGAAACACCACCAGCTGATCCGCGCCGCCAAGAAAACTGCTTTCAAGGACCGGCTGGACAACAACGCACACAACTGCAAGGAACTCTTCAACATCGTGAAAGAGCTCTCCAACCCCAGCGCAGAAAACAACGACATCACCCCATCGCAAGACCTCTGCAACTCCCTCGCCTCATACTTCCACAACAAGATCGCGGACATACACAACAGCTTCAGCAACCAACCAACGCACACCAAGACCGAACAACCACCCCTCACCACCACCCTCCAAGCCTGGACTCCGATCAGCACCGAAGACACCATCAGCACGATGAACTCCATCCACTCCGGATCACCGACCGACCCCTGCCCTCATCACGTCTTCAACAAGGCTGACGCTGTCATCGCACCCCACCTGCGAGACATCATCAACACATCCTTCGACACCGCCACCTTCCCTGAGAGCTGGAAGCACGCCGAACTCAGCGCGCTACTCAAGAAACCCACAGCGGACCCCACCGAACTCAAGAACTACCGCCCCATCTCGCTCCTCCCGTTTCCAGCCAAAGTCATCGAGAAGACCGTCAACAAGCAGATGGCCGTCTTCCTCGAAACGAATGGATCCCTCGACCCCTCACAGTCCGGCTTCCGAGCCAATCACAGCACCGAGACCGCCCTCATCGCCGCCACCGATGACATTCGAGCCCTGATGGACAACGGAGAAACAGCGGCCCTCATCCTCCTAGACCTCTCCGCAGCATTCGACACTGTCTGCCACCGCACCCTAGTACAGCGCCTCAGCAACGTCGGAATCCAGGACAAGGCGCTGGAATGGATCATCTCCTTCCTCGACGGAAGAACACAGAAAGTCCGTCTACCACCGTACAAGTCAGAGGCCACCGATGTCATCTGCGGCGTCCCTCAAGGATCCTCGCTGAGCCCCACCCTCTTCAACGTCTACATGAGCCCCCTCGCGGCCATCGCACGGCAACACCACCTCAACATAATCTCCTACGCCGACGACACCCAGCTGATCCTCTCCCTGACCAACGACCCCGCCGCCGCCAGAGCCAACCTACACGAAGGGATGAAGGACGTAGCCGAGTGGATGATGACCAGCCGCCTGAAGCTGAACTCGGACAAGACGGAGGTCCTCATCCTGGGCTCCTCACCCTCCGCCTGGGACGACTCCTGGTGGCCTCCCGCCCTGGGCACCGCACTCAAACCGACAGACCATGCACGCAACCTGGGCTTCATCCTGGACTCCTCCCTCTCCATGACCAGGCAAGTCAACGCCGTCTCCTCGGCGTGCTTCAACATCCTACGCATGCTACGGAAGATCTTCTGGTGGATCCCCACCGAGACCAGGAGGACCGTCACCCAGGCCCTCGTCACCAGCCGACTGGACTACGGCAACGCCCTCTACGCCGGTACCACCGCCAAGCTCCAGAAGAGACTCCAGCGGATCCAGAACGCCTCAGCCAGACTCATCCTCGACATCCCACGAACCAGCCACATCTCCGGACATCTGAGAGACCTTCACTGGCTCCCCGTCAACAAAAGAATCACCTTCCGCCTCCTCACCCACGCACACAAAGCGCTACACGACCAAGGCCCGAGCTACCTCAACAGCCGAGTCAACTTCTACGCTCCCAAACGCCACCTCCGATCAGCCAACCTCGCCCTCGCCGCCGTCCCCCGCATCCGAAGAGCGACCACAGGAGGAAGGTCCTTCTCCTACCTGGCCGCCAAGACCTGGAACTCCCTCCCGACCGACCTGCGCCTGACCCAAGACCACCTCTCCTTCAGGAAGAAGCTGAAGACATGGCTGTTCGAGCAGTAGCGGCACCCCCCCACCCCCAGCGCCTTGAGACCCTACGGGTATGTAGTGCGCTCTATAAATGTCAGTGATTGATTGATTGACTGTTCCTATGAAGAGCAGGGTCAAGACTGTTTTACATATTGCTGGGTACAAACTGGAATGGCATGGCGGGCACAAAAACAATGGATTTAATCCAAATCTGTGACTAGGGTGCATGTTTGATTTGTTCAACATTCAGTCCATCATCAGTTTTTTTCCTTCCAATTGCCGTCCTAAGTGGGAAGGGTATGCCTAGACCTGCTTCCCAGGCTCGCTATGCCACCAGATTCAAGCTGGCCTGACTGATAAGGGGTGATACCCCAAAACCAGTCCCAGGATGCTTGTTTCTGATCCAGGGAGGACCTGGCCTAGCAGTTCAGGCTGGACTGTTCCCAGGGGTAGAAGGGTCAAGACTGATTTACATATGGCTGCGTGTAAACTAGAGTGGCATGGTGAGCAAAAAACGATTAATTTAACTCAGATCTGTGACTCGGGGTGAATGCTTGATGTGTTCAGCATTATGTCCATCATCTGTTCTTTTCACAATTGTCACCCTGTGGGAGGGCAGGCTGGATAAACAGACGCAGAGACTGTATTAACTTTTTAATGATTGAAGTTTTATTGTAAATTGAATAAACAAAAAGGCCACATCAGGTTGTCAAAGTATCCTCTTCTGATCCTTTTTCTTTTGCTTTCTCTTTTTAAGATCGTCTTCTCATCAACTGCACCTCCCGGAGACTCGGTAAAGGAGATAGAAAAGAAGCTGCAAGTATTTTAGTTTCCCTAATCACAGGAATGATGTCTACCCTTTATCACACCATTTCTTTGCGTTGGTGTAGTATAACAGAAGGTGGAAAGAAAGGACTTCAAAAGGCCTAGACTAGACTTTCCTGCCCGACTTAGCATTCCGTAGGTTTCCTCACCTCACGGAAAAATAGAATAACCTGTGCTTTGTTTCTGTGTTCACTACCCACCAGTTCTGTCCCCTTTAAAAAATAACAATAGTGCTCTCCGTAACATCAAAGTGACTTCTTACGTAGCTGGGCGAGAGACAGTGGAATTATCTGGACGAACACCACATTTGTGCTCCCCTTCCACATACATGGTTCCGCTCCCCTTTCTCCACTACATTCTACCCACATGTCCCGTCTGGACTTGCCCACTCCGCCGCAACTATCCAGAGTTGCGGCTGCACATCCATGTCCTCTGGAGGGCTCCACCACTCTTCACTCCACTTTTCCAGCTCGTCTTCGGTCTCACCGTCCTCTTGGGAATCCTCTTCTGGATCAGGGTTGGTTCCTTCTGCTCGTGAGAGTGGTGCCACGTCCTCTCAACTGCTCCCGGTATGAAGTGGGACTCTCACTCTCTCTCTCTTTGTCCTTCTTTTCGTTCTCTTTTGGCCTCCTTCCAGGGTCAGCTCTTCTTTCCTGGTTTCTGTTCACCCAATCCCGGTCCTCCTGTGGTAACACATGATAAGGGGGTGTTATGTACAGAGGAGTAATTTGTGATATTTTTCTTTCCAGGGGGAATCCGGGTTCCGGTTCTTGGAAGGCGGACTCGACTCATGGATTACGGGTAAGTATCGGGGAACATGGTGGATCTCCTCACACACTCTAACTGGGAAGAGTATGCCCAGACGCTGACCACAAGCTTGCTATGCCACAAGATTCAACCAAGCCTGGCTGATATGGGATAATACCCCAAAACCTGTCCCAGGATGCTAGTTTTTTGTTCATGGAGGATCTGGCCAGGCAGTTTGTTCCAGACTATTCCCATTGGGAGCAGGGTCAAGACTGATTTGCATATGGCTGGTTGAAAATTGGAATGGCATGGCGAGCAAAAAAACAATGGATTTAACTCAGATCTGTGACGGGGGGGTGGATAATTGCTTTGTTGCGCATTCTGTCATCTGTTCTTTCTGCAATTGTCACCCTAAGTAGAAAGGGTATGCCCAGACGTAGGTCCTGGGCTCAGTATGGCATGAGATTCAAGAAAGTATGGCTGGTAAGGGATGATGCACCAAAATTAGTCCCAGGATGCTTGTTTCAGGTCCAGGGAGGACTTAGCATGGCAGTTTGGTCAGGACTGTTCCTATGGGGAGCAGAGTCAAGACTGATTTGCATATGGCTAGGTGCAAACTGGAATGGCATGGTGAGCAAAAATATGATCGATTTAATCCAGATCTGTGACTAGGGGTGAATGTTTGATTTGTTCAGCATTTCGTCCACCATCTGTTCGTCCCAGGCTTGCTATGCCACCAGATTCAAGCTAGCCGGGCTGATGAGAGGTGATACTCCAAAACTGGTTCCAGGATGCCCGTTTCTGATCCAGGGAAGACCTGGGCTGGCCTGGCAGGTCGGGTTGGACTGTTCCCCTGGGGAGCATGGTCAAGAATGAGTTGAATATGACGAGTACAAACTGAAATGGCATGGTAAGCAAGAAAATGATGGATTTAACCCACATCTGTGATGGGGTGAAAGTTTGATTTGTTCAGCCTTTTGTCCATCATCCCATCATCTGTTCTTTTTGCAAAAGTCGTCTTAAGTGAGAAGGGAATGCCCAAACATGAGTCCCGGGCTCGCTATGCCACCAGATTCAAGCTAACCTAGTTTATGTGGCGTGATACCCTGGAACCGGTCTCAGGATGCTTGTTTCTGGTCCAGGGAGTAACTGGCATGGGGAGCAGGGTCAAGTCTGATTTGCATATGACTTGATGGAAACTGGAATGGCATGGCGAGCAGAAGAACTATGGATTTAACCCACATATGTGACTGGGAGTGAATGGTTGATTTGTTAAGCATTCCGTCCACCATCTGTTCGTTTTGCAATTGTCGCCCTAAGTGGGAAGGTTATGTACAGATGTAAGTCCCGGGATCGCTATGCACTAGGTTCAAGCTACCACGGCTGATATGGGGTAATACCACAAAATCGGTCCCAGAATGCTTTTTTATGGTCCAGGGAGTACCTGGCCTGGCATTTCAGGATGGACTGTTCCCATGGGGAGCAGGATCAAGAATGATTTGCAAATGGCTGGGTGCAAGTTGGAATGGCATGGCAAGCAAAATAAACAATGGATTTAACCCTGATCTTTGACTGGGGTTGAATGTTTGATTTGTTCAGTATTCCATCCATCATCAGTTATTTTGTGTGTTTGTCACCCTGAGTAGGAATGGTATGCCCAAATGTGAGTCTCGGGCTTGCTATGCCACCATATTCAACTTAGCATGGCAGGTTGGAATGGCATGGCAAGCAAAGGAACAATGGATTTAACCCAAATCTGTGACCGTGTTGCATGATTGATTTGTTCAAGATTCAGGCAATGATCAGTTCCTTTTGCAATTGTCACCCAAAGTGCAAAGGGTATGCCCAGACACGGTTCCTGAACTCACTATGACACAAGTTTCAAGCTAGTCTGGCTGGTGAGGGGTGGTACCCCAAAACCGGTCCCAGGATTATTTCTTGCCCAGGGAGGACCTGGCCTGGCAGTTGGGGCTGGACTGTTCCCATGAGGAACGGGGTCAAGACAGATTTACGTATGGCTGAGTGCAAACTAGAATTCCATGGCAGGTAAAAACCCAATGGATTTAATCAAAATCTGTGACAAGGATGGATATTTGATTTGTTTAGCATTCAGTCCATATTCTTTATTTTTTCCAATTGTCGCCCTAAGTGGGAAAGGTATGCCCAGACCTGCTTCCCGGGTTCGCTCTGCGACCAGATTCAAGCTAGCCTGACTGTTGAGGGGTGATACCACGAAATCGGTACCAGAATTCTTTTTTCTGGTCCAGGGAGGACCTGGCCTGGCAGTTGGGGCTGGACTGTTCCCATAGGGAGCAGGGTCAAGACTGATTTACCTATGGCTGCATTCAAACTGGAATGGCACAGCGATCAAAAACAATGGATTTAACACAGATCTGTGACTGGGGCTGAATGTTTGCTATGTTAAGCATTTCATCCATCATCCGTTCTTTTCACAATTGTCACCCTGTGGGAGGGCAGGCCAGATAAACAGACGCAGAGGCTGTATTTACTTCTTAATGATTGAAGTTTTATTGCAAATCGATAAAAAAAAAAGGCCACATCAGGTTGTCAAGGTATTCTCTTCTGACCCTTATTCTTTTGCTTTCTCTTTTTAAGATGGTTTTCTCGTCAACTGCACGTCCTGGAGGCTCGGAAAAGGAGATAGTAAAGGAGCTGTAAGTATTTTTGTTTCCCTAATCACAGGGATGATGTCCAACCTTCATCACACCCTTTCTGTGTGTTGGTGCAATATAACAGAGGGAAGAAGGAAAGGAATTCAAAAAGCCTAGACCAGACTTTCCTGCCCGACTTAGTGTTCTGTAGGTTTCCTCACCTCAGGAAACAATAGAATAACCTGTGCTTTATTTCTGTGTTCGCTACCCACCAGTTCTAGCCCCTTTAAAGCAAAACAATAGTGCTCTCCGTATCATCAAAGTGGCTTCTTACATAGCTGGGTGAGAGAAATTGGAATTATCTGGACGAACACTACATTTGTGCTTCTCTTCCACCAACATGCTTTCACTTCACTTTCTCCCCTACATTCTACCCACATGTCCCGTCTGGACTTGCCCACTCTGTCGCACCTCTGCAGTTGCGACTGCACTCAATTGTCCTCTGGAGGGGTCCACCACTCCTCACTCCACTTCTCTGGCTTGTCTTTGGTCTCCCCGTCCTGTCGGGAATCCTCTTCTGGGTCAGGGTTGGTTCCTTCTGCTCACGGGAGAGCTGCCACGCCCTCCAACTGCTCCAGGTATGAAGTGGGACTCTCCCTCTCTCTCTCTTTGTCCTTCTTTTCGTTCCCTTTTGGCCTCCTTTTGGGGTCAGCTCCTCCTTCCTGGTTTCTGTTCACCCAATCCCGGTCCTCCTGTGGTAACACGTGATAAGGGGGTGTTATGTACAGAGGAGCAATGAGTGATTTTTTTTCTTTCCAGAAGGAATCCGGGTTCCAGTTCTTGGAAGGTGGACTCGACTTCTGGATTACGGGTAAGTATCGGGGAACAGGGTTGATCTCCTTACACACTTTAAGTGGGAAGGGTATGCCCAGATGCGGGCATCAAGCTTGCTTTGCCACCAGATTCAAGCAAGCCTGGCTGATGAGGGGTAATGCCCTGAAACCTATCCCAGGAAGCTTGTTTCTGATACATGGAGGATCTGACCAGGCAGTTCGTTCCAGACTATTCCCATGGGGAGCAGGGTCAAGACTGATTTGCATATGGCTAGTTGCTAATTGGAATGGCATGGCAAGCGAAAAAACTATGGAATTAACTCAGATCTGTGACTGGGGTGTAAAGGTTTGATTGATTGAGCATCCTGTCAAATCATCTGTTTTTTCTGCAATTGTCGCCCCAAGTGGGAAGGGTATGCCCAGACCTGCTTTCCGGGCTTGTTATGCCACCAGATTCAAGCTAGACTGTCTGATGAGGGGTGATACCCCGAAACCAGTCCCAGGATGCTTGTTTCTGATCCAGGGAGGACCTGGCCTGGCAGTTCGGGCTGGACTGTTTTCATGGGGAGAAGGTTCAAGACTGATTTACATATGGCTGGATGCAAACTAGATTGGCATGGCGAGCAAAAATCAATGAATTTAACCCAGATCTGTGACTCGGGGTGAATGCTTGATGTGTTCAGCATTACACCCATCATCCGTTCTTTTCGCAATTGTCCCCCTAAGTGGGAAGGGTATGCCCAGACGTGAGCCACGGGCTCGCTATGCCACCAGTTTCAAGCAAGCCTGGTTTATGACGGGTAAAATCCTGAAAACTGGCCCAGAGTGCTTGTTTCTGGTTCACTGAGAATCTGGCCTGGCAGTTTGTTCTGGATTGTTCCCATGGGGAGCAGAGTCAAGACTGATTTGCAAAGGGTGGGCGCAAACTGGAATTACGAGCAAAAAAAACAAAAACAGATTTAACCCATATCTGTGACGGGGTAAATATTTGTTCATCATCAGTACTTTTTGCAATTGTCGCCCTAAGTAGAAAGGGTATGTCCAGACGTAGGTCCTGGGCTCAGTATGGCATGAGATTCAAGATAATCTGGCTGGTGAGGGGTGATACACCGAAATCGGTCACAGGATGCTTGTTTTAGGTCCGGGGAGAACTTAGCATGGCAGTTTGGGGTGGACTATTCCCATGGGGAGCAGGGTCAAGAATGAGTTGAATATGGCCGAAAACAAACATTGGCATGTCAAGCAAGAAAATAATGGATTTAACCCAGATCTGTGACGGGGGTGAAAGTTTTATTTGTTCAGCATTTTATCCATCATCCCATCATCTGTTCTTTTTATAAATGTCGTCCAAAGTGAGGAGGGTGTGCCCAAACGTGAGTCCCAGGCTCGCTATGCCAACAGATTCGAGCTAGCCTGGCCGATGAGGGATGATACTCCAAAAGCTGGGTGCAAACTGGCGATAAAAAAAACACCAAGGTATTTAACCAAGATCTGTGACGGGAGGTGAATGTTTGATTTGTTCAGCATTCCGTTCATCATCAGTTCTTGTTGCAATTGTCACCCTAAGTGGAAAGGGTATGCCCAGACGTGGGTCCTGGGCTCAGCACGACATGAGATTCAAGCTACAGGATGCTTGTTTCAGTTTCATTTAGGACTTGGCATGGGCGTTTGGGCTGGCCTGTTCCCATGAAGAGCAGGGTCAAGACTAATTTGCATATGGCTAGGTGCAAACTGGAATGCCATGGCGAGCAAAAATACGATGGATTTAACCAAGATCTGTGACGGTGTTGAATGTTTTATTTGTTCAGCATTCTGTCCATCATCTGTTCTTTTTGCAATTGTCGCCCTAAGTGGGAAGGGTACGCTCAGACGTGGGTCCCGGGCTCGCTATGGCACCAGATTCAAGCTACCAGTCGCAGAATAATTGTTTCAGGTCCACGGTGGACCTGGCCTGGCAGTTTGGGATAGACTGTTCCTATGAGGGGCAGGGCCAAGACTGATTTGCATATGACTGGTTGCAAATTGGAATCGCATGGTGAGCAAAACAAACTGATGGATTTAACCCAGATTTGTGACTGGGGATGAATATTTAGATTTTTCAGCGTTCTGTCCATCTGTTCTTTTTGCAATTGTCGCCCTAAGTGGGAAGGGTATGCCCAGACATGAGTCCTGGCCTCACTATGACAAAAAGATTTAAGCTAGTCTGGCTGGTGACCGAAACCGGTCCCAGGATGCTTATTTCAGGTCCAGATTAGACCTGACCTGGCAGTGCAGACTGGACTGCTCCCATGGGGAGCAGGGTCAGGACTGAGTTTAATATGGCTGGGTGCAAACTGGAATGGCCAGCAAAGTAACAATAGATTTAACCCAGATCTGTGACTAGGGGTGAAGGTTTGATTTGTTCAGCATTTTATCCATCATCCCATCATCTGTTCTTTTTATAAATGTCGTCCAAAGTGAGGAGGGTGTGCCCAAACGTGAGTCCCAGGCTCGCTATGCCAACAGATTCGAGCTAGCCTGGCCGATGAGGGATGATACTCCAAAAGCTGGGTGCAAACTGGCGATAAAAAAAACACCAAGGTATTTAACCAAGATCTGTGACGGGAGGTGAATGTTTGATTTGTTCAGCATTCCGTTCATCATCAGTTCTTGTTGCAATTGTCACCCTAAGTGGAAAGGGTATGCCCAGACGTGGGTCCTGGGCTCAGCACGACATGAGATTCAAGCTACAGGATGCTTGTTTCAGTTTCATTTAGGACTTGGCATGGGCGTTTGGGCTGGCCTGTTCCCATGAAGAGCAGGGTCAAGACTAATTTGCATATGGCTAGGTGCAAACTGGAATGCCATGGCGAGCAAAAATACGATGGATTTAACCAAGATCTGTGACGGTGTTGAATGTTTTATTTGTTCAGCATTCTGTCCATCATCTGTTCTTTTTGCAATTGTCGCCCTAAGTGGGAAGGGTACGCTCAGACGTGGGTCCCGGGCTCGCTATGGCACCAGATTCAAGCTACCAGTCGCAGAATAATTGTTTCAGGTCCACGGTGGACCTGGCCTGGCAGTTTGGGATAGACTGTTCCTATGAGGGGCAGGGCCAAGACTGATTTGCATATGACTGGTTGCAAATTGGAATCGCATGGTGAGCAAAACAAACTGATGGATTTAACCCAGATTTGTGACTGGGGATGAATATTTAGATTTTTCAGCGTTCTGTCCATCTGTTCTTTTTGCAATTGTCACCCTAAGTGGGAAGGGTATGCCCAGACATGAGTCCTGGCCTCACTATGACAAAAAGATTTAAGCTAGTCTGGCTGGTGACCGAAACCGGTCCCAGGATGCTTATTTCAGGTCCAGATTAGACCTGACCTGGCAGTGCAGACTGGACTGCTCCCATGGGGAGCAGGGTCAGGACTGAGTTTAATATGGCTGGGTGCAAACTGGAATGGCCAGCAAAGTAACAATAGATTTAACCCAGATCTGTGACTAGGGGTGAAGGTTTGATTTGTTCAGCATTTTATCCATCATCCCATCATCTGTTCTTTTTATAAATGTCGTCCAAAGTGAGGAGGGTGTGCCCAAAGGTGAGTCCCAGGCTCGCTATGCCAACAGATTCGAGCTAGCCTGGCCGATGAGGGATGATACTCCAAAAGCTGGGTGCAAACTGGCGATAAAAAAAACACCAAGGTATTTAACCAAGATCTGTGACGGGAGGTGAATGTTTGATTTGTTCAGCATTCCGTTCATCATCAGTTCTTGTTGCAATTGTCACCCTAAGTGGAAAGGGTATGCCCAGACGTGGGTCCTGGGCTCAGCACGACATGAGATTCAAGCTACAGGATGCTTGTTTCAGTTTCATTTAGGACTTGGCATGGGCGTTTGGGCTGGCCTGTTCCCATGAAGAGCAGGGTCAAGACTAATTTGCATATGGCTAGGTGCAAACTGGAATGCCATGGTGAGCAAAAATACGATGGATTTAACCAAGATCTGTGACGGTGTTGAATGTTTTATTTGTTCAGCATTCTGTCCATCATCTGTTCTTTTTGCAATTGTCGCCCTAAGTGGGAAGGGTACGCTCAGACGTGGGTCCCGGGCTCGCTATGGCACCAGATTCAAGCTACCAGTCGCAGAATAATTGTTTCAGGTCCACGGTGGACCTGGCCTGGCAGTTTGGGATAGACTGTTCCTATGAGGGGCAGGGCCAAGACTGATTTGCATATGACTGGTTGCAAATTGGAATCGCATGGTGAGCAAAACAAACTGATGGATTTAACCCAGATTTGTGACTGGGGATGAATATTTAGATTTTTCAGCGTTCTGTCCATCTGTTCTTTTTGCAATTGTCGCCCTAAGTGGGAAGGGTATGCCCAGACATGAGTCCTGGCCTCACTATGACAAAAAGATTTAAGCTAGTCTGGCTGGTGACCGAAACCGGTCCCAGGATGCTTATTTCAGGTCCAGATTAGACCTGACCTGGCAGTGCAGACTGGACTGCTCCCATGGGGAGCAGGGTCAGGACTGAGTTTAATATGGCTGGGTGCAAACTGGAATGGCCAGCAAAGTAACAATAGATTTAACCCAGATCTGTGACTAGGGGTGAAGGTTTGATTTGTTCAGCATTCCTTCCACCATCTGTTATTTCTGAAATTGTAGCTTAAGTGGGAAGGTTATGCCCAGACGTGGGTCCTGAGCTCGCTATACCACTACATTCAAACTAGCCTGGCTGATGAGGGGGTGATACACCAAAACCGGTTACAGGATTCTGGTTTCTTTTTCAGGGAGGAACTCACCTGGCAGTTTGGGCTGAACTGTTCCCATGGAGAGCAGGGTCAAAACTGATTTGCATATGGCTGGGTGCAAACTTGAATGGCATGGTGAGCAAATGGACAATGGATTTAACCCAGATTTGTAACTGGGGGTGAATGTTTGATTTATCCAGCATTTTATCCATCATCTGTTCTTTTTCAAATTGGCACCTCAAGTGGGAAGGGTCTGTCCAGACCTGGGTCCCAGGCTCGCTATGCCACTGGAATTAAAGTTCGCCAGGCTGATGAGGGGTGCTACCCCAAAACCAGTCCCAGGATTCTAGTTTCTGGTCCGGGGAGGACCTGGCCTGGCAGTATGGGCTGGACTGTTCTCATGGGGAGTATGGTCAAGACTGAATTGCATATGGCTGGTTGCAAACTGAAATGGTGTGGCGAGTAAAAAAAAGATGGATACCTCAAATCTGTGACTGGGGGAAAGTTTGATTTGTTCTACATTTCATCCATCATCTGTTCTTTTGGCAACTAATGGGCCTGCAGCACTGATTGTGCCACCCACTTAAGTAACCTTTTAACCATAACCATATCTCAAGCCTGTCATTGCAGAGCCTGTGTGGTCAGTTGGCACTGCCATTTGACCTGGCAAACTACACAATTTGCCAGGCTCAAACCTTCCCTTTTTATACACGTCACCCCTACAATAGCCCCTGGACAACCCAGAGGGCAGAGTGCACTGCATTTAAAAGGAATGATACGTACTTTCATGTTTTACATGTCTGATAGTGAAAAACTTTTAAAGTTGTTTTTCACTACTGGAAGGCCTTTATATCCGATAGGATAACATTGGGATTACCGTATTACATTTTATGAGTAATTTCCCAATGGGAAGGTATAATTGATTCAAGTTTGGTGTTTCTGGAAACACAATTTAAAATCCATATTCATGGAGAAGTTGGATTTTAAATTGCAATTTTGAAAAAGGAACTTTTAGAAAGTTGGCATTTTTCTTACTTTAGCCAAGTGTCCGTCGACATATCTGGGGTGGTTGACAAGTGGGCTTTGTGTATTACCCCCAGACAGCCACACACAATGGGAGCTTAGGTGTGACTTGATGGACCGTCACGGCAGGATGGGAGGCAGGAGCTGGATTGAGCCTCACTTACACCTGAACAGGCTCTCTTGTCTCCACACAAGGGGTTGCATATTCCCCTGTAGTCAGTCTGAAGCAAGGACAGTAACGGCAGGACCTCTTTGCACTTCAAAGGCCTGTCTTTGAAGTCTCCCCCACTTCAAAGGCACCACTGGGTAGAAGTACTAGACCTCAGACACCACCACTCTAGTACAAATCTGGACCTGTGAATACTCTGCCAGAAAGTACTGACACTCTGCTGGACAGTTCTCTGTTGGACTCCTGCTTTGCTGTACTGACCTACTGCCTGCTGCCCTCTGCCTGGGTGAGAAGGACTCAGCCTGCATCACTTGACCTCAGAACCCAGAGTGACTCCAAGGACTAGTTGGCTGGCCTCCTTATCTAAAATCTCTGGGACACAAAAGACTTCCAACCATCCTGCTTCTGCACCTGGACTCTGCCAGCTGTGAGTCGCCACTGCCAAGTGGTGCCACTCCTGTCCTAGACCCTTGGAAGTGTTATTTTACTTAAAAACTCTGAAATTCAATCTTTCCAGTTCTACCAATTGGATTTTTGTCGGTTATGCTTTGTTTTATTTAGTAAAGTCAGAGCTATTTTTCCAACCTGGAGTAGAATACTCTTGAGTGATGTTTTCACTGTGTTAATATTTGAAGATTTGCACAAATACATTACACAGAGCCTGTAAGTTAAGCCCATGTGCCAAGCTACCAGATGGCGAGGACAGGTTAATTTAGGGGTTACCTGCCTCTTACCCTGACTAGGATTGAGGTTGTTGCTTGACTAGGGCTAATACCTCAGTGAACCAGCAACTCAATTTCTAACACAGAGTGGATGATGGTAAACAGACCACACACCCAGTGTGGATTTGTGGCATCCTTCGTCCTCACACAGAAAGGCCACTTTAAAAAAAACTAAAACATTGTGAGAGAAAACCTCTCACAAAAGTAAGGGGAAAAGGATGGCCCTTCGGACTTCCCCAAGTAAGGATCCTTCTGTGCCTATATTCTTTCATCCTCTACCACGGCAACCCCGTCCGCTGTGCATGGCGGTTATATCTGAGCCCCTATCCCCTTGCTGCTACATTCCCTTGTCTGCCAAGCACGGCGGTCAACCTAGAGTTTCTACCTTTTCACTACGGCATCCTCTTGTCCGTTTTAAATCACGCAGTCACTGCGCCTTGTTTTTATGCTTAAATATGGTCTAATATCCGCAACAGAACCTTTCTCCTCACTCACTGCGACGTTCTTGATCTATTTCTCTCCTTTTTCTCCTCCATGTATCCACTGAGCCACAATTTTCTTGTTTATTAAAATGCTAGTATACTACCATAAAAGCTCATACTGCTGAATGTATTGATAGGCTAACTCCAAGACTTATTATCTCACTCTGTCACTTACTCCTTCTCACTGCACCACGTGATTCATTATTACCACTGTTTTTTACCAATGCATCTTGATAATTCTTTGAAGCTAAAAAAAAACAAAAGTTGGTCAGACTAGCTTGTGTTCTCTCGAGGCTGTATACCGATGATATACACCCCCCCTAATTTCTCCTTATGTCTTCTTCCTCCCTTCTCTTGACCTATGTCTAATATACAGTTATCTTAGGCACTTATATACAGACATGCTAATATAATGTCCTGAAGATGATCCACGCATTGCTCACTTGGATCGAAACACTGTCGACACCTTAAAACGCCTCATGCACTAAATGTGATGTCATTATTAACTGTGTAGGGACGTTACCTGCGATTTGTTTCTTAAAATTCATACTACTTGTCAAAACAAACCATAAGCGTTGCCTGAGACTCGCTTAAATGTTCTCCCTATTTTAGGTTTGTGTAGTATGCTGCAGGCTTGTGTCCCACTTTTCAGTATTTGTTTATATCCAAAAAACTTGCTGATAAATTAAATATTGAACCTCTGGCTGGATAGGTTAACCAATACAGCACTGATTGGGTCTGTATTCAATTGTTACCTCCTACACTTACCTCCCTAGGGACGATTGTAGCACAAAATAATTGATTCCTGAGGTCCCTGGCTGACTTTACTCGGGTCCCCTTGTTTTTTGAAAAGAGAAGCAATCTAGAAGGATGGCACGAGAAACAGTATCACAAGCCGAGGACAGATTTAGGAGCATGAGCATCACTGGAGAGCCCTGATCAAGCTTTTCCTTAATACATTTTGATCCCACGAACAGGGCAGACTCTGTACTATAGCCTGCACGAAATCCCAATTGGGAGCTGAGCAAAAGGAGGTTGGACTCAAGGAAATGCAACAACTGCTTATTGAAGTTTGGCAACTGTGGGGCGTAGCGAAACAGATCTAAAATTGCCAGGTACTTTTGGACCGACCGAAAGTTTTTTAGGAGGAGAAGTAGTAGCATATGTTTTTAGCTTGCAGGAACCAATCCAAGATTGAGAAAATTATTCTTAACTTGCGAAGGACAGGATTAACCACATTGGTGGCCAGATTTAGAATAGCCAGTGGGCAGGGGTTCAGCAGGAAGACAGATTTACACCTAGCCAGTTCTGAAGCTAAATCTTCTTGGGAAACAGGGTAAAATCCAGTGAGAAGGGGGCCTGACTGAGTGAGAACAGAGGCACCTAAATCAGGGGGGACCTTCACAGGTAAGGAATGGCTCATAGAGGTTTTGATTTTTCTTATGAAAGAAATCAGAGATTGTGACAAAGTTGGAGCAAGGGGGGGGGGATAGAAAACTTTCTCTAGCGGAGAGAGAGAGAGAGGAAGCTTTTAACATTTTTAAATAGTTCACAAGGTTTGTTGTCTGCTTCAGAAATGGGTAAAGTAATGAAGGATTTCTGAGCTTTATGGATGGCAGAATGATAGCGTTTCAGCGCGGCTAAGTCAGTCACTTTCGCCTCATTTTTAAATCCTGTCCTTCATCTTCGCTCAAGTCCATTGCAATGAGATTTTCCCTTTTATCAGTATTTAATATATGCCACAATTTATGGGAAGGTGTATCTGTGAAGTTGCCATTAGGTTTAGAAAGGCAAACAGATCAAATGGATTGGGAGGAATGTTTGCAATAACTCTAACCACTGGCAATCGCTCAGGGTAGCATTCCAACTCAATGTTCTTTTGCCCACCATACCACCTCCGAAGTGATCAAGCCATTTGAAAATCAGTCTTGGTCCAGCTGCAATAGGAACAGTCCATGCCAAACTACCAAGCCAGGCCCCTCTGAACCGGACAGTAAGCAAGGGGCCCATGTCTAGTCATACCCTTGGCCACTTAGGGCATTACATCAAATGCACAAAGGTGTGTGCAGCCCGAATAATTGTCAGTGGCTGAGATTAATTCAAGTATTGCTTTCATCACCTTGTTGTTTTTGCAATAGATGCTCTAACTGCCTGTGACAGTGTGCCCCTGGAGGACGACAATGGGTGCCCAAGGGGTACCGTGAAGGCAGGACCTATGGCCACGCCTGGCCCAGGAAGAACGTCAGGAGGCTCCAGGAGATGAGAGGGGGTTAACCAGCGGCTGAGAGGAAGGAGCGAGACTGACGCTGGAGCGGCGAGTCCTGGAGACATAGGCGAGTGCGAGAAGAGAGAACCAAAGAGGAGACGCCGAGCGGAGCAGTGGTACTGACTATCCCAGGGGAAGGCCCACCAGATGAGGCAGCCATGGCTCTTATCGAGCCACAGGCAAGTGACCCGAATGACCAGTCGCTATATAGGCGGTTGGTTTATCACTCGTGCGTACCTCACTGGGCTATAAAGGACACTTTTGGGGTCTTAAGGGCAGGCTTTGTTTTTCTTTAGAGTTGAGAGGGTTATTCCCACCTATTCGTTCACTTTATTTATTTCTTGCTTAAGTGGGTAGCCCGTTTGGTGAAGAGAACCCGATCTGAGGAAAGAGTAGATTCGGGAGTCCAAGGAAGGGAAAGCCACCCGTCTTGCTGTTCTACTGCTTTACACTTTCTTGCTTTACCATATTTCCCATTTTCCCTTAGAGGTTACCCAGTAGACATAAGGGAACCAATGTCCGTCCCATGGCCCTACTTCTTGGGGGGAGGGCGTGGGGGATTTTGTTGAAGGAACCAGTACTTAAGTAGAATTATTCAGGGAACTAATCGCCTGTCCTTTTTCCTTTCCCCGAGGGTGGATCGGTACAAAGGCGGACCTACGCAGGGCCGACGATATGACGGCCAAAGAGAATACGAGGGAACCAAAGGAAGGAAAAGACAGGGACAAAGTATCAGAGATACACCTAAAGGAGTACCCGGTGGCACTTGTTGATAAACACTAAAAGGAGCTTTGTTCAAGCAACTTTTACGTACCCTTGTGGCTTGTCCTGTAACAGTGGTATCAGAAGTGGGATATCCCATCCCAACTGGACACAGGACAAGACCATGACTCAGACCAAAAGCCTGGAGGACATGATTAAGCAGCTGGCAGAAGGGCAGCTCCACCTCCAGCTGGTGGTGGAGGGACAGACTGTGGAGGCCCAAAGAGCCTGAGCACCTGCAGGAAGCTTTACAGGCACAAGAGGTTATCGCCCAGAACCAGGTAGTGCAGGATGCAGCCATTCAACGCCTAACAGACACAATAGCAAGCAGTAAGGTGCACCCCAATGTGCCTAGTTCGGTGTTGCAGAAATACCAACCGGGGGACGACCTGAATTTCTTTTTTACAAACTTTGAGAGGGTAGCCAGTACTGCTTAGTGGCCGGTTGAAGGTTGGGACCAATACATCGCTCATTTGTTGTCAGGGGAGCTGAAAACCGCCTATCAAGCCACAAATCCTGCAGGGACCACACCCTACCGAACAATCAAAAAGGTCATATTAGAGAGACTTCGGTATTATCAGGCGCATTACCGTGTTATATTCCGGAAAGAGAAATGGCTGCCACAGGACATTCCCGTGTACTCCATTACAGGGTACAGCACCTTGGAACCCGGTGGTCTCAGCCAAACACCTCCACTATGGAGGAAGTAATGGACCAGGTCTTTCTCAAGCAGTTCCTAGAGGGACTCCCAAGTCCCAAAAGGGCCTGGGTTAAACAACACCCGAACATAACAATCACCAGTGCTATTGACCTGGCTTGTGCGTATCAAAGGGCACCAGAGGTAAGGGTCTCCCAACCCGGATGCCTACACCAGTAGCTTTGCGATGGTTTTCTGTTCTCATTTCCCCCTATTACCCTCTTAGACCCCATCTGGATACTAGGTTTCCTGTATGACCCGCAGGCAGAGAGACCGGACAAGGACCGCAGTGTTACCAATGCGCAGAGTGGGACCATATCGCAAGCAACTGCCCCCAAAAGATCTCCACTAGCAAACCCATGCAGGTGGGATATACAAGAGGGCGGGTACTGTGGGCAGAGGATGAGAAGGAGTTGTATCACCTGTCACTTCTTGTTAACAATAAGATAAAGGCCCTAGCGAATTCGGGATGTCGCCATTCCATTATCAGCAGCGAGCAAATCCTGGATCACCAGTGGCAGCCTGGGGAGATGGTGGTAATAAAATGTGTCCTTGGCAACCAAAAGACATTTCCCGTTGCTGTTGTGGACATGGAGTGGGAAGGGGAAAGAAAACACATCAGAGTCGGGGGGATACCCAGACTCGTGGAGGAGAGGATAGTCGGCACCAATTTCGTGGACTTTCCTGTCCTCCTGTCAACAGCGATCAAAAAGAGGGACGGGTGCATGTGGGTGAAGGGGGCCAACTTTTCCACAGATGATATAACCTGGGGTAGGTATAAAGTAGAGAGAACCTGCAGGGAGAAACAAGTTAACAATCGTTGAGTGTTCTGAATGTCTAAAAGCCCTTCTACTTCCTCCATTGCAGATGGAGAAGAGAGCTCCACGCAGCTTCATGGCAGTCCAGAACGAAGACACCACTTTAGGAAATGCCTGGGCTCAGACTGTGTCAGAGGAAGACAACCAGGTAGGTCCTTGTTTTTATATCTCCAGGGGTATATTATATAGAAGAATTAAACCCACTGACACAGTCATCCAACTCCTGGTTCCTCTTCCTGTCCGTGACCAGGTATTACACCTAGCTCATAGCCAGGCAGGGGGGGGGTCACTACGGGAGAGAGAAAACCGAAAAATACCTCCTGAGACGGTTTTACTGAACTGGGGTGTTCTCAGACGCCTTTGTGCGGCTTGTGTCCAGTCAGCGGGTAAATCCCCCAGGCCCATATCCCTAAGGCCTCTTTGCGTCCCTTACCCATCATTGAGGTCCCTTTTACCAGGGTTGGTATGGACCTAGTGGGCCATTTGGTTACTGTGGGCAAGGCATACCAAATATACTAGTATTGATTGTGACGAGATACCACAAAGCTATACCACTCACCAGCATGACAATTAAGGCAGTTGCACAAGCGATGATGGGGTTCTTCAGCCAAGTGGTGTTCCCTCATGAGATTTTAACAGATCAAGTACCTCCTTTATTTCAAGGCCAATGGTTCAAGTATGTAAGGTGCTTGGAGCTCAACGAATAAGCACCTCAGTCTACCACCTACAAAGGATAGATTGGTGGAACGGTATAACTGTACCATCAAAACCATCCTATAAAAGACCATAGCTACGCCAGGGAGAGACTGAGACAAGTAGTTGCCTCTGACCTTTTTTGCAACACGGACACATACCCAGCACTCAACCGGGCACAGTCCATTCGAACTACTGTATGGGAGGAAGACCAGGACGCTGTTAGATATGGCTGCAGAGAGGTGGGAAGATGAAGATGAAGAGGATGAGGGAAAACCCCTCCTTGACAATGCCGCAAATCTTAAGGAGAGGTTGTCCACGCTGTAGGAGTTAGTGCGGCAAAACCTAGAGCCACCCCAAAATAGACGGAGAAGTGGTTATGATACCAAAACAGTGTTGAGGAAATTTCAGGTTGGTGATAAGGTTCTCCTCCCCTCCACAGATAACAAACTACTGGCAAAGTGGCAAGGGCCTTTTGTAGTATGAGCCCAGGTGACCCCGGTGACTTATAGGGTAGCAGTACCCCATTTGGGGAGGACAGGTCAGATATACCACGTCAACCTACTGAAGAGGTGGGTAGAAAGGTGGGATCCCGCGGTTATGTCCTCCACTGACCTGTTGGTAATGGATTCCCAGCTTCTGGCCAGTTCCTTTCCCTTAACAGAAAGGGACGCGAGTACAAGTGCCGTCCCCATGGGTCCCCTTTCGACAACAGACCAAACAAAAACCCTAAACAGTTAAGTGGACGACTATCATGACGTTTTCTCCCAACGACCAGGCAGGACCCCCTGATACAACACAACATTAGGACTGAAAGTGCAAGACCTGCCAGATTACGGCCTTATTGGATACCCGAAACCAGATGGAAAGCCATGGAGGATGAAGTTAAGGAGATGTTAAGAGACAGTATCATAGAACCCTCCTGTAGCCCTTGGTATTCCCCGGTTGTGCTAGTACCTAAACCCAATGGGTCTCTCTGGTTCTGCATTGACTTTAGACAGCTGAAAGGAGTATCTTATTTTGATACCTATCCCATGCTTCTAATCGATGAGATGTTAAGAAAATCTGGGCACGACCAGGTACTGAACGACTCTGGATTTAACAAAATGGTATTGGCAGATACCTGTGACACCAACAGTCTGCTTTCTCTACCCTCTCAGGCTTATACCAATTCAGGGTCCTACCCTTCGGCCTGCATGGGGCCCCGGCTACCTTTCAACGACTGATGGATATAGTTCTGCATAAACACCAGGCATATGCGGCCGCCTATCTGGATGACATTGTAGTATTTAGCCAGACTTGGGAACACCATGTCAGCCACCTACAGGCGGTACTAGACAGCCTCAGACAGGCGGGACTCTCAGCGAACCCTGAGAAATGTATGTTGACCACAAACGCCATGCGCTACTTGGGATATCTTGTACAGGAGGGGTAAATACGGCCTCAGGTGGACAAGGTGGAGGCCATCAGGACCCTGGATCGGCCCAACACAAAGAAGGGAATCGGATCATTCCTGGGTTTGGTTGGCTACTACCACTGTTCCATTCCCCACTTCTCTGAGGTGTGCTCCATTGACTGATTTATTGACTAAAGCACGACCTGACGTGATCAGCGGATGGTTGCCCCACCAGCAGAAAAGCTTTGAAACATTGAAGGGGTTGTTGTGTGATGATCCAGTGCTTGCTTGTCCCGATTTTACAAAAGAGTTCACACTTCAGACGGATGCCTCAGACAGGGGACTGGGGGCCGTGTTGTCACAGCCCGATGGGGCTTGGGTGTTGCACCCCGTGGTCATTTTGAGCAGGAAGTTGCTGCCCTGTGAAGGCCGGTATTCTACTGTTGAGAAGGAGTGCTTGGCGATAAAGTGCGTTGACCAGGCCCTTCAATACTAACTGTTGGGTTGTCCGTTTCTACTATATACGGATCATGCTCCCCTATTGTGGTTGGCCGGCATAGAGACTCTAATGCACGCATTCTGAGGTGGTTCCTTGCACTTTTTTTGTTTCAGGTGCTGCACAGACCTGGGTCCCAGCAGGGCAACCTGGATTTCCTTTCCCGGTTTGCAATGTCTTCATGGCCCGATCAGCCATGCCTGGTGGGTAAGCACTGTGACAAACAAAAAAAGAAATTTATGAATTAATAAAAGATAATCACAGCTAACTGAACTGAGGTTCAATTGATTTTTAGATTCGGGATTACAATTCATTAATTTCCCTTGAGGAAACCCAGCAGTGCACCAAGGGGACGTTTCCCCACGAGGGTATTGCTATATCTTTTATACATTAGACACACTTGTTGGTCAGAAAGCGATACCCTGCTGCACACCTTAAAATAATTATAAACTGAGTAACATTTACTGCACAGTAGAAATAAACTTAACAAAACCGGAATGCGTGGCCCAACGTAAAAGTTTTACCCTTCTGATCAAGGAATACGGCACCCACACATAAACATGTCTTATGATGGCATTTCTAATTTGACCAACCACAGAGCAAGCACATTTGCGTTCTCGGATAACGAAGCTCAAAGGATATATGTACTAATCAATTAAGTGGAAACTACTTCTTTTGTCACAAGCACTATCCAAAGTAACATAAAAAAACTCCTGTATCTCACCCCCAAAAAAATAAGAGAATGACTACACGTCAGCACACTAATAAGATAGCATTGTGTAAAAATTATACCCAGGGGACTGAGGATCCCATTAAAGCCATAATTGTGTAAAAACCATTCAAAATTAATTGAGAAATGGTATGCAGTTCTTAATAAGTGTATTCTGGATTTAATTATCCTAATTGTCAAAGAATTGTCTAAATAATTGGAAGAACTATCAAGTGAAATCAACCAAGTCAAAACAGAATTATCGGGGGCGTGGCTTGCTGCCGATCGCAATGGCCACAGCCTATGGAAGCTCCGGGGACGAAGTCGGTTCCCCGCAAAATCCGCAAATACTCCGGACACATTATTTAGCCTGAGTACCCACAATCTACTCCCGGGGCCCGGGTGCCGCGATCAGCGCACTCCCGAGACATGCACGCCGTCCGCAAGGTCGTTTGAGACGGAGAGCGAGGAGCGGCCTACATGCATGCTGGACGCCGGGGTCTAGCCCTAATATCGGATCCGGCGGCTGGCGCTCTGCTGCGCGCTGGTGGTGTGTCCTTGGCGGGCTCGATGACCGCTCTTGGCGGCGGCGGAGGAGTGGGGCCTTCCCCCCCCAATCATCCCCCCCCCCCTGCGGGGCTCATAACGGACGGCAGAAGTGTTGCTGGCATCCGGAGCGACCTGAAACACCAGCGGAGGTCCGGCGACGGAGCGATACTGCCTGCCCTGGAGTGGCCACCGGTGAGGAGTGCACTGGGGAGTGCGGTGCGGGCGCCCACTCTGGGCCAAGTAATAAATACTCACGCCACTGCCGCGGAGCCCCAGAGGCGAAGAACCCGTGGGGGGGAGTGACTACGGAGCCGACTGCTCGACGCCCGCCGTTGGAGGCCTGATTGGGGTGCCGCAGGCCCTGGGCGGCGGTGTTGAGGACGCCGGGTGTGGACCGGGGGACCCCCCTGCCGGCGCTGTTGGGGCCGTGTGGTAGTGCACTGAGGCTGGGAGATGCTGGACAGCAGAGACCAGGAATCAGGGGTACATCTGCCCCCCAACGCTGGCACTGAGTGGACTGATACAGCGGTATCTCTGCAGTGCCTGTTCTGAAACCTGAGAGACCTGGCAGTCACCGATCGACGTGATCCGCGTGTGGTTGACTGGGGTGGACCCGTTACCTCGGTGCCTTCCAGGTGCATCCGCGGTGGGAAACCAGACAGGCCGCACGGGGGAGGAAAGCCCTGTGGCTGGCGTCGGCGATTACCGACTGCGGTAGTGCGCCTCATGTAAAGATGGGGGGCAGAGGCCCACGCGCGAACACCCAGGGCAAACTTGACAAACATGCCTACTCGAAAGAATCACAGGCTCCAGCGGACTGTAAAGAATCGCACGATAAAGCGACGAACCAAGAAGGAGCGACCAGGGTGACGCTCGAGGACATTATGACCGCACACTCAGGTGCAATCCACGGTTGGCACCATTTCCACTGATGTGTCTTTCCTAAGGGCTGACTTCCAGAAAATGGCAGCACGAGTCACGGAGGTGGAACAAACAACGAAATCCCTGGTTGGAGATATACGGCCGCATTGCTTCAGAGAGTTAATCACCTGGAGGCCGAGAATAAACTAATGGCGACGAAGCGAGATGACCAGGAAGGGGGCCAGGCCATGGACCTGTATGTTGAAGAACTCATCAAGACACGAATCCAACCGAGGGGGCTGTCCATCTTCTTTTCGGCTGAAAGGGCGCACAGGGTGCCGAGCGGCAGTCCTAGGCCGGGTGCGCCCCCCCCCCCCCCCAGGCCTGTGCTGGCCCTAATCTTTAATTTCCGCGACCGCGATGCCATACTGCAGACAGCGAGAGTGGCCCCGCCGCTTCAAGTTCATAACTCGGTGATTTCCTTCTTTCCGGACTTTACGGCTGCAGTCACCAAACGCCGTAGAAGCTTCCTGGAGATAAAAAAGGATCTTCGGCGTTCCCAGCGAGGTTGCGAGTCGTAGCTGATGGTAAAACTTGGTTTTTCGATCATCCGGAGGAGGCCCGGGAGTGGCTCGAGGGCTGGTAGCGGGTGGAGGGATGCGAGCGGCCAGAGAGACACCGTCGGCAGCTACGGGCGGAGGAGGGCCCCTTAGATCAAAGAAAGGCGCAGGAAGGAGACTCTGCACACAGGTTGGAGACGGAGGAATAAGAAGCGAACCTAAGGCCCATGCAGATCGGCAGGAACAAAGACGAAGGGCAATGGTGGGGAGTCCCACCCGTGCCGTTGGACGGTGTGGGATTCCTGTGGTGTTCTAGGTTTGCTGAGCAGAAGGGCGAGGATCCACTGGTGCGGGGTCTATGCTGCTGCCGAAGCAAGGTCTAACAGAACAATGGTCCTCAGGAAGAGGATGGACTAAGTTGCTCTTCGGACTTCTCACCCCCGACACGCAAGTACTGTTATTGGGATTGGGTATGAAGAGCTCTGCAACGTTGGGGTGGCTGGTAGTTCTAAGTCCGTCTAGCAGGGAGGCAGGGTGGGGGGTGGGTTTTTTGTGGTTATGGTTTGGTTTTCTTTGTTCAGGTTTTGTATATAGGCACTTGGGTACGACAGATCCTCAAATGGGGATGGTGGGGACTCAGCCCACACTCATCCGCCCCATTGATTGTGTATTTCGGCGTTCATGTCGGCATCACACTCACAGCCGGTTGAGCAGGGGCAGATGCCTGACTCACAGATGAAGTCCCTAACGCTAGTTACGTGGAATGTACACGGACTCGGGGACAAAATTAAAAGGGGTCTGGTGTTGCAGAGTCTTAAGCGAAGTTCCCCGGCTGTAGTCCTACTGCAGGAAACACACCTCACTGGGAATACATGTCGGGCACTAGACAGGTGGGGGTTCAAGATGGTGGCCCACTCAGAGTTCACATCCGGGTCCAGAGGGGTGGGTATCTTGTTACGCAAACAATCACCACTAATAATTCATAAAACAAAGACAGACGCAGGTGGTCGCTTTGCGGATCTGGTGGGACAATGGGAGTGACACCCAATCAACATAGTTTCGGTTTATATTCCCCCGGCGTTACAGGCAGTTGCGCTTCAGGCCCTGAGTGACTTTCTCCTGGATCTCCCGGAGGGAGAACTGTTGATCGGGGGAGACTTTAATGACGTAGTGGATGGGGCCATGGACCGGCACCCTGTGAGGGAACGGATGGCGGGGGTGTCACGTCTCGGGGATTTTTTGGAGGTGCTGGGACTCGTAGATGTCTGGCGACATCGACACCCCATGGCGCACCAATTTACTTTTCAATCCACGGTGCATAATAGCTTGTCGAGAATAGACTACTTTATAGCCTCTTCGGAGAGCCTCAAGCATGTAGACACTGTTGACATTCGGCCTAGGGGTATTTCAGACCACTCGCCAGTTGTCCTGACATGCACGTATCGCCAGGGGGGGGCGGCAGCGTATCTTCCCCATATTCTCTGGACACTTGCGAGTTCCCAAGATCATGAAATCTATACGCACCTCGACACAACAATACTTTCGGGACAATGCCGGATCGGTCCAGTCTCCGTCCACCCTCTGGGAGGCCTATAAGACCGTACTCCGAGGACAAGCCATCTCTTCTATTGCAGGCTATAAGCGAGAACAGCAGCAGGCACTCACTGCTTTAGAATCGGAGCTCCAGAGGGCTGACACTCAGCACACACAAAATCCGACTCCTGACACGGCCCGCAGCCTGCACTTCCAACAGCAGCTACATAGGGAACATTTGAGAGGGGTGACTGCACTCAGACTTTCAGCGACGAGACACAAGGTATACGAGGCCGGCGATAAAGCGGGGAAACTCCTCGCCTGGCTCGACAAAAGGGAGCGAGACAGAAAGTGTACAGCGCAGCTGAGAATGACCGATAACTCCATGGCAACTGACCCGCGGGCCATAATACGCAGGCTAGCGCAGCACTTCCAACAGGTGTACTCGTCGTTGTCGGCGATGTCAATGGAAGAGGCAATGACCTATATCAAGGATATTGCGATGCCTAAGCTCGCGCAAGAAACAGCCCTCACGCTAGAGGCGGATCTGACGGCTGATGAGTTGCAGGTGGCGATTGGCTCCCTGCAATCTGGGAAGGCACTAGGTCCTAATGGAATCCCTGTAGAACTTTATAAAAGGTTGGCGGGTACATTGGCCCCGCACCTGCTCAATATGTACTGTGACAGTCTGACGACAGGAGAACTCCCACAGGATCAACGCGTAGCCACAATAGTGGCGATCCCAAAACCTGGGAAGCCCCCGGAAGACTGTACTTCCTACCGCCCCATTTCCTTAATCAATGCTGAAGCTAAATTATTAGCGAAGGTCCTTGCGATAAGGCTTACCCCACATCTCACAACTCTGGTTCACCCGGACAAGTCGGGGTTTATGCCTAGTAGAAACACGGCACTAAATCTGAGGCGGCTACACAGAGTGATGGCCCGTGTACCTTATCTTCAGGAGCCAGCAGTTATCCTGTCCTAGGACGCCTGTATGGCGTTCGATACGGTGGAATGGCCATTCTTGTTTGCGGTCCTGACACACTTGGGGTTCGGCCCCAAATTCTGTGCATGGGTACACCTTCTCTACACAAAGCCGCTGGCCCACGTGACAGCTAATGGGCATATATCAAATGACTTCCCACTGTCTCGGGGCACGCGTCAGGGCTGCCCGCTGTCACCGTTATTGTTTGCGCTGGTGCTGGAATCTTTGGCGGCATGGATTAGGTGGGAACCCCTGATCCGCGGCTTGCGCTGCACAGCATACTGGCAGGATCGTATATCGCTGTATGCGGATGACGTACTGCTTTATTTGTCATCACCCAGACGATCCATCCTAGCACTCCTTAATATATGTGACCAGTTTGGTCGTGCGTCGGGCTACACTATCAATTGGTCCAAATCAGTCCTCTTTCTGCTCCGGGGCCCACCACCGCTGCTTCCAAACGACTGTCCACTGCGGAGCTCGGTGGATGCGTTCCGTTATTTGGGCATCTACATTACGGCGGACCCAGACGAATTCTTTCAAAAAAATCTTAAGCCTCCCCTGGAACGTTTAAAAAGAGATGCCGCCCATTGGAGGAGGCTCCCCCTAACACTATTGGGGAAGGCAGCGCTTTTTAAGATGATGGTGCTGCCTCGGTTTCTATACGCCCTTGAAAATACACCATACTCCGTGCCACCCGCCTACTTTAAACACATCGCGGCTCAGGTCTCTGGGCTACTGTGGGGGAACAAGCCTGCGCGCATTGCACAGCGCAAACTCACCAAAGGGTGGTACGATGGGGGCATCGCACTGCCGGACATACATATACTTATATTACTGGGCGGCGCACTTGAAAGTCATTAATCAATGGGTTCATGCTCCACAGACAAATCCCGCTTATATGGCAGATAGACATGGGCTCGGGGAGGGAGGTATGATGTCCGCGCTCTATAACAAGAAACACACGGGGCAGACGGTCAGCATATGGCATGAAGCGCATACTAAAATGGGATGGACTGGAAAGATAACCCAGCTTACCCCTCTGTGGGTAACGCAGCGGCTAGGTGGCTTGCGACAATGCAAGGGCTTTTACAAGTGGGACGCAACTGGAATATCGATGGTGGGCGATATGTGGCATAAGGGAGGAATCGCCACGTTTGAGCACCTTCGGGCGCAATATGACCTGGCGCCCTCTGAAAGCTTCAGATACCTGCAGATCTGACATGCGCTGCAGGCAGCCCTACCACCCCGGCACTACGGTCCCTGAGGCCACCCCCTTAGAGGACAGGCTGTTGACAGAATGCATGTCTAAGCGGGCCACCTCTTTTACATACCGAAAGTTAATGAACAATTTACCAGACCCCCACGTGGCACTCGGGGGAAAATGGTCCCAAGATGTCGGCGATTTCGACGACTCTGAATGGCGGGAGGCACTGGCCTCACCGCGGGAGGTGGGGATACCGTCAAGACTTAAACTAGTGCAACTTAAAATCTTGCATAGAACTTACTACACCAGATATCTCCTTCACACAACAGGGTCGGCACCACACCCGTACTGCCTGAGGCACTGTGGGGAGGAAGGTACCTTTTTCTATACTCTTTGGGAATGTCCCAAAATAACGGAATATTGGGTGCAATTGATGAGGACCATATCACAGACGGTGGAGGTGTTGTTGGCTCCCGAACACAGGAGATGTATACTAAATGTGTGGGAGCCGAATGATCTTACACGCCCAGCACAGGAATGGGCAACAATGGGGAAAATGGTGGCGAAGCGCAACATTGCGCAAAAATGGGGTGCGAGAGAGACACCGTCGCTTGCCGCCTGGTGTGGGGATCTTGATGTTGCCATGGCGGCCAAAAAAACAGTGTTTATCAACCGTGGCTGCCCGAGGAAGTGGAGCAAGATATGGGGGGCCTGGAATAAATACAGGGGAACCATTTGTGAACCTCCAGACATAAGAGCGGAGGGGGACTCGGACACTGAAAACGAGGAGGAATTGTAATGGGGGAGAGTTGTCTTTTGTCGGGGCATTTGTGAAGATCGAGCGCCAAGTGACACGTCGAACATGCAAAATGTAATGTCTAGAAATATTTGGATAATGTACCTAATTTGTTTGTGCCTTAAATGCAAATATAATAAAAAGTTTAATTTAAAAAAATAAAAAATAAAAATAAAAGAATTATCAGCAAAAAATGGAGGCGGATAATTGGTCTAAGACCTTGGATTACAAAAATTTACAATTGGTTCGACACACCCAAGAAATCAATGCTCTTAAGAAAAGAAAGTTTAAACAGGACACCATCTATAAACTTGGGAAGGTTTGTAGCTGGGCAGAAGTTTATGCCAAAAGGCGACAAAATAAACCATCTAACAAAACATCTGACACCAACTTCATCAACGGACAGTGAACCCAGTCAGTCTAACAGGAGAATAGAGGGACCAACAATGCCCACAAATGCATCCGCTAGCCAATCTATTCCCCAAACGTCGAAACAACCAGAAAAACCAGCCTTGTAGTAAACAACAAACCAGGAGGGACAAGGGGGGGGGGAACAGAAACAGATTCAAAGACGATCAAAAGGGTGACCAGGAGTCACAAAACCTAAAACACAGAAACCTTGTGATTAACATATCTACCCATCAATTCAACCAGGTGGAAATTAATACCCTACAAAAGGGTACATCCTTTGTTCCTACTTATCATTCCAACCCATTGGAAGTCTAGGTAAGTTTTTTCAAATTTATGCTAACCCTTTGTCTTAGGATTTTTTTTAAAAACATAGTAGGAGATCAACCATCTAGAAAAACAGGCACTCTAAGGGGTCTATTAGGATGGCGGTCAGAAAACCACCCGACCGCCATGGTAGCGGAAATCAACCGTCCGCCGGTACCGCAGCAAAACCGGTGATCTGATTAGGATCAACCACCATAAAAATCTGACTGTGGCAGAACGAGGCCACGAAAGACCGCCCGTAGTGGGCAGAGATAGTGAAAATCTGTTGCTGCGGTCGGATTCGCGGTGGAAAAACACTCAACCGCCGCCAGGCCAGTGGAGCGACCGCATTTAAAATTAAGATTCCCCCGATGTGACAGCGGGACGTTCCGCTGTTTCCGACCACCGCGGTCGCAAACAGTGATGAATGGGAGAGCCGGCGGAAGGGCTGTAGCATAGCCACTGCTGCGGACGCTCCGTGACAAATTTGGCAGACGACAAAAAAAACACAACAATGCCACCAAGTGCACACAGCAAACTAGCTCTGCCCCCAAAAACACCTAACACACCCCAATGACACACCCCCATGGCAACTTCAAGAACACAAATCCCAGGACAACCCACACAACACACCTGACAGCAATACTCAATTTTGATACACCCACATAGCTGAGTATAAAACCAGCCCCTTTCCTGACTAGAATCCTTTGCACTACTCCACCACTGAAGGAACCAAAACCTGCAGCACACTGGATAGGCAAAACCCAACACATCTCACCAGCACAACACACACACACCACCCACACCCCCCCACCCTCACAACTGCACCTCAAAACATTAGCTCATCACACACCATGGCACCACAGAAAATGCCAAAATTCACAGAGAGTGAGTTGTCAGTCATGGTAGATGAGATAATCAGAGTAAAACCACAATTGTTTGGTACCCGGGTCCAACAGACACCATCAGCCACAAGAGCACAAATGTGGGAAAGGATAGTCAACAAGGTCAATGCAATAGGGAACACCCCCCGTTCCAAGCATGAAATCATGAAGCGGTGGCATGACCTGAAGAGGGTTGTGAAACAGAAGAAGAATAAGAACCGTGAGTTGGCTCAGAGGACTGGCAGTGGCCCTCCCATCCCACCAAAAACATTCACTGCATGGGAGTAGAAGGTGCTTGCTATACTGCATCCAGAGAGTCTCACAGGAAAAGCCGAGGGAGTGCAGGCTGGTAAGTAAAAACAAATGTAGACCATTACACTGCCACGTACTGTCTTGCACAACTACAAAGCTACACCTCCTAGGCCAGAGTCCATTCATATGTACCACAATACCCAACACAGGTCTCACAGATGTAACCTCCACTCCATCTAAATCACCCCAAAGGTAGCCTGCAACATTCCAAGGGTTGCATGTGTACAGGCAGCCAGCACTACAACTCCCACCAGGCACCCTGTCTCACCCCTGAGCAGGATGGAGCACTCCCACCCACCCAGAAGCATGTGGTAGCCATTGCATTGTTCACCTTCATCTAACAGGTAGGTAGCCATCTTCCCAGGGAAGGAAGTTTGGGGGTGGGAGGCCTGCATCACAACTCCCACCAGGCACCCCTGTCCCACCCCTGAGCAGGATGGAGCATTCCCGTCTCCCCAACCCCCCCACCCAGAAGCATGTGGCAACCATTGCATTGTTCACCTCCATCTAAGGTAGGTAGCCATTTTCACATGGAGGGGTGTTTGGGGGTGGCAAGGCAGCACTACAACTTCCAACAGGCCCCCTTGTCCCACCCCTGAGCAGGATGGAGCACTCCCTCCCAGCCAGAAGCATGTGTCAGCCATTGTATTTCAACAACAAAACTTACAGGTAGATAGCCATCATAACAGGGAGGGGTGTCTGTGAGTGGGAGGCCTGCATCACAACTCCCACCAGGCACCCCTTTCCCACCCCTGAGCAGGATGGAGCACCCCCCACCCAGCAGCATGTGGGTGGCAACCATTTCATTTTTCACCTCCATCTAACAGGTAGGTAGCCATTATCACATGGAGGGGTGTTTGGGTGTGGCAAGGTAGCATTACAACTCCCAACAGGCCCCGTGTCCCACCCCTGAGCAGGATAGAGCACTCCCTCCTACCAAGAAGCATGTGTCAGCCACTGTATTACAACAACCAAACTTACAGGTAGGTAGCCATCTTCACAGGGAGGGATATATGGGGGGTGGGAGGCCTGCACCACAACTCCCACCAGGCACCCCTGTCCCACCCCTGAGCAGGATGGAGCACCCCCCCACCCAGAAGCATGTGGCAGCCATTGCATTGTTCACCTCCATCTAACAAATAGGTAGCCATTTTCACATGGAGGGGTGTTTGGGAGTGGCAAGGCAGCACTACAACGACCAACAGGCTCCCTTGTCCCACCACTGAGCAGGATGGAACACTCCCTTCCAGCCAGAAGCATGTCAGCCATTGTATTCAAACAACAAAACGTACAGGTAGGTAGCCATCTTAACAGGGAGGGGTGTCTGTGAGTGGGAGGCCTGCACCACAACTCCCACCAGGCAGCCTTGTCCCACCGCTGAGCAGGATGAAACACTCAAACACACCCAGAAGCATGTGGCAGCCATTGCATTGTTCAACGTCACCTAACAGGTGGGTAGCCATCTTCCCAGGGAGGGCTGTTTGTGGGTGGGAGGCCTGCACCACAACTCCCACCGGTCACCCCTGCCCCACCCCTGAGCAGGATGGAGCACTCCCTCCCACCAAGAAGCATATTACAGCCATTGCAATGTTCAGCTTCACCTAACCGGTAGGTAGCCATCTGCACATGGAGGGGTGTTTGAGGGTGGTAAGGCAGCACTACAACCCCACTATTCCTGTCAAAAAGCATGGAGCCATATGACAACACAAGCCCTCACACCCCACCAAAATTTACACAGATACAATATCAATTTACAGTGTACAGACAGCTAAGAGTATGTAACAGTCACAGAAACAGAAGTGTGACTCACCAAATCCCACGTTGAGGCAAATCAGGGCGCAAACATGCACAGCACTGAATGCTACATGTAACTTCAATGGGGGCTGAGCTTGAAGGACCATATGAAAAGAAAACAAGCATGATTTGTCAAACAAATAAATCCGAGAACAGGACATGACAAAGGTATGCATGAGATGACAATGGCTTGTTCATGCGCAGATGTAACGCCTGCCAGGCAGAGTAATCAGCAAAGATGCTTCATATCAAGTTGTATTGCCGCCAGTTGTCAGATGACAACCTTTCATCGTAATCACAAAATCTTCACGTGGGGCATGGTATCTACTGACATGTCACACCATGGACAAGTAATGTATGTACCTCCACATCATGTCATGATGCACATTACTGTGCAGACATACAATGTGCGAAATAGTTAACTGTGTGTTGCACAACCTGCAAATAAGATACTTCGAACACCAAGCTGAGAGGTGCATGGCAATGACCATTTCCCCTCTGTCCCACAGGTGACCAACAACTGACTGCAGAGGACGACAACATCAACCTGCAGAGCCAGTCTCCACCCCCGGAACATGAACTCTGAGGACTTCCTGGATTTCAAGGATGCGGAGCTTGAAGCCGGCCCATCTGGTATGCCAAGTCGCAACAAGTCCCAGGACCCCACTGTCCCCCCCACCCCCCTCCTCCACCACATCAGCAACAACAACAACCACCACCACGCTGACCCCTGCTGGAACGACCTGTGCGGCCTCCACCACCATCACCACCACCACCACCACTGCTGCCTGCAACACTCTCCCTGCCCCAGAGGATGACCACCCAACCCCACCAACTAAAAAGGGCAGGGATAGTAGGCGGGTGCCTACAGTGGTGAGGCCACATGTCCGTGACAGCAGGGCAGGTGGGTAGGCAAGGGGGAGTTTAAGCCAACAGCACACTGGGACCGAAGCTCTGGACAACATCACCAGAAACCTTGGGGCCTATGAATGGGCCCAGGGACAAACGGGCCAGGTTCAGGAAGATTCCCGTGAGCTCCACCTGCTGCTGAGGTCCATAGACAACCGTATGGGCTAAATCGTGGAACTCTTGGGCCAGCTAGTGGTGGTTCTGAGGGACAGGCCTCCGGCACAACCAACACCTCCACCTCCCTCCGGTGGTCCGCAGGATGCCAGTTCCACATCCTGTCCTGCGGCCATGGGGAGGGGGGACTGAGTCAACAACAGACTGCAGTCACAAAGCTCACATAGACCTTTTCACCAACAACGACATCAGCAGACAAGGGCCCCGTTGAACATTGTCACTCACCTTCAAGTGAAGTAGCGGTTGATGAGCTGTTGACGCAGGTCGACACCTTCCTCCTCTCCACAATCCTCGTCACTGAACATGGGTTGGTTTGCAAGCGGGGGCCTCGGTTGCTCATCAGCATCCAGGAGCAGGAGGATCTCCTTGCGCAAGGCCAGGTTGTGGCGCATGCAGCATGAAACTACAATCTGACACCTTTTTGGGCGAGTACATAAGTTCACCTCCTGTCTTGTCCAGGCAGCGGAAACATGACTTCAGGAGACTGACAGTACGCTCCACCACACGATGTGCCCTCCCATGGGCATCATTGTAGCGGACTTCACTTGGGGTCCTGGGATTCCTCAGTGGGCTCAGCAACAAAGGACGGTTGGGATATGCAGAATCACCTAGGTGTGAGATACACCGGCCAACTTTGAAATATAACTGTGGCAGAGGACAGCAAGTCACACACACAGCACGCTACTTGACCCTGCGTACTCACCCACAATCCATGCACGCTTCAGAAGCAGATTAGCCATCAGCTGTGGCACAATGCTGTTACGCATGATGTACGAGTCATGGGCCGAGCCAGGGAATTCGGCACAGACGTGTGAGATGATGATATCCGCCTGGCACACCACCTGCACATGAACGTGCCTGTGGTGGAACAAGTCCAACAAGTGTGCAGTCAATGGCACCAACAACATTGGGGATGTGCCCAAGGGCATAAAAATCACCCTTCACACCTGCCAATTCATGTCTCCTGGGGAAATGGATATATCTGTCCTTGTATATAGCGGACAGGACATCACGTAGCACCATGCTGAACATAGGTTGCGACATCTCACCTGCGCTGGACACTGTGTACTGGAAAGATCCAGCAGCAAAAAAAATGCAGGGCCGCCATCACCTTAGACATTGGTGTGAAAGCTGTCGGATATGTTCTGCGAGGCCGCATGTGGGGCTCCAACATAGCACATCGGTCTTGTTGGGTGGGTCGATCCAGATGGAATTTCTGTATGATCTCCTCATCCTTCATGTCTGCCAGCACTGTGAATGAACGATGCATATTTGGTAGCCTCCTAGGTGAGATGAAAGGGGACAAATGTCAATGCAATACACCATGAGATGTGTCCGACATCTTACGTTTTGACTGACACAATGCCATCAATGACTCTCATCACAGTTAAGCTTACAGCCCAACTTACATGTAGGGACACCTTCAGCTACACCAGTCGTACACCTGTCCACTTTCACACCTAGCACCTCCAAAACAATATCTGACCATGTGAATGCCCAAAGGGATATGGCCACATCTTGCGTGAGCAGCCCTGAGAGTAGTTCATACAGCATATGTGTGAAACTGCAACACTATTGTGTCCTACCAAGCTGCTGTACCTGCCACACCTTCTTGCGTAAGTCAAACAGGGCACACAACAACACAATGAGCACAGTCTGTGCGTAAACAAGTAGGTGCATGAGCAAAGAAAAGTAGATATGGAAATATGCACATTGTGTAGTCAGACATTCATCACTGTGTTGCTCAGCCCTATCACACATTGACATGTGTACCCATTGGAGAGTCCATCACACTGTTCTGTGTACATGGCCAGCAATATCACAAGTCACATGTGAGGGAGTAAATGCCAATGTTTTCAATCATATGCACCAACATGGCATGTGTACTCAGCAGTGGGGTAAATGTTACAATGACACTGTGTGCACAATCTTGTGCCATGAATCATGTGTCTACTGTGCACTGTTGAGAACTGGCCATTGGCCATTCACACAGCATGATGTATCCATATGTTCTGTCAAAGTGCTCCGCCACCCAAATCATGGTCATTGGCACCAAGGTATGGCAGTCATACCGCGGTAGGGACCGGCTAGCCCCTGCGATGTGTCACTGCCAATGGCAAAGCCACATTTGCGGTAGTGATGTATGTGTATTGCCAAATGGTGGCTGGCATGCTCTGCCACCCAAATCACGGTCACTGGCACCAATGTATGGCAGCCATACCGCGGTAGCGACCGCCTGGCCCTTGTGGTGTCACTGCCAATGGCAAAGCCACACTCGCGGTAGTGATAGATATATGTGTATTGCCAAATGGCGGTTGGCATGCTCCTCCACCCAAATCACGATAACTGGCACCAATGTATGGCAGCCATACCGCAGTAGCGACCGCCTGGCCCCTGCTGTGTCACTGCCAATGGCAAAGCCACACTTGCTGTAGTGAAAGATATATGCGTATTGTCAAATGGGGGTTGGCATGCTCCGCCACCCAAATCACGGTCACTGGCACCAATGTATGGCAGCCATACCGCGGTAGCGACCGCCTGGCCCCTGCGGTGTGGCAAAGCCAATGGCAAAGCCACACTCGCGGTAGTGATCGATATATGTGTATTGCCAAATGACGGTTGGCATGTTCCGCCACCCAAATCACGGTCACTGGCACCAATGTATGGCAGCCATACTACTGTAGCGACTGCCTGGCCCCTGCGGTGTCACTGCCAATGGCCAAGCCACACTCGCGGTAGTGATATATATATGTGTATTGCCAAATGGCAATTGGCATGCTCTGCCACCCAAATCAGTCACTGGCACCAATGTATGGCAGCCATATCACAGTAGTGACCCCCTGGCCCCTTTGCGGTTAGTCACCGACAATGCCCAAGCCCTTACAGCCAATGGGAACCGCAATCGCGGTAGCCTAATGCAATTTTGAAAATCGTGGTAGGCGTGCTCCGCCACCGCGGAGCTGGTCATTGGATGCATTTGAAAAAAGCTGACCTAGGACACCAATTGCAGCAGCTCAGAAACACTGAAACTACCCAAGGGGGCTTTATATGTGTGGGAGAGAGCCTCACATAACCACTGCTTCCAGAGCCTGCTGCCTGTCCCCCCTCACCACCAACTGCTGCTGCTCCTGTCTCCAGAGCCTGCTGCCTGACACCCCTCACCACCAACTGCTACTGCTCCTGTCTCCAGAGCCTGCTGCCTGACATCCCTCACCACCAACTGCTGCTGCTCCTGTCTCCAGAGCCTGCTGCCTGACACCCCTCACTACCAACTGCTACTGCTCCTGTCTCCAGAGCCTGCTGCCTGATATCCCTCACCACCAACTGCTGCTGCTCATGTCTCCTGGACCCAGTGTTGTCGAGAACTGAGAAGATCAGGGCCCATCCCTTCAACACCGAGGAGCTGGAGGTCCTGATGGATGAGGTGCTCACACAGTATGGGAGGCTATATGGTGCTCCAGATGTCATGGTAGGTGTTTCAGAGTGGAAGTGAGAGTGCAGGGAGTGCACAAATGAAGTTGATCTGCTGCAGTATGTGCCTGAGAGTGTGGGTTTGTCAAACACTGCCTAGCATGCTGTCTCCAGGGTAAAGCGGTGTGTAGTCTATTTCACACGTTTTCCTGCCTGCACATCAAACTTGGCAGGACATGTATTGTTTTGTCAGCCATACAGTGACGCAGCAAGTTGGTTATGCAGGAGTCAGGACAGAAATTGCCTGTGTGAATGGATGTGTGGGTCCCTGATGTTCTTCACAGGCTCATCTGTGGCCTTACCAAGGGTTTACGTCCAGAGGGTACTGATGGAAGTGTCGGACTCAAAATTGACATCATGTATTGGTCAGCACTATGCTCAGGACTTAAATGCCAGAGGGTGACACTCTTGGTGGTAATTCACCTATGACACAGCAGATTGTTGTACTTTTGTACAGAGCCCCTTCCATTTCCACCAGCACGTGTACTGACGTGCATGTGTAGGCACTGGTTACGCTCTCATATTGTCCCCTCATGTGACATTTCTGATGCCCCACGTTGGACCTCAGTGTGAGCCCACCTGGCCTGCACAGTCACTGCCCAATCTGACAAGGGCACATCAATGAATGTACAGAGTTAAACATATGGGTTCTCTGCTAGACTATCCATCAAAGAGCCATCTCAGACCTGTAGATTGCACACAACAGGCCTTGTGAGAAGGGAGTGAGATTGAGATCATGTCCCTAAATGTGACTTCCACGACACAGTGAGCCATTCACAGGGCAAGGACATTGAGGGCTGCACAGTGGTTGGACACAGTGAATCTGCCCCGAAACATAATTTCAAATGTAATGTATGTCTTGCTCACCCACAAACTGGATAGTAGATGTGGGCAACCCTACACATAGCTTTCTGTGCTGGCATCCCACATGTGTATGAGATGGGCAGGTACTGTGTCCACCCTCATAGCTGCATGCATTTTCGTATGATTCTCCCATACTAATGTACTATGTGAGATGCTGTATTGTCTCTGCTAGACAGATCTGTGAAGTAGTGCTGAGTTAGTATCATGCTCCTGTACTGAGCGATAGTGGTACATAACCCTGTGTCACAGATTTTTTTCCTCCTCTTGTCTCCCATGCCTGCAACTCAAAGTCCACCAGCGTAAGGCCGTGTGGGGGTCCATTGCACGAAAGGTGCAGGCTCTAGGTGTCTCCAACCGACGGCGCACACACTGTCACAAGAGGTGGGATGACATCTGCCAGCTGAGCAAAAACATGGCAGAGATGACGCTGGGGCTGCTCCCTCGGACTGGAAGGTTGGCGCACAGGAGCATGACACCACTAATGCCTGCATCTTAGCTATGACACAGCCTGAGCTGGATGCATGTTTGAAGGAGCATCAGCAGCAAGCTGAGGGTGAGTATTCTGGTATGGGTGACTTTGGTTGTGAGTGACGGCATGTATCCCAAGACTGAGCCAGTGTTGGGCTCTGTGATATTGCTAGTGTGATGCAATGGCTTGTAAGTGGCCTCTGTTAGGTGCAGCTGTCATGCATTTTCCCTACCTGTACTTTCTCATGCCATTGGAGTAATGGCCCTTGACATTGCATTCCGAGTTGTGGCCTTCTGGCATCGTCTGCATTGGGGTAGTCAGGGACATCCCATGGAAGGGAGCGGCAGTGTGCATCCTCTGACTGTGCTTTCATCAATGTGTGCATTGCCCGACGTCAGAATTCTGAGGACTATACATCTGACACCAATGTGCAACTGTAGTTGTGCCCCAAAGTACGACATGGTGGATGGCATGAGCTCATGGCCATTGTGGACTGATATGTTGGAGTCTGTATCTGTGTTGTCCCCTTCTGCTGCTTCCAGATGTGACCGTGGCAACATGTTGGGAGGTACATCTTTTCCCCCCTAAGGGCCCTAGGTGTGCTCAGAGGGATCTGTGTGTCTGGTTACATTGAGCCACCAGCAAGCTATTTGGCTGTGTGGGCATCACATGGGCCACGTATGCCAAGTATGCATGATGACACGCAAAAAATCGAGTTTTGAATTGAGGTTGCACGGTGTTACTGCTCAGGGTGGTGTGCAACAAGGGGATTTCATCATCTTGTTTCGTGCTTTGTGTTGATGCCACAGAAGTGACCCTACGTCTCTGTCTCTTGCAGAATCTACTGTGGCCACAGAAGGACAGGGGACTGACACCAGTAGTGAGGCATCAAGCACGACTGCTACCCATGAGCACACTGACACTGATGTGACCAGCGCCTCGGAGGGGGACAGGAGTCTGCTTGAGGAATCAAATCCAGAGATACCAACCTCATCGGACGCAAGCGGTGACACATCTATGTTGGCGGGCATAGGGTGCGGGAACTCTGCCTCCTCTTCCACCACACAGCGTCCAGTGCCCACCCTCCCAGCTACTTCCACTAGTGCTGCCCGTGTTCGCACGAGTAAGAAGGGAAGAGTGTCCTTCACCCCAGGCACCGCTGCCCTTGACCCGGTATTCCCTGCTGCCATCAGTGTTGAGTCAAGGACCTTTTGCGCCAGCTGTGTGTGGGCCAGACCACTCTCCTCAACGCCTTCCTAGACCACGACAAAAAGTTAACACAGGTAGTTGCTTTCATGGAGGGCATTCATTCAGACGTGGGTTGTCCTCCGCAGTGACGGCAGCCATTCAGCTGGCACAGACTCAAGAGTCCAGCTCCAGTCCCTTTGGCAACCCTCCTGCCAGTGGCTACAACTGACAATAGTGACCACACACCAGACAACCGGCTCAAGATACAGCACACGCAGCACTCAACAGCAGCAGCCCAAGCGGGCCAGAGTACAGACACCATCCCCCCAAAAAACCAAAGCCACCCCAGAGCGCAAAGGCAAAAGCCCTTCAGGCGACACTCTGGGGCATAAAGCCAAGAAGCAGGCCTCAGGCTCACATGCCTCAGAGGCATCCCCAGCCAAGGACTCTCCTGTCCCAAAAGCGTCTCGCAAAGAAAAGCAGTCCGCTCCCGTTCCTGCTGTGAGGCTGGTGCCAGATAAGGGTTTACAGAAAAAGCCCACTAAGGCAGATTCACCCACAACCTCATCTCCCATCCACAGCCCTGTGAAGCAGGGGAAGGAGGTCAGTGTATGGGGTTCACCTGGTCAACAGGTGAGGGGGGAGAAAAGGCAAGGCCAGGCCAAGCGTACCTCGGGATCCAGCAGGTCCCCAGAGGGAGGGCCACCGGCTGCACCTGGTGCAGCTTTGGTGGAGAGTGTGCCTGTTGTGGCCGCAACACCTACCACTCCTCCCAAGAACAAACCTTCATTTAGACTCCCCAAGAAGTGGAAAGGCACCCCTCCACATTCTCCCTCCCACACTGTGTCTCACAGCAGCCTGACTCCACCTCCACGTGCTACCACACCACCTGGTCCAAGCAGCCCTCCGGCTTCCAAAGCCATTGATGCCTCTACCTCAGCTGGGCCTCTCTCACCCAGGTCCAGTCTTCAACTGGCCCCGACACTCAGCCACCTCACACTCCGACTAACAGCCAAGTCTGAGCCAAAGTCCCCCTGACACACCTTTCTCTCTCACAGAGGTGCCTGGACTGCCCATTGTTATCCCCCTAACTGTGTTGCTGACCATGACAGTGTACAGTCTCACCCATTCCCTGTGCAGGATTTAATGCACCCATGTGCCTACTCTGCACTTTGGACTGGCCACTGGCCTTGATGTTCATTGCTGTGTTTGCCAATTCCCTGTGCAGCTTCTCATGTACCTACTCTGCACTTAGGACTGGCCACTGGCCTTGCTGTGTTTGCCCATTCCCTGTGTAGGATCTCATGTACCTACTCTGCACTTTGGACTGGCCACTGGCCTTGATGTTCATTGCTGTGTTTGCCCATTCCCTGTGCAGCTTCACATGTACCTATTCTGCACTTTGTACTGGCCACTGGTCTTGCTCTTGCCTACTTTTGATGCCCATCTGTGTAATATGTGAATAAAGACAGTTACTCCTGTTGTCTGCTTTGTCAGTGTCCTTGCTAAATAAAGGGTTTTATGTGTGGGTATGCTTTAATGTGACATGTTGGAAGGCGGACCCAGAGGAGTCGGCGAGACCACCAAGGGGGGGGGCCCTCACACTGTACGAAGTAGCCGAGCGCTGCCGAGAAGTCTCCTGGGAGATCCTTCTCCTATCACGTACTAGCACAGTAACACCACCACACAGGACTCAAGGAGGTTGTCTCAAGACAAGCAATTCTTTATCAGCAATAAAAAGGTTACGAGGTCAATATTTACACGAAGGGATCGAGGGATCCACCAAAAGTCTCAGTGTCTCTTTGGAAGGGTAGGGGTAGCGGGACAGTCTTTGGCAGGAGTGCGGTACGAGGGTACCTGGGGCCCAGTTCTTATCCTCAAGCTGGAGGACCTCCGGATCTCGGAGGGGTCGAGCCGCGACGGCGTCAGCAGGGCTCCGGCGTACAGTTCGTGGAGAGCCGCGATCCAATCAGCAGGGCTCTCAAGATGGTTTCTGCTCAGCTCGAGCCGCGACGTCGTCAGCAGGGCTCCGAGGGAGGTTTCAGCGAGGGTGGGCCGCGACAGCGTCAGCAGGGCTCCGATGTTCCAGGTGGCTTCAAAGTGTTCACAAGAAGGAGCCGCGACGCAGTCAGCAGGGCTCGTGATGGTTCCGACAAGAGTTCTTCTCCGTGGGGTCAGCCGCGATTCAATCAGCAGGGCTCTCGACTCCGGGATACAACTGCCGATCTGTGGCGGGGTCGCCCCAGATATAGGTCTGGAGCCCTTTGATGTCCGGACCCAGGCGCCCGGGGGGGGCGGAGAGGCCGGGTGGAGGTGGCCAGACGCCCAGCAGGAGAGGCGCCAGGCCCAAGGGAGTTGCAGGGCGATCACACCTCGAGAGGGGAGGACAGTTGGGGGTCCCATCGATACTGTCCTCCGCCGGGGGCGATGAATGGTTCCTGCGGCACCCCCTGGCCAGTTCGTGGTGCCCCGATGTCGGGGCTTCTGAGGAAATATGAATTTCGTGATCAGTTATGTCCCCTATCGTAGACCCCAACGGCTCCATGTGCATGCTATAAGTACATGTATGTTCCCTCCTGCTCCACTTTTGAAGACGCAAATATATGTGCGTCCACCGTCAACATGTCCTCTTTCAGATCCGCCATGAATGGGTCAGATATTCCATTCCTAAGTATGAAAGGCCACCGACTTTATATGGTTCACTTTCCACATTTTACAGATTCAGGCGAGTAGGCCCGAATTCTGTCATCAAGCCTTTTCCTGCCTTCTGCTTCTGAAAGCTCCAGTCTGAGCCTGCATCTGGGACCATGAACTTTGTCTTACTCCCTGCGCGGCTAACGGTGCCTGATCCAGCCTGTCGCCTGCCAAAAACCTGTATTTCACCTTCGAGATTATCTCCTTCGCTCCTCATCCGATGCATTCCTGTCTAGTAGTTTAGGTAAACATTCTTCCAGCTCCCGTGCAAAGGGCCAGGCCTCGCTGCCCTCATGCAAATAATTCATAGCCCCGTTACCATGGAATATTCCTACCCCCTCGCATCTAGTGTAGACACTTAGACGCTTGTACACGCACTAACAGTCAGTATAGTCAGTATAGAATAAGATTCTATCCTAAGAGACCTCTCTTTTTGGATAACACAGTTCTTTAAACATAGGATATTAGATATGATTCGGGATTAGGTTGACATAACCCCAGACTTCTGTCTCCACATGTAGAGCTAAATGTCAAGTCCCCTTCACCCTCTCGTTGCACGTCAATCACACGTCATGCGGCTGCGCGCGCATCTCTGCCAACTATTTCTGCTGACATTGCAGGATTCTCTTATGGATCCACCCACTTATGACATCATGTATGATGACGTTTATTAAGTTACGCCCTCTATTAGCTACGTATGCACCTTTTATCAGCTGTTACGCCTCTTGCATCTGTTTTACTGTAATGTATTTTCTATAAAACTGCCTGTCAATAATATATGTTCCTTCCTTCCTGAACTTTCGTGGTGATGGAACAGAAGGCCCACAATTCGAATTGTCTTCCTTTGTATAGGAATAAAGCATTTTAAAACCTCTAATACCACGGATTCTGCCTCTTATATTTACTGAGTTATTCTTGATAGACTTTACCACATAAAAAATAGTACCGGTAACGAAATATTTACCACACTTCGCTGGGGTCGAGGCCGGATTGAGCGGGGTCGTGCTGGCTGGCGCACAGAGTCACGTGGATGCCAACAAGATGGCGGAGCCACGAGAGGTATGCGACCTCGTGCAGCTCAGGATGAAGGGCCTCGGTGCAGTTCAGAAGGGTGGCCCGTGAAGGCCGGGGCGGGGAACGGGCACAATCCCCGGGGGTAAGGACCACGCCACGAGGCCGGGTCCAACAGGCGTCCCCCCCAGCCGAAGGCATGGAGAGTCACCCATCTCCTTGGGGATTCTCCTCGTCAAGGCGGAAGAAGCGGGACAGGCCGTCGGCGTTGGCGTGGTCATTGCCGGGCCGGTGTTCAACGTCAAAGTCCATCCCTTGTAGCGAGATGGACCATCGCAGCAGCTTGGGGTTCTCGCCCCGCATTTGCATTAACCACCGCAGGGGCCGGTGGTCGGTCTGGACCTGGAAGTGGGTACCGAAGAGGTAGGGCCGGAGCTTCTTGAGGGCCCACACTACAGCGAATGCCTCACGCTCAATGGTGCTCCATCGTTGCTCCCGGGCAGTAGCCGTCGGCTGATGAAGGCCACTGGTCGGTCGAGCCCCTTTTCATCGGCCTGGGACAGGACGGCCCCGATCCCATACTCGGAGGCGTCCGTCTGCACCACGAACTCCTTATTGTAGTCAGGGGCCTGCAGCACCGGGGCAGTACACATGGCTGTCTTTAGGGTGTCGAAGGCTGCTTGGCAGCGGGGTGTCCAGTGCACCTTCTTGGGCTGCTTTTTGGACGTTAGCTCTGTGAGGGGGCCAACAATGCTCCCATAGTCCCGGATAAACCGCCGGTAGTATCCGGTGAGACCCAGGAAGGCCCGGACAGCGGTCTGAGTAGTGGGGGGTTCCCAGGCCTGGATGGCATCTATTTTCGGTTGGAGAGGGGCCACCTGCCCGCTCCCTACTTGATGGCCCAGGTAGGTCACGGATCCGTGGCCGATCTGGCATTTGCTGGCCTTGATTGTGAGCCCGGCCCGCTGGAGGGCGGCCAGGACGGCTTTAATGTGAAGGAGGTGCTCTGCCCAGTTGTTGCTGTACACGGCAATGTCATCTAGGTAGGCCGCGCTGAAGGCCTCAAGCCCGGCCAAAACCTTGTTCACCAGTCTTTGGAAAGTGGCCGGGGCGTTCTTCATTCCGAAGGGCATCACCCGAAAGTGGTAATGCCCATCCGGGGTCGAAAAGGCGGATCTTTCTTGGGCGCCGGGGGTGAGCTGGATCTGCCAGTACCCGGCGGTGAGGTCCAGCGTGCTCAAGTAGCGAGCGGCCCCTAAGCGGTCGATGAGTTCGTCGGCCCGGGGTATAGGGTGGGCGTCCGTCTTGGTCACTGCATTCAGGGCTCGGTAGTCCACGCAGAATCGTAACTCCGGGGGGTGGCCGGGAGCTGCGGCCTTTGGCACCAGGACGACAGGGCTGGCCCACGGGCTGTCGGAGGGTTCGATGACCCCCAGGGCTAGCATCTTCGTTACTTCGGCCTGGATGCATGCCCGCACTCGGTCGGGTACCCGGTAGGCTCTGTGTCGCACGGGGGGCTCTCCCCGGTGTCGACGTCGTGGACGCACCAGTGGGTCACCCCCGGGGTGAGGGAGAAGAGGGCTGCGTAGTCCTGCAGCAGTTGCTGGCAGTCGTTGCGCTGTTCCGGAGTCAGGGAAGAGGCGAGTTGGACACCTTTGATTGATCCATCATGGACGTTGGACTGCAAGAGGTCGGGCAGGGGCTCGGAGTCGTCCTCGCCCCCCTCGTCGGTCGCCAGTAGCAGGCTCAGTTCGGTCCGGGCAAAGTGGGGTTTTAGCCTGTTAGCATGTAGGACCCGGAGGGGGTTCCGGGGGGACTCCAGGTCGACCAGGTAGGTGACGGGACTTTTCCTCTCCACCACCTTGAAGGGCCCGGTCCACTTGTCCTGGAGGGCGCCGGGTTCAACCGGGGCCATGACCCATACTTTCTGACCTGGCTCGAATTCTATGGTAGAGGAGTTCCGATCGTACCACCGCTTCATGTCCTCCTGGCTGGCCTCGAGATTGGCTTCGGCCATGGCTCGGAACTTGCGGGTCTGGTTTCGGAGGGTCAGGAGGTATCGGTAGACGTCAGGAGGGGCGCCTTGGGGCTTCGTCTCCCAGCCCTCCTTGACCAGGCTGAGCGGTCCGCGGACCGGGTGTCCGTACAATAGTTCAAACGGGCTGAACCCCAGGGACTTCTGCGGGACCTCCCGATAGGCAAACAGGAGGCACGGCAGCAGGACATCCCATCTCCGCCTGAGGGGCTCTTCCAGGCCCTGGATCATTCCCTTTAGTGTTCTGTTGAACCGCTCAACCAGTCCGTTCCCCTGAGGGTGATAGGGGGTCGTGAACTTGTATGTGACCCCGCACTGCTGCCACAAGGACCGCATGTACCTGGAAATAAAGTTCGTGCCTCTGTCGCTCACCACTTCGCTGGGAAATCCCACTCTGGAGAAGATCCCCATTAAGGCCCGGCCTACCACGGGGGCCGTTATAGTTCTTAGCGGGACCGCCTCCGGGTACCTGGTGGCGTGGTCCACGAGGACCAGGATGAAGCGGTGGCCCAGGGAGGTCTGGGGGTCCAGGGGCCCCACGATATCGATTCCGACCCGTTCGAACGGGGTGCTGACGGCTGGAAAGGGTTGGAGGGGGGCCTTGACCCGACCCCCCGTCTTCCCGCTGGCTTGGCAGGTCTGGCAGGACCGGCAGTGGTTGTCCACGTCTCTCCGCATCCGGGGCCAGTAGAAGTGGGTCACCAGACGGCTGTACGTTTTGTCTTGCCCCAAGTGTCCGGCGAGGGGCACATCATGTGCCAGGTTGAGCAGGAACTCCCGGAAGCGGAGGGGAACCACCAACACTCGGCTGGCCCCGAGTTCTGCCACTTTTTGCTCACTCTATAGCAGGCCCTCGGCCCACTAGACCCAGTGGGTGCCGGTCTGGTCCCCGTTGGTTTGGGCGGACGCTTGCTGGCGGACCCCTTCGAGAGTGGGGCAGGACTGCTGCTCTTGTTGGAACTGCTCCCGGGTGGGGCCCCCTTCGTGTCGCCATTGTGTCAGCTCTGGTAGGGCACACGGGGAAACCATCTCCTCGGGGAGGATTCACTAGGTCCAGGGTCGGTGTCCGCCTCCCCCTCGCTGCTGGCGGGAGGGGGTGCGAGCCCCTCGGGCTGGGCAGCCCCGGAGGCCGAGGATGAGCGGGGGGCCCGGGCGGTCATGGACCGGGTGATGGCGCAGGCCCAGTCAGATAGTCCCAGCATTCGGAGGTGCTCTCGTCGCTCTACTTGAGCCCAGGGGGAACTCTCCAAGTCGTTCCCCAGGAGGCAGTCGACGGGGGCGTCGTCGCGTACCGTCACCTTCAGCAGGCCCGTCACCCCTCCCCACTCGAAGGGGACCAGGGCCATCTGGCACAGGCTTTCGCGGTTGTCGGCCGTCCGGACGGGGCACAGCACATTCGGTAGGATCTGTTCGGGGGTCACCAGGTGGCAGCGGACAGCGGTGACACTGGCGCCGGTGTCACGAAGGGCTTCGGCCCGTTGTCCATTGACCGTGACCTGCTGCCGGTACTTCTGGGTGTTGCTTGGGATGGGGGTGCAGGGCACCATTTCTCTGCTACCCAGGCAGACCAGGGACATGGCTGCCGGCTCCCATTCAGTGGTCCCTCGGTCGAGGGTCTCCTCTTCCTCTTCTCCTCCTCCCAGGGCGGCGGCCGCCAGCTGTCGGGGCGGGGGCCCGCCGGCCCCGTTTCTTCGGTTCAGGGGGCAGACCGGATCGCTGGCATAGTGTCCGGTTTGTTGGCAGCTGTAGCACGTTACTGGTGGCCGTGGTCCGGATCTGGCCAGGGGCGCCCCCCTTCGGGCTAGGCTCGGGGAGAGTTGTTGCTGCGGTGGCCCTTGAGGGGGGCTCCTGGGGGCCCCGGCGGGAGGGTCTCAGTTCCTGTTCGGCCCTCCCCCTCCACCGCGTTGGCGGGGGGGTCCGGTGGGGTTCCTCTGGTACTCCCCCATTGAGTTCCGGGGGACCCGGGAGTTGACCCATCGATCGGCCTCGACGGCGAGTTTTCGCGGGTCGGTCATTTTGCTGTCGAGGAGGTGCTGTCTCAGTTCCACGAAGCAATTGTTGGAGAGATGTTCCCACACGATGAGGTCGACCAGCTGCCCGTAGGTGGTTACTTTGCTACCTTTGATCCATCCTTCTAGGGCCCGACTGAAAAAGTCCACATACTCCACCCAGGTGGTACCCGGGATTTTCTTGCAGTCTCTGAACCGCTGGCGGTACATTTCCGCGGTTAGCCCGTAGCGGGTGAGCAGGGCCTCCTTCATGTGATCGTAGGAGGTCATCACCTCCTTCGGCAGCTGGAGCAGTGTGTCTCGACCCTCACTCAGGAACCGCCCCCACAGGCCCGCGCCCCAGTCTTTTCGGGGCACCCGATGAGAGGTCATGGCCACCTCGTAGGCCTTGAACCATTGTTGGATGTCGTCATTCTTGTAGTACTCCTTGACGAACTCTTTCGGGATATGTACCTTGGTCTCGGAAGGCGGTAGAGTGTCTCTAGTACTGGGGGCGTTGGTCCCTCCGTTCTTGGCCTTGATTTCGAGCTCCTTGAGACTGCGCTCGTGCTCTAGGGCCAGTTTCTTTTCCGCCAGCTGGAGTTCGCCGTCCAGCCGCAGTCGTGCGAGCTCTAGCTCGTGGTTCCGGACCTTCTCCCGCTCTCGTATTTCTTCTTCGGAGAGGCCGGTTTCTAGGCTCTTTCTTCCTCCGGTTGCCGGAGTCAGTGCGGTTGATGTGGTCTCAGTCAGGGGCAAGGGACCCTCTTCCTGGGAGGGGCCCGCCCCGGCCTCCAGCCATGTCCTCAGAGCTTTCTGCATCTCCTCTTTGGTACCTAGGCCGGTGGTTGCAATGCCTTTGTCTTTGCAGAACTGTTTTAACTCTTTGTGCGTATATTCTTCCAGCCGTTCGGGCTGGAACTCCATTGTCGCGTTGTTTTCCTGGCTGCTCATGGTTACTGTTCGTTTGGATGGGTAGCTAGTGGGTACTGGCTGGTACGTACTGCGTTCGGCTCGGATCCCGTTGCTGGCCACCCAATGTTGGAAGGCGGACCCCGAGGAGTCGGCGAGACCACCAAGGGGGGGGGCCCTCACACTGTACGAAGTAGCCGAGCGCTGCCGAGAAGTCTCCTGAGAGATCCTTCTCCTATCACGTACTAGCACAGTACCACCACCACACAGGACTCAAGGAGGTTGTCTCAAGACAAGCAATTCTTTATCAGCAATAAAAAGGTTACAAGGTCAATATTTACACGAAGGGATCGAGGGATCCACCAAAAGTCTCAGTGTCTCTTTGGAAGGGTAGGGGTAGCGGGACAGTCTTTGGCAGGAGTGCGGTACGAGGGTACCTGGGGCCCAGTTCTTATCCTCAAGCTGGAGGACCTCCGGATCTCGGAGGGGTCGAGCCGCGACGGCGTCAGCAGGGCTCCGGCGTACAGTTCGTGGAGAGCCGCGATCCAATCAGCAGGGCTCTCAAGATGGTTTCTGCTCAGCTCGAGCCGCGACGTCGTCAGCAGGGCTCCGAGGGAGGTTTCAGCGAGGGTGGGCCGCGACAGCGTCAGCAGGGCTCCGATGTTCCAGGTGGCTTCAAAGTGTTCACAAGAAGGAGCCGCGACGCAGTCAGCAGGGCTCGTGATGGTTCCGACAAGAGTTCTTCTCCGTGGGGTCAGCGGCGATTCAATCAGCAGGGCTCTCGACTCCGGGATACAACTGCCGATCTGTGGCGGGGTCGCCCCAGATATAGGTCTGGAGCCCTTTGATGTCCGGACCCAGGCGCCCGGGGGGGCGGAGAGGCCGGGTGGAGGTGGCCAGACGCCCAGCAGGAGAGGCGCCAGGCCCAAGGGAGTTGCAGGGCGATCACACCTCGAGAGGGGAGGACAGTTGGGGGTCCCATCGATACTGTCCTCCGCCGGGGGCGATGAATGGTTCCTGTGGCACCCCCTGGCCAGTTCGTGGTGCCCCCGATGTCGGGGCTTCGCTGGGGTCGAGGCCGGATTGAGCGGGGTCGTGCTGGCTGGCGCACAGAGTCACGTGGATGCCAACAAGATGGCGGAGCCACGAGAGGTATGCGACCTCGTGCAGCTCAGGATGAAGGGCCTGGGTGCAGTTCAGAAGGGTGGCCCGTGAAGGCCGGGGCGGGGAACGGGCACAATCCCCGGGGGTAAGGACCACGCCACGAGGCCGGGTCCAACATGACACATGCTCTGTATGCCTCTTTAACATTGCCAATGGCTGATTTAACTTTTTCAGGGTTTTGCAGAGGTGTCAGGCACTTACGTTCTTATTGACTCTGAGGCTTGGGGGTGCAATGATGGTGGTTTGTGATGAACTACTGTTATCCTAATCAATCTATGGTGATGTTAGCTAAATTGTATGCATGGCATGTTGGGATGCACTGCCAGCACAGAGTGGGATTCTATCCACAGTATTGCAGGCAGGCTGGCCAGGGTCCATCACGTATGTGTGATCTTCCTTGATCCCAGCAGTGTTGGTGCATGGTCATCTTGTGAGGGCCAGTCATCACAGTCACATGGGTAGATTTCAATGTGTGCACTTGTGAAGTCATGAAGTGTGCAGTGTGAAGGGGGTGACTTTGTCAGTTGTGTTGATGTGTGTGTGTGCCCCTGCGATGGAAACTGCACACGTGTCAACCTGGATTTCAGTGCCTGTAAGTTGGATTTGTCAGCCCTGTGCTTGTGTGCACATGTGGGAGTTGTAGTTTGTGCACTGTGCAGTGTGTTGGTGTGTCCTTGCATTTATGGGGGAACACCTACTTGTTGTTGGTGCCAGTTGTGAGTATGCAGAGTGTCTGACTGGTAAGTCAGTGTTGTGTTGATCAGCCATGTGTCTTCATACTGTTTGTGCTCACTGTGCAGACCTGCTCAGACACACTGACATTGTTTTCTCATGCATTGCTGTCACTTGAGGCATTTCTTGCTCCAGTATGGCATGTGAGATGTGGAGTTATAACATCCCCTATCTATGCTTCTGATGCCTACCCGTTGTGAGTGAGCACTCCATCTATTTGTGTATGGTGCACTCCAGAAATGTCCACTACTGACGTACACACCACTTCACTCTCATGTCAGCTGTCCCCTTGGGTAGACAGTGTGTGTGCCTCCCCACCACTTTATTTGTTACCCTATGCTTTGTGGTGCTGATCTGTGCACAGCACCAATGTGCCACTCAGGACAGTTTCCCAATTGGTTATATGTGATTTTCTTGTACTGTTTTGCAGTCATGGTTGCTCATATGCAGTTCAACTGTTTGTGCTGCACAGTCCTCAGGTCATGTTGGTTTCACCTGGGTGTCCCAGACTTGTGCATCTGTGAGTGACGGGTGAGCTGTATGTGTGCTATGGTGATTTTTGTTGTGGGGGTTCATGGTGTGGCACTCAGATCTGTGTGGAACTGGTATGTTTGGTGTGCACACACTGCTTGTTGTGCATGCAGTGCTGTGAGTGCATGTTGCCTTGTAATTGCCTGATGTGCATCACCGGATGTACAGCTGTGTTTGCAATGTGATGGATTGGCATGTGCATCTGTTGTGTGTTTGATGTGGATGTGTGCAGTGTTTGGCCTGTGTTGTTACAGCTGACAGATGATCTGTATGTGATGTTCTATTTGCATGTCATTGTGTGTGATTTATTTGTGCATTGTGATACATTCAGATGTGTGTTGCAAGTGTAGTGTGCATTACTTGTGTGTCTGTCACAAGCACGCATGTCTATTCTTGTTCCTGGGCTTGTTTTGAGTGCACCTTGGTATTTTCTCCTCTTATTTGAACTGTCACTTGTCAGGATTTTGCATGTGCATGCATGTGGTACACTATTACACCATGTTGACTTGATGGGTGGTGTGGTATGTCGGTCTGTGTTTCTTATTGGCCCATTGCTCCCAGTTTGTGTCCATGATTGTTTTGAAATGGTGCGCTTCTTGTCTGTGATGGGGTATGGTGTCTGTGCATTGTTCCCGAGTGGTGATGTTGTGTACTCCTGTTCTGTCTGGGCTTCCACTGTTTTACTGCACAGGTCTGGGCTTGTTACACTTCTGTGTATGTTGTTAGTGAGTTTTGTGTTTGGCTGTTTGTGTGCCAGCATTGGCTCAGGCATCCCTGAGTGTGTGTGTGTGTGATGTTTGTGGATGCCACCCAGGGAGTGTGATTGTTTGTTTGTGTATTCACAAGACATTATTGGCACCATTCTGTGTGTTTGACACTGGTGTTGAGTGTTGCAGGTGTGAGGTGGGTGGGGGAGGGGTATGTGTGAAGGATCCAACTTGTGTTTGACAGTCATGGAGTGTGACAATGGGCCCTCTGTGTTTTGCTGATGACATAAACAGGTCAAGTTGCTGGATACAGATGTGTGGGTGATCACTGTTTGACTTCAGACACTTCCTATCATCCCTGTGCCTATGCATGGGTTGCCTTGCTGTCTCCCATAGTTGTTGCACAGAGGTGACTGTGGTTTAATTTCACTCACTGTGCCATTCATGTGTGATTTGATGGGCTAAGGGTGTTATATGTTACTTCTCTTGCATGTAATGTACACTTGCTTTGTGGCTAGCTCCTTGGCTGTCCATTAGGGTCCACCTCACTTTAGCTTTGCCCATTTCTTGTCCTCCATTGCTGCTGACATCTGGCTTGTGTATGTGGCTGTGTGTCAGTGTGGGGTGTGTCTAGTTGAGTGATTGTTCATATTCATTGTGAGTGTTCATTTTGTGATTGGACTCAGTTTAACATGAGTGCAGTGTGGGTTTATATTGTGACACTGCGCTCCTTCCCTTTGCAGACTTGCAGGCCGCATATGACCTGCCAGAGGGACATTTCCTGAAGCACAGGGCCCTAACACGTAGAATAAGAGCACACTGGAAGACTGGGGACACTGAGCCGCGAGTGCTGGCGGAGTGCAGGTATGTGGCGTTATCAGCAGGAAGGATCAAGACGGTGTCCTGTCTATATAAGGCAATACGGTGGGACATGCAACAGCCGCTAGAGCGCTTGCGAACACAATGGGAGGGGGACATTGGCAAACCAATACCTTAAAAAGACTGGGACAAAATCCTAGAACGCACCCCGAAAATATCTCGGAACGCGCGCTTCAAGCTAATTAACTACTATGTGCTGCCTAGGACATACTTGACGCCAGTTCGCATTCGACGGTACTTTGGTGCGCATTCTGCAGCTTGCCCCAGGTGTGGGGAGAGGGAGGCGCACATACTCCATATGTTCTGGAGCTGTCCCACACTGCTACCATTCTGGGGGGCAATCAGACAGACAATCAGTGACCTGATTGACAAAGAACTCCTGCAGACCCCAGAACACTTCCTTATAGGGTGGTTCCCTCACATGGCCAGGAACAGAGTGACAGGGAAGTTTCAGGACCTTGCCTATATTTTAGCTAAACGAGAGATAGCCAGGAACTGGAAGGCGCCGGGCGGGCCCAGACTCGCCACTTGGAGAAGAGAGCTCGAAAGATGGATGGTGGCGGAAGGGAGACTGTTACTCCGAGAGGCCAGCAGGGGAATAGGCAAAATGACAAGGGCCAGAGCCTGGGAGGATCTTGTGGGGGGAACTAGTGGCAGCTGACGCAGACGCTAGCAGCGAAGGGACTGCTTCGAGAGTGGTAACACCGGACCCAGAAGACGGGCACTTAGAGCAACCTGTTCCACACACACATGAGAGAAACAGCACGGCACTAACTACTTTCCAGGGCCCTTAAAACTGCTCATCTCTTTGGACATATTTCCGGGTTTTACCTATTAGCAAGCAACTCAAGGGGGGAGGGTGTTAGTTTGTCATGAAATGGTTTTGGGGGAAAATGCACCACAATTGCACCAGTACAAATGTACCTGCACATGTATGGAATGCTATAGCATAAATGCCAATAAAATAATGGTTATTAAAAAAAATAGTGCAGTGTGGGTGTGGTGTGAGGGTTGCTCTGGTCTTGAGCTTATATGCTGTGTGTTCCTCGGCAGCCCCACCTGCTGAGACGGTCTCCCTGGTTGTTTGGTGTGTGGTGCAGGGTGTGGTTCACCTGGCTGGTTATTGTGCATGGGGGGAGTATAGGAGGATCACACTGCATGTCCATTAATGGGTGTGGGGGGTGGAGGTGTGGCCCTATGATCTTTGTGGACTGCCCATGCCTGGCGCTGGCCCTACCTTCTACATTGTGCGCATCTTTTCCCGCTGCAGTGACGCGACCGGGACATTGCATTGATATCGCGGTTGATGGATGACCTGGATGCGGAGGGGTGATTTAGTGACAGGTAGGACATGTGTGGGTACACTTGTGAATGTGTTCCTGCCCCCACCAGGGAGTCTGGTGTGGACAGGAACCGTATATCTGGCCAGGAGTTGTGTTGTTGTTGTGTGCAGAATTGTGTGATTGCGTACCTGCGTCGCCGTCCGCGACGGTGTATAACTTGCTGGTATTGTATCAGGTACAGCACCGGGAAGATGTGTAGAGCTAGATCCATTGCGGTCAGGACCGGGTGAAGGGGACCGGGAATCTGGTTTCGCGCTCCTCTGTCGTGCTTCCGTCGTCTCTGGTTGGGCGGTTTCTCTGCTGCGGTGTGACTGGCTGTTTGGGGCATCCTGATTTGTACGGCGGTTGGGCCGTCATTCCGTACGGCGGTGGGTCTCTAATGGCTCCCACCGCGGCGGTGGCAGGTGCATTTTTATGGTGTTTCACGTCACACCCCGGCGAACGGGAAATGGGCTATGTTTGCCCATACTAATTTGGCGGGCGTGAGGACCGCTGCTGGCGTGCGGAAAATGGCATTTTCCGCCAGCACTGCGGTGGTGCCTCCGCCCGCCATCCTAATGGGCCCCTAATGGTTTAAAACCCAAAAGCATGTTCATGGTTCCAGTCAGCCACAAAATAATCAAATTCTTTTGAGGTCATCACAAAGCACGAAATTCAAAACCTTTACAAAAACTAGAGGGCCAAACATTCGAACCTCACTAACAAAGAACAAGTAATTATTGATTGCATAGCTATGAATCTTGATATCATTTTTCACAAGGCTGACAAAGGAGGAGCACTGGTGAATATGGATACTTGTTTGTACAAAAACGAAATGTAAATGAACATGTTTTGGATACACAGACATGTGGTAGCTCAGCTGGCTATACGGTTTCTGATGATCCAATCCACAAGGACTGGAAAGGGAAAGAGCTTGCAAAAAAAAAACATTTTTACCCCCTAAGAAATAAGTCAATACAGATAAATACCCTAAAGGGTTTTAATGTCATTTCCACCTTCTTCTCTAAAAGGGAGACAGGATTAAGGACAAAGTGGCTGCCATGGAGAGTAAGTCCAAACCGCCCCCTGGATAAGTTGAGGTGGAAATAGAAAAGTTCACAACACGAAAGAGGAACCAGGAGCTGTTTTTATACAGGTCCTGCACACGTACTCACTCACAATACTAGTCTGTGTATAAATGATGTGCTGTTCCTTGGAGAGTGTAAAATGGTTCAGGTCTGGGGAATAACCTCCCTTTGGAGGAAGTGTCCTCACACATCCCGAAGGGTGTCATGCTTCATCATTTGGGCGTGCTCCTTGTCGGGCCAGTACTGCAATGCCCAACGGGCACCTGCGAAGGGGCTCTTTGGCAGAGTTTTTTTAGATAAAGCTGTTGGGCGTGTGAACTGTAGCGAGTAGTGTAGCAATGTGACAACGGTGAGTTACAATAGGTTTAGGAGACCCCACCCAAGGAGAAAAAGATCAACACACCGCGGACGGATGGATCGTAAATTTGACTGGAAGGTCTCTAGCCACTGACTGGAATGGGGGACAATCCACAAAAACTGGAAAATTAGATAACCTCTGTAGGTGTTGGCATCTTGAACTGAGGAGAGACTATTGAAACCTCTAAGGGACCAGCTGCCTGAAACGAGATATCAGGCCTGCGCAGGCAAGGGAAAAGGGAAATAGCGGTGGATGGTCACCAGCTGAGTATAAAATAACTTTATACATACGTCCCACATGGCAAACTGTCTGACCGTCATGGAGGGGGGGAGGGGAGCGTTGGCCTACTACTCCTCCAACATAGGGATGGGAGGTCCATGGGCACTCTGCACAGTTGCGGAGGCGGGCCAATCGACACTGTCATGCAGGGAGGCAGGGTGGAGGGAGGGGGGAGTTGTTGTTGGGGGGTTGCAAAGTTGTTCTTTTGTTTATGCTCAGCATCGATTTACATCAAAGTTGTTGCCTCCAGAGTCTACAGCACGGTCACAAACCTTAGTTACACAGGAGTTTGAGGAAGGTGGGGGTACCACACTAAAGTTTCAGCCCAGTCGCAGCAGTAGAAAGAGATTTCTGTTTCACCTTTGCCCGGGGAAACAGAGCCTGTGGAACTCCCTTAACACATCGCCACCAAATGGTATGCACCCATCAACGTGGCTAAGAAAACGGGAAGGGACCTAAAACTCCTCACATGGAATGTGAACGGGCTAGGATATAAACTCAAATGAAGTATGGTCCTCCAGCACTTAAAACACCAAGCACCTGACATAGCCCTAAGACAGGAGAGTCACCTTATTGGTAACACCAGCAAAGCCCTGAATCAATGGGGTTACCAGCTCATAATACATGCAGGTTTCACCCCTAGCTCCCGAGGAATAGGTATACTAATCCGCAAGAAATGCTCCTATATGGTCAGTAAAACATGGGTCGATGGACAGGGTAGGTTTGCAGCTGCCACTGGCACATAGGATGGGACACCTCTGAGCGTAATGTCAACATATATTCCCCCGCACTATACCAAACCACATTAACCGACCTAAGCACATTCATCCTGAACCTCCCATGTGGGATCCCTGGTGATAGGAGGCGGCTTTAACATAACGCTGGATGGTATGATGGATCGACGACCCCCACGTAGCGATTCTGGCACTGGGTCCAGTTTGGCAGGTTTTCTTTCGGCCCTCGGCCTAGTCGACATTTGGAGACAACTCAACCCTACTGCCCACCAGTTTACCTTTCACTAGGGGGCCCACAACAGTCAATCCTGTATAGACTACTTACTCACACACATCGAAAACGTCCATAGCTTTGTTGAGGCCCAGTGCTTGGTGAGGGTATCTACGACCACTCTCCAGTACTGGCCAGGATGGCAGTGGCTTCTCAGCCTAGGCGCTCAACCCTCATGATGATTAACCCATGGGCACTAAAAATTCCACATATAAAAAGAGAATTATTAAAAGAAACTGACCTATATTTTAGTGAAAACATTGGCACAGTGACATCCCCGCAATCTATATGGGGAGCATTTGGAGCTGTGCTGCAAAGGGGTATGCAGTTCCTAAAGTGAGAGGGGGAGAGACAGCTCTTTCTTCATGATGCCCTCACACACCCCGAAAGGTGTCATGCTTCATCATTGGGCTTTGCTCCTTGTCGGGCCGGCGCTGCAATGCTCGACAGGCTCACCGTAAACGGGCCTCTTTGCTGGAGATCTTTTTGAAGAAGCTGTAGGGTGCGTGCGGGTAAGAGGGCAAGGAAGGTGTAGTGCACATGAAGTGGATCTTAAAATAAGTCTGGATCAGTCCTGTTCATAAGCAATTTTAATGGTTTAGGTAGTTCCAGCCTAATTAAAAAGGGTGGACGCCCTATGAGGATATAATGTTCCTAATGGGCTGTCACAGTGTGTGGGGTCGACATGTTTCTTGCCTTGTCGCTCCTGACGAGTCGTGTGGCACTTCTTCAGGACCTACGTGGTGGTTTGGTGCACAACTAATAGATAGGCTCCTAGATTTTAGATGGGTTGCCTGACGAAGTTGGATCAGGTGGGGCCCTAGTAGATCTGTACTGGACGGTTAAAGACCTGTGGGGGCGAAGGAGAACAAGGGGGCAGGGGTCTTTCGAGCATTTGGAGCTGTCATTAAAAGGCAGAGCTCTGGCTCTAACGGTGGGGCACAAAAAAAGAACTGACAAAGCGAATAGAAAAACTCGGACAATATTTTAGAAGGCGAGAATAATCTAACCTAGGACGGTGAGGAGTCAATCAAACAAACATCAGAGGCCAAAATAAAGACTACAGACAGCTTCTCACAGAGGCAGCCAGATCCGGATAAAAGGTAATATACCACAAAATATACAAATACGGGGAGCGGACAGGCAAGTTATTGGCCTGGCTCAAGAGGAGGGAGTAGGTGTATAGATGGGTCTACAGACTGAGAGGAATTGAGGGTGAGGAGATAACCAACCCCCAAGACATTGCGGACATGTTCGCCACCTATTTCGAAGTGATCTATACATCCACTTCCATGTCTACTGCCCTTGATGCTGGAAACCTTCTAGCAACTATTCAAACCACAGGCCTCTCTCCTGAAGAGAGGGAGTCCCTCGAGGAAGACTTAACAGAAGAAGAGATACAAACAGTAATCCTAGATATGAGGACGGGCAAAATTATGGGACCTTAAGGGCTCCCAATCGAGTTCAAGCTCGTGGCTACTAAGCTGACAACCCACCTATCAAAAATGTACATGGATAGCTACCAAAAAGACCTCCTGCCAGTTGAGATCCGGTTAGCTACGATTGTGGTTGTCAGGTTCTGTGCCGGTGGTCTCGCTATCGGGCATCGAAGCGGCAAACTCTGGAACAAACTACATTACCCAGAACACTTAGCGCTGACGCGCCGTGCGTCAGGCAGCGTCAGAACCCGGAATAAGAATCCCGGATGCCGGGCCTCGCGGCCGAATTTTGAAGTTAGGTCCGTGACTCCTCTGGACGCCTCCTGGTGTTTCCCTGCAGCGGTAAGAGTGTCGGTGGACACAATTCAAGGACCGCTATTTCCCTGGCACCCGGAGACAAATTCTTTGGTGAGCATTGACTCACCTGTTGGTGGAGACCGGCAACTTCCGCGGTCTCGTGCAGGGGAGTGTTGGTGCCCGTAGTGGCGCTTGGGCGGCATGAATTCACCCTGTTGGTAGAAACCGAGCGCGGTTTCGAGCGGGATGATTGTAGCGCCCGCGAAGCAGGCTCATCTAACAACAGGTAACCCTGTATTGAGTGCGAAGGTAGCAGAGTGGAATGTCAGTGATACCTAAGCAGCTCCGATACTCAGAAGGGTGATTTTCTTACGTGACATTGAGTAATCGTGAGAGAGTGTGTGTGTGTCTCAAATAACATTGTGTCTTGGATACGCACCGTGCTCTCCCTTCAGTAGAGATTACCAAAGAACGAGACATTGCTAGTCGGAGCTTCCTGAGGGAGAGGTATCCTCAGGGGAGTATCCGCGAATATCCAACTGGAAGCTTACCGCTAATCATCTGTGTGAAGTAACACAGTTCAACAGCGACCAAGACTAGTTCGCTGTATTGGGAAGTGCAAAAAACATAGCGTTTACAGAATAAGGGTAAAAAGAGCACGTGAAGAAAACAAGTTGGCCATTTGTTAACACTTTCTATTTTACTACCTGCCACATTTCTATCATTAAGCAGCATCCTGCAATATTGCTTTTATTGCTTGTGTGTGTGTTACTTTGTTTCTCGTTGTTTGTGTTGTCTATTTTGGTACTGCACACAGTAGAGAGAGCGCCGAGGATACAACACGAACATAATCCTGATTAGGGTCCGGACTGGATCGAGCAGGACCTCTTTGGCGCGGCATTGCCCTACGGGCGTCTTGGCAACTCTCCTCCAATGTGCTGGGTTTCTCTTCTTTTCTTTTGCAGGTAGGAAAGGGTTACTAAGGGGGTTTTAGGGAGTATAGCGAGTAGTACTGACAAAAGGTGTTATATTCCTGATGCTTATGGTATTTCCTTGTCTCCCTCACAGGTCTCCCTCCCCGCTGTCCCTACCCTTTCCTCCCCCCGCTCAATTGCCCCAAAAGTCTGTGTATGACCTTGTGACCCAGACTCGGGCCAATTCAGAGGTGGGCCCCATTTAAGCATCGACACAGCCCGAGGAAACCGTAACGGAGAGCGCGACGACGCCCACGAATCAGTCTCCTCCTAGTTGTGTTGAGCTCGGGAATGGCCACCCTAGAGGATGTAGTTGCTGCCTTAGCGCTTGTACAAGCGGAACTGGTCACCTCACGCCAGGAAACAGCCGCATTACATACACGTGTAGATAGGATACAGAGAAACCCTTTTAACATGGGGGTGCATCTCAACCTACGCCGGTAGTGGTAGAAATGCCAGTTCAGATACCGTTAGCCCCCCCTGAGAGGTTTTATGGGGACATTAAGAAGGTCCAGGTGTTCCTCACTCAGGTGCTCCTTCATTTTAACTGCAAGCCCAAGATGTTTAACACGAACCAAGCTCGGGTAGCCTTTTTGATCTCCTACCTGGGTGGAGAGGCAGCGCAGTGGGCAGTTCCCATAGTACGAAGAGATGACCAGAAACTGTACGACTGGGATGAGTTCCGAGAATACTTCGAGAAAACCTTCGACAGGAGAGCAGAAACATTCTCCGTGGATCGTGATCTCTTGGAACTGCGACAAGGGAACACAGATCTCATCAGTTATTTGAATCGTTTCAGGAGGTTGGTAGCAGAAACAGACTGGCCGGAATCAAAGCAATCGGCTATCTTTTACCAGGGTCTCTCAGAAGAATTAAAAGATGTTTTGGCTCAGATAGATCCGCAGCCTCGCACGTGCACGGCTCTTATAGACCTCACGCTTCGGCTGGATCACCGACTTAGAGAACGCCGAGGTGAAAACAAAAGGAGAGCTAAAACTACCCCGTACGGAGAACGTGCGGCCTTGTCGGACAAACCGAACACCCAACCCGATCCGATGGAAATAGGAACAGAGCGAGCCTCACTCATGTTGAGTGAAAGGGATCATCGCCGCAAGCAAGGTCTCTGTCTTTATTGCGGGACGCGCGTGGGCGAAGCCTGGGCAAAGGGCGGGCCGTCTGTGGCCGTCAGGGGCCGGGCTGGGCCACCCTATTGACAGCCCCCCATTTACTCCAGCCACTGCTGCAAGGTACTGGACAAACGGGGAAAAAAAATAATAATAATATATCATTGGCTTGATAATTGTATATTGGTTCTGTAATCATACGTGTTTGGCTGTAGGATTTACATATCCATTAATCTATTCCCCTAAGCGTCCAGTGCTTCTCGCGCTTGTAGGGTGGCTATATTATAAATAGCGTGAGTATCCTACCCTGCTTGTTAAAATGAAAGGACATGGTAAAAATAGTAAAAATTCTAAGGCTACTACATCTCGCCCTATGACTAGGTGTCAGACAGCAACGACACAACCCCTCCCAAGTCTTACAGCCATCGATAAAATGCTCCAGAAAACTTTTGGTGTGGTGGCCACAGCTATAGAGAATACGGAGAGGCGACTATCAATTTCTCCTGCTAATCCACCCCCCCACTCTCTGGAGGATATTTCAATTGTTATTACTAATCCCCCTGATTTAAATTCTTCTCTTTTGTGTTCATTTGCCGAGTTGCCCTGTGCACAGCCAGTTTTAAATGAAACTAATGCTCTAGAGGCTGCCAAAACTCCACCACATCTTGTAGCCAATAAGGTGCCTGTAACCTACCCTGCTAGTAGGAAATCTAGGATTGGAAAAAGAAAAGTAACCAAAAAAACTATGCCCCAAATCGCTCCTATATCAGACGATGATGGTCCCCCCTCTTCTTTGTCCTTTACGGGGGCACCTCTTTGGGACCCATCTGTTACTAGATTTTCAGGCACATCTGGAACAGGTATTTGGCTCACATTTCAAATCTTTGTTATCTCGGTTGGACAGACTAGTATCTGCTGTTAACAACGCAGGACTAGGGAGAGTCCAATTGACTAGCCCATTAGGGAACCCCAGTACCAGTTCTGTCCCGAATTATCAATTCCCCCCTGCTAGCAAAAATATCCCATCTGCTCCCCCACAACAAACTGCCAAGATTATCACAGACTTAGCAACGTCTCTGCCAAGGGATACAGGCATTGGTAATTCTATTTTACAGAGAGGGGTTACGGATGCGAGGGCAAAATGTTTGGACAAGCAACCACAAGGGAGCAGAAACACTGTTAGGGAGGGGCCTCAAATAGCTCTCCCCTGTATAGATCTCCCACCAGAGTCCTTACCTTATGTCGTGGTGCTTGCTGGTGTTCCTCCCCTAAATTAAGGGAAAAAGGAGGACTATTCCGAACTGAAAAACAAATGTGTACACTGGCTTAATTCCAATAGGCCCCTTCCCACCAACATCTCTGGTGAAATATTGGGTGTAAGAAGGGTAGACTGGATTGGGATTGCACCTAAAACCATCGCAGGAAATTGTGTCATTATCAACTTTAGGCACACACTTGCTGTAGATTATATCTGCAGCAGGGCACCAACTAGGTCTAACACCCAAATTATTCCATTACATCTGTCTTATTTCTACCCGGCAACCCGAACAAGAACAGGGCTGAATAGAGATGTTTGGTGTGCAGGGGGCAAGAATAATCAACAGGCCAGAGCACAATAGGGACAGTCAACCTGGGAGGATTGGCGGCAAACTACCCCCCTACTCTCACTATTTCCCCAAAAGAATAGGTTCAGTATGTTAGAAGAGGTAGACTGACTACATGCGAGACAGGGTTCGGTATCGCATATTGATAACATTTTGAGCACTCAAATAGTGATAGTGCCGGGCAATGATGGGAGTAATATTTCCGATTCTATATTAACACCACTCTCTTCGAGCACGGTGGAGGGAGGGATTTCTGTGAGAAAAACCACTGAACGCCTGGGGGCCTTTTTTCCACCTGATGTGCTGCGATGTGATGAAGCTAGGGAAGAGATATCAGAATCAAATATGCGAACTCGAAGAATCAGTTCCAATCACAATGAGGGTGATTTATGGGCTAGTAATAGGGTGGAAGATGGGAAAATAAAGATTTTGTCCTGGAATGTGGCTGGGATTAAGAATAAGTTACCAATACCTGAGTGGGGCAACTTTATACGCAGGCGTGATATTTGCCTGCTACAGGAAACTTGGGCACTTGAGGAGAAAGTAGGGACTGGTTTTGCTACCTTTCATATTTTGGCAACTACAAAGGGTAGGGGGAGGCCCTCGGGTGGTTTGACAATATGGGTGGGTACGCATCTGGGTGTACAGGCAGTTCAAATACCAACAAGCTCCCTTGACATCCAATGTGTACTTTTAACACTCAAAGATATGTCACAGATAGCTATAATAAACATCTATTCTAGACCAGTCAAGAGTGGCCAGGAATCTGGTACCATTGAAACATTAAAGCACTTTATATCGACACTTGACCCCTCAGTTGCTTTGTTAGTTGGAGGAGATTTTAATTGCCAATTTGAGCCCCTTGACAGTTTAGACAAGGGAGAGTTAGACGATGAGGATCAGTTTTGGCACGTTCCGGATCCTCAAATTCCCTTCATTAGAGCCTGGACTCCTCTGGCTCTTCAACTTAAGTCCTTCTCCCTTGTAATGTCTTTAAGGGCCTGTAACGGGAGGTTGAATCCAGATCGCCCAGGGTCAGCTACGTTCAATAGACCCGGGCAAACTTCCATCATTGACTATATACTGATGGAAACGAGACACTGGGACAAGTTATTGGAGTTTATGATATATCCCAGATTAGATAGTGACCATAATGCCCTTGTCTTAACCCTTAAACCAGGAAGTTTTGGGGTAACACATCCTGCCCCTGACCCCACTGGTCCGCTACTTCCTCTGTCGATATCTAACAATAGGCGGAGGGTCAAGTGGCCCCATTTCCAGAACTCCCCCTCCAAACTTGCTAAAATATGCCAGATAGCCATACCATTTCTCTCTGATATGGGGGATGTTAGTATAGGAAATTTGGGTGTGGATTCCCAGGGCATTCCCGTCGAAATCCATAAGCAGTTGGTTGTCATGCTGATGGATGTGTTAAACCCAGTGGGGAAGGCACAATGCCAGGTGGATCGGGCACATCCTTGGTATGATGCCTCCTGTAGAAAAGCAAAAAAAGCCTTGCTCTCCGCAATCAAAGATGAAGATCGAGCTAATATTAAGAAATCCCGCTTAGAGTACAAAAAGGCAATCCTCAAGGGAAAGAAGGACTGGGAGGAATATAGATGGGAGGAACTTAGATTAGCTCTCTCTCGAAGGGATTATTAGGCGTTTTGGACCACTGTGAGTTCTGGTGCGGGAGGCTTGACCCCAGTTGTAAACATACCATCCCAAGTGTGGGAATCCCATTTTGGAGCACTATATGCTGACTCGGGTGAAGACTCTGCACTACCTTCTAACCCCGACCAACTTTTGGAGGATGGATCGGTGAGTGAGATAGATTCGGCTTCTGGTGAATCTATGACTCATCCTCCGTTTACCGTCCCAGAGCCCCAGCAGGAGTATCGATCGCTGGGGTTTTTCGACGGCGGACAGAGTGAGGATTACCCGGTGGATGGGGGTGGGTCCCGTTTGGGCCAGCCCGAGGCCATCACCCTTAAGGAAGTCAAGTTGGCAATAGTGAGGCTGCTCCCCAATAAAGCTCCTGGATTGGATAAGATGCCCGGAGACTTATTTCGTTCTCAACCCAAAATATGGGCACCGTATCTGGTGGTTTTATTTAACTCAATACTTATGGGGGCAGATCCACCTGATACTTGGCTGGGTGCAGAGATTGTTCCCATTTTTAAGAAAGGTTGTCCGCTAACCCCAGCAAATTATCGGCCCATCAGCCTTATAGATACCTCTCAGAAACTAATGGGTCGAATCATCTTAGATAGAATTCAAGGGTGGATGGAAGAAAATGAAATACTGACCACACTACAGGCTGGGTTTAGGTCAGGTATTTCAACTATGGATCAAATGTTTCGGCTCCAGGTCTTATTTTGGAAAACGGTGAGTGTGGAGGGTGGCAGCCTCTACCTCATTTTTGTTGACCTGCGCGCCGCCTTTGATCTTGTCCCAAGGGAAAAGTTGTGGAAAGTCCTAGTTAATTTGGGTATCCCTCCGTATTTACTGAATATTTTAATGAGACTCCATAAAGGTAACTATGCCCAAGTTACGTGCGGGAGGCATGGTGATTTGTCTGCACCCTTTCCAGTTGGGAAGGGTGTACGCCAAGGGTGTGTTCTGGCCCCGAAATTGTTTAGTCTCTATATCAATGGTCTGGTGGACCACTTAGCTGAGGTAACTGATAGTGATGCCCCTAGGCTGACTTCTGGCCGAGTGCCCGCTCTGATGTTTGCGGATGACACTTTGTTGTTATCCAAAACATCATCGGGCATTCAGCGTATCTTGAACGGCTTTGCAGCATTCTGCACTGCTCAAGGATTGGAGATAAACTTGAGCAAAACCAAGTTCATGATTTTTAACCCCCCGAAGCAGACCCGCCCAAATCCTACTCTCAACGGGTCTGCGCTTGAGAGAGTTAAGACCTTTGTTTATCTTGGGATTAGCCTAACGGAGAATTTTGATTGGGACTCCCAAATCTTGAAATCAACACTTAGGCTGTCCCAGATTATGGGGGGGGATCAACCAAGTCCAACGAACTTCGGATTTACCGATCACAAGCCAGAATGGCCTCATTGTATGGAGCCGAACTTTGGGGCCATAAAAATATATCTAAACTTGTCAGGGTGGAGCATGGTTTTATGAGAAGCTTCCTGGGTTTGCCGCAAAGTACACCACTTATTCCTTTGCGATTTGACTTGGGGCTGGAACCAATTGAAGATCTAGCAGCTGTACGGCCCATGCTCTATTGGAAGAGACTCTGGTCAGTGCCTGAACTGGCGGTATACAGAGAGGAATTCCTAGAGGTCTGGGCTCTTATAAAAAATAAGAATATTTTGTGGTTACACCACATTAAGAACCTCAGCATAAAGATTGGCCGGATTGACCTCTGGGAGTCCCCGGAGGTGTCATGTTTAGGGTTACCTAAACAGGTACTTATAAGTCAGCTGAGGGAACAGAAATTACTCGCCCAACAGCTATCAAGCACCCTGGGGAGAATTTCTAAAGAGTATCTCCTAGTAAAAGCTGACCCGGAAGCAGAAGTCTTTCTAGACGTAATCTATCCACCGCTTGCGAGGAAGCTTTATGTACAGCTAAGACATGGCACCTTACCACTTAGGGCATTTACCTACAAATGGGCACAATTAGAAAACACTGCTTGCCTGGCATGCAACTACAACCGAGAAGATGTATGCCATGTTATGCTCTTCTGCCCTGCCTATCAATCAATAAAAAAACACTGGTTGATCCCGCTATGTAGGAATCTTGGGTTTAGACACTGCACACAGGCATGTAGGGTTTTAACATATGATACCCATCCCCCTATTGTTTTTGCTGTCTCCCGTTTTTTACTGGGTATGTGGCGAAGGAGGAAAAGTTTTGAGTAAATATAGCCTCTTTCTTATTATTCACTGTTTTGATAACTTCACAGTTTAATCTTTTTTAAACTCTGTATCAATTTGTTGTTATTTATTGTTTTAACGATCTGTGCACTTCTGTATGTATTTTACTTGCACTTTTATGGTCTATGACCGAAATAAAGTTATTGATTGATTGATTGATATTTGGGAATCTATGTGATCACTCACCCAAAACTATTCTATGACATTGTGAGACCTGGTACCATTGGCGGGAGTCTCCCTTCCATTTTTCACTGATTGCCTCCTCTGTTCTTGATATGTTTTGCTGGTTTAGATGCTTTGGGCACTGTGCCACTGCTATTCAGTGCCACACTGCAAGTGCTCCCTATTGTAAATTCCTGTACTGATTGGTGACCCTATGATTGGATTATTTGATTTACCTGTCAGACCTTAGTATAGTGCACCATGTGTGCCCAGGGCCTGTAAATCAAATTCTGCTGGTGGGCTTGTAGCACTGGTTGTGCCACCCACAGAAGCAGCTTGTAAAGTGTCTCTCAGGCCTGGTATTGCAGAGCCTCTGTGCAGTCTGTGACTGCCATGTCGACTTGACAAGTGTTGTTGTATAGTCTTTATTTCGATCTCACAGATCATAAAAGACAATTGCTAATTTTTTTTTTTTAAAGAAACACACAGTAGAACAAGTTAGCAGATATAGATAAAAACATACAATTTTTAACTCAAAGCTTAACAATATACGCTTAACATAAGGTGGAGATGATATGAAGGCATAATATATATATATTTTTAAAAGGGTTGTTTATAATATTACCCCCATAAAACTGATATAAAAGTACAGGCTACAATTCTGTATATTCGTAGGCATAGGTTGAACATTATTTGCAGAGCAGTACAGCAGTTAGCCAGTTTGTTTTGTTGTTCCATTTTGACCGGGTTGTTATTATGCTTAGCATGGCCATTCCATATTCTTTTTGCTGCAAGCTACTACTTAAGCTTGCCTCTAGCATCTTGAGATATTTGGCGTGTATTCTCCACGATCAACCTAAGAATTTGGCAATGGAGATCACACAGAACTCGTTAGTATTTGTCCTCATAATTCTTAGCGCTGTGGAGCTAGACCTGGTGCCCAAGATAGTGCATAGTGGTTTTAGCCATTTGTCCCGGGGGGCCTTGTAGGCGGGACAGACAAAAAGGATGTGAGGGACTGACTCTTCCTGCTCTATACATAAATAGCACTTATTGTCGTTAGTATTGTGCCATTTGTGGGTATAGAATTTTAATGGTAACGAGCCAACCCGGAATTGAAAGAATAGTTTCCTGTCAATAGGCTTGGTAATCACATCCCAGTAGGGCTCGTACCTTGGACAAGGCCTTCAGGGTCCTCCCACAAGTGGCTCAAGCCCATCTTAACTAAGGTGCACTTCACCTTTTGTTGGCAGCTTATCTTACAAGAGGCATCAGCTTGTCTGACGTCCTTTAGTTCTTTAGCATAGTGTGATAATTCAGGAGTGGACCAAAGTCTGCACCAGTAGGCTATCAGTTTGAACCTTGCGGTCTCCTCCAGACGATTACATCCTAGGTCATAGAACATGGGGCTTCAATGGGGTACTTTGCGGAAGGCCTATAAGGCCTCTCACAAATGTATTCTGGGCTAAGACTAGAGTTGTGAGTTTGTCAAAGCCCCAGAGTTTTGCCCCATATAAAGTCGCTGCCACGACTTTAGTGTTGTAAATCAGCATCACAGGACCAATGGGTTTGGTTTGTGAGGTCTTGTGTTCTCTCAATAGTGCACCAGCTATTTGGCAGTGTTTAAGGGCCATGGTCTCAATCGGAGGCTTCCAATTTAGTTTTCTCCCAAGGGTTATCCCTAGATAATTGAAAACATCAGTCTGTTCAAGGTTTTCCTTGTTTAGGTTTACTCTGCCCTTTATTGCTCTGTTTATGAAGGACCATGAATTTAGTTTTACTAGTGTTTATTAAAAGACCATGATCCTTTCAGAAAGCCTCAAAACGTGTCAACGCCGTCTGCAACCCGCTTTGTGTTTTTTGAGATAACCAACGTACCATCCGCGAACATAAGTATCAGGACTTTGGTACCTGCAAGTGAAGGGGCGTCTGTCTGGAACGAGGAAAAGTAGTCAACGACCCCATTTAAGAATAAAGAAAATAATGTTGGGACCATTACACATCCATGATGGATCCCTTTAGATACGGGCAACCGATCTGTGATGTTACCCAGTGAGCCCCAGCGCACTTGAGCGTAATTAGCCTTGTGTAGTCTGATAATAATGGATAGTAATTCGGGTGGCATCCTCAGATCGCATAGGACCTCCCACAGCTTTTTTCGGAGTACCATGTCGAAGGCGGACTTAAGGTCGACGAAGGAGGCATAAATTGTGCCTCCTGCTAGCACCACCACCCGCTAGTAAATTAGAATGAAACAAAACACCTGGTCAATGGTGTTCACATGAGCACGAAAACCAGCTTAGAACGGGGTTAGCATGTCATTCTCTGACATCCAGATTTGGATTCTACCTAGTACTAACCTTGCCAGAATCTTCTGGATTGAGTCTATAAGGCTGGTTGGCCTGTAGTTGCTGGGACTAGACCGGTCACCCTTTATGTAAATTGGCAGGATTTCTGCTCCGCACCAAGATTCTGGTATTGGAGCTCCACTAGCAATTGCGTTTGCCATTTGCTGTATGTACCTTTGCCAGATGTAACTGTCATGCAGGAACAAGTCTGCCGGTACACAATCAGGGCCCGGGGCTCAACCATGAGGTACTGCTCTTAGCGCCTTTTCAACCTCACACAGATCAAATATTAACACAGTGTCTGGTTGAGGGACTTGAAACGGTTCATCAATCCGCCTCACATCGTCAGCAGCAAATTGTGCCTCAAAGAAAGTGACCCACTGTTCTGGTGCCACATATTTGTGTGGTATGGGAGTCTGACCACCACTACCCCATTTAACCAGATGCCAGAACTTTTGAAGATTTTTCTCGGTACTGGCCTGTTGGGGGTCTTGCCATCTAAGTTCGTCCCACTCTTTCTTTGCTTTTAACTGAGGTGCTCTATAGCTCTTACGTGCTAATCTAATTCTGCCTAGTTCCTTAGATTTTATGGCTGAGGCCAAGGTCCTGTAGGCTTCTCTGCACGACTTGTTATCCCAAGTAGCGTGCTTTGTGATGGCTTTACTTTTCTGCCTACTGGGTTTTGTGAATTGTTTTTTAATTTTACCAAATAAATCTTCAGGGGCTCGACTTATGGTCTCATTTAAATTGGCGTGAGGTATAGCAGATTGGAAGACTGCTAGGGACTTCACAACTTCCGCCCTAATCAAAGCGAGCGATTGATCATTTTCCGAAATGCGGGCCCATTTGACTCGCCTCATATCGTTACAAATCAGGGCATTAGCTGTCGAGCGCTGAACTACCTGTGGCTGGGGCATTACTAAACCTCGGACTAACATCTTTAGTACAAGGGGGTTATGGTCGCTTTCTACTCCTTCTATAACCTCCATATCAATGAGGAGCGGCCAGTGTTCAAGATTGATAAGAAACTAATCAATATGGCTCCTTCTCAGTCCATTACCGAATGTGTGGGAACCATTTCTATCTGAGGGGACTCTGCTGTTAACTGCCCTAATACCCCGCTCCATACACAATGCTTTTAATTGTAGAGTGGCCACTTGCCAGTCCCTAAATCTACCGTTTCCTACATACCAGACACCCCTAAGGAAGGCCCTAGGGCAGGGTGCATTGTATGTAAAAGGTAGGTCATGCCCTGATGTGTGTGGCATAACCTGATAGTGAATTACTGCCTATTTCGTTTTTCACTATTGCAAGGCTACCTGTCCCCATAGGCCAGAATGGGCAGTTTGATTATAACATCTTATAATCTTAACTGACCCAGGGAACATGGTAGAAATTAGAGTTTAGTATGCCTGAACTGGGAAGTTGGTTTTAACATTCTGGGGCCGATTCCGTTCGCAAAACGTACCGACCGACCCGGATCCGGACAGGAGACCGACCGACACGGACCAGAGCCATACGACCCATGCATGTGTGAATTACAACCGACACGTACGGAATACGAGCCGTAGGGAAAATATTGATCCGGCCCGAAAACCAATGCGAGTTTCACCGACCGACACGAACCCGGAATGAACCCGACCGACACGTACCCGCGATGCCCAACCCACGCAGTACGATGCAATGCGTGTAAACCCAGACAGACTCGCACTGAGACAAAGCCGCACAACCGACACGCACAGAAAACCAGCCCCACAAGTAATAGAGATCTCCGCGACCGACGTGTATGAAACACAGAAGATAGTCAGCGTGATAGAGGCTGAGAAGCCTGCACGAGCCAACATCAGTGTCCGTCTCGGTCAGAAGAACGTCTCCTTCATGCCTAGAAAACCCAAAGGAAAAAAGACAAACAAAGGACCAAACAAGCAATGACAAAGCCAATAAATATCAAATAAAAAAAACTGGGACAAAGACACACCCACAACTCCACCTATATAAAGGACTTCAATCACTATCATGATCCCTGGCAAATAGGAGACACAGCCAGCAGCAAACACCATCACACAGCAACCACAGACACACTCACAACTCACCCATCACACAACTCACACACCATCAGCACCTCACCAAAAGCACTCACACATACAGCTAGCTAAACCAACACTAACCCACCCTCACACACACATCACTCACCACCACCACCCATCACCATGCCCCCAAAGAAGAATCCAAAGTTCACAGATAGTGAGTTAGAAGTCCTTGTAGACGAGATCATCAGAGTAGAGCCACATTTGTTTGGTACATTGGTCCAAAAGACCCCCATGTCACAGAAAACCAAGATGTGGGGCGAGGATTGTGGACAAGGTGAACGCACAAGCACCAGCAAGGCGCACAAAGGATGATATCCAGAACAGGTGGTATGACGTGCGCAGGAGGGTCAAGAAACTCATTGAGAAAGATCACGCCACGAGTCAGTGCACCGGCGGTGGCCCTCCTGCCAAACCAGTCTACTTCAGGACCTGGGAGGAGAAGGTGCGGGACATCCTACCACCAGAGAGAGTCCATGGTCTAACAGACATACCAGAGCCTGGTGAGTACACAAACAACATACCCAATATTGTGTGGCAAGGGGACAGTGAAACAATGCACCGCAAGCAAAGCCACAGTAACCAATAGATAATCATCCCAAGATGTGTATGCTAGTCAGACAAACACAATACCTGCCATCTCCTAGTGACTTGGAACTGTGTCATGACATGTACCAACCTACAAACAAATAGAGCAAGGCAATGGCACAAAGCCAAATAAACACTGCCAGTTTGCCACCACAAACACACTACCTCACAGTGCAGCTGACTGACAGGAAGAAATAGTGGGGATGCAGGTGAAGTGAGTGTATCCAAAAGCATGATGGGGTTTGTAGTCACAGATAATGCTCCCCATCCAAATTGGCCCATCAAGACCTCACTGAACCATGCCCACATCACAGGGAGTGGAAAATGTCTGATAAGATGGCTGACATTGGGTCCTGCTGTGGGGAGCACAAGGCCCTGGTAGGGGTTGTGTGCAAATCAGAAGCAGGACACCACTGACTGACATCATGAAAGACAACTTGCACGCCCTCCAAGGGAAGCATGTTTCATGGTGGGATGTCTGGCCGGGTGGGAAGGAGGACTGACAGCTCTGACCATACTTACCAACTCACACACAACTCACCGGGTAGAATGCATTGACCCACACCCCAGTGAAATATCAGCAAAAGATACCCCATACTGGGTGATGCTGTGTGAAGCACAGGGGCTCTCTTTGGACTTGTAGACAAACAAACACCAGGATTTCACAGTCAGCCATCTTGCCATTGCTGTCACACTCCCTCACAGGGAAGCAGAGTCAAGAGGGAGGAAGTATGGGCATGCTGTAAAGGGGGGTATAGCCAAGAGCATGATCGGAGTTGCAGTCACAGACAATCCCCACCCATCCACATGGCCCATCAAGCTCACACTGAACCATGCTCTCCTCATAAGGAATGGGAATGGACTGAAAAGATGTCTGACACTGGGCTCTGTTGTGGGGAGCCCAAGGCCCTGCTGGGAACAGGGCAACAACAAACACCAGGACGTCACAGTCAGCCATCTTGCCATTGCTGTCGCACTCCCTCACAGGGAAGCAGAGTCCAGAGGAAGGAAGTATGGGCATGCTGGGAAGGGGGGTGTAGCCAAGAGCATGATGGGAGTTGCAGTCACAGACAATCCCCACCCACCCACATGACCCACCAAGCTCACACTGAACCATGCTCCCCTCACAGGGAGTGGGAAGGGACTGTCAAGATGTCTGACACTGGGCCTGAGAAATGATGTGGCTGACAATCACACATATGCACTGACCAAACAAAACCCGGTCGCACACACAGCCAGTGCAACCATATGTTCTAAATCATTATCTGGGGATGCAGTGTCCAGGGGTGCCCCCTGGCCGGGCAGGGGAAGTGTGTCTTGCAGATGACAAATGTGGAGAGCCATATATATGGTACATTGTACATAACACACAGGAATTCACATATACATCAATGACAGGGGACATCTGACAGTGAATGGAATGGACACACCAATATAGCCGACACCATAGCATGGTCACATTCACACTCGGTGCTGTTGTGACCTGCATTCCACACCTACATCGTGCTGAAACATAGGCATCCTTCACACAACACACCACTCACTGACATAGACACTGTAGACACAAGGTCAAACATGGACAGCATTGGAGGAGACATGCTAGTTACAGCAGCCAAACTGCAACACACACACCACTGGCCCTCACTGTCATGAGCATTGAAAAGCCAGAGTGCTACCTTGCCCAATCCATGTCACCATGGAGAACATTGACAAGTCAAATCACATATGCACGTACAAAACTCAGCACCAGACTCATTAACGATGGTGACATCACCACTTGTATGAAATGAGATAGGCACTAGGCACACTGGAAGAAAACACTTCCTCCAAAGAGATCACAGGCATACCGGACTGTGACCATGGCGTACCAATACACCAATGTGGCACCCAAAGACTAGCAAACTCCGCTACCACACATGTCCCAATAGTACAACATATCCCCAGTGGAATAGCACGTATGACCTTGTTAAAGCTCACATGTGTACAGGGAGGACACCTGTGTCAGCAACGTGATGGCACTTGAGTAGCAATGATCATGTACAGACAAATGTTTCTTCATGGCTGGGCAATGTGCTACAACAATATCAATCTCTGTCCGTGACAAGCCGGAAGAAAGAAGTGTACAGGCAGGCATCCATTCGTACAGTAGAATATGTCATGTTTGTGAACCATTGATGCCTGTAGAAACATAACTTACATTGTGTGTCTCTTCCAAACACAGGTGGTGTTGGGGACCCAGCACCAAATGAAGAGTATTCACAGTGCCAGACTCTGGTGTACACTGAGCTCTCTGGTTTGACTCTGTCTCTGTCCTCTTCGGATGACAACGACCAACCTGGCCCCTCCGGTGTGAGTCATCATGCAGCACCAACATCTACACCCCCTGTACCCACGCCTCCACCATCTGGAAACCAACAGGGCACTCCCGCCAACACAAACAGATCAAGGCCACTGAACACCCACAGCACAGGGACACAGGACCCCCCGGAAGCTACAGCAAACACCACCAGCAATACCACCCAAGGGGTCCCAGTGTCACCTGTGTGGCCCGCCGCTGGTCCTGCCCGTGTGGATAGGGGTGCTGGGAGGGGTGGGAGGCAGAGGGCGAGCCTTGCAGAGGGGTCTGGACTGCATGATGACCCCCAACTGGCACACATCATAGATGCGTACCAGGATAGCACCGGAGGATTTGGGCAGGTAGAGGGGATCCTCAAGGGCATACAACAGGAGCAGGCTGCCCACCATGCCCGCCTGGAGGCAAAGTGGGATGCCCTTACTGCGGTGCATCGGGACATACTCCAATGCCTCCGTCAGATCAGCATAAACCTGTGCACACCTCCCTGTGTCGCCACAACATCTGTTGCAACACCATCTGCCAGCGCCACAGGGAGGGAGGAAGACTCTGGCGGAGAGTCCCCTGCACTGCAGAGGCCTTCACCTGAGGATCCCCCCCACAAGAAGAAGAGGGGTCGTCCGAAGAAGGACATGTGAGGCAGATTTCCCAGCACATCCCCCAGGACTTCTAAACCTGTTCTGGACAATGTTCTTTGTGCGCAACCCGTTCACCTTATTCAAACGCACACAACCCGCCCACATGACATGGAGGGTTCATGTTGGTCCAATGTAGCAGATGACTGTGGACTTTACTCTGGACATTTCATCTACTAGCACTTCCAACTCTAATGTGAACTTACCCACCATCCTGTGCACTTTGCTCACACATGTCCGAAAATAAACTCACCAGTACACCATACTTGCCTCTGTTGTGATTCCAACTTGTCATGTGTCATGGAGATGTCAATCTGCTAAACAACACAGTGCATGCCAAATACTGCAACAATGTGACCACTGTTAGGTGAGTCTGGTGATGTGACACATGTGAGGGAGACACACCACTACGGCAACACAACACATACTCACCATGGCCATGTTACTCATCCCACACAATGATGTTGACCTGAAACACATTGGTATGCACAGACACAACACCTATCCATGGTCAGTGGTAACAAGTCCACAGGTGAGGTAAGCAAATGCCACTCAGATGTGGGAAGACAGACAATGCACCTAACAAAGCATAGCACAGGTTCATTACACATCAGCAACATTTTTATTCCACAATAGTTGCAAGGCAATTGTACGTTACGGTGGACGCACGGTCACAGAGTGTCTGAGAATTGAAGTCCAGGTTTGTGTGGCACATCACTTGATGGCAATTGACTACTCCCACACTGGTGTTGGATTCTGGGTGTTGGGGGTTAGTGTTGACCAAACAACAGGCAAAGTACCCTGGGAAGGACAGACACAAGACACAGTCAAAAGCACAGCAGAACAGGAGAGAAATGCAATACACATGGACAAGACATGTCACAAGAAACCTACACAGAAACAAGTAAGCAGTACTACCCTATTGTGGAGTACACACCACCTGAATGTACACATCACTGAAGGCATCCAGTCAAGTGGCACACAGACACACTCAGGACAGCAACAGAGCAGCCACAACACATTTCAGGCTAACTCCAAACATTGACATAACAACCGTGGAAACTCATATTCATGTGAAGAAGTTGTTGGTGAGCTGTGAGCAGACGTCACCCTCATCCTCATCATCACTGGCTTCGTGGCCCAGGCCGGGATCCTCCACAGGTGGCGGAGGTAGGTTATCATCATCCTGGATGAGAGGCACCTTCTTCCGCACTGCCATGTTGTGTAGCATGCAGCATACAAGGATAATTTTGCACACCTTTGCAGGCTCATATGAGAGGGCCCCTCCGGTCTTGTCCAGGCAGCGAAAGCGGCTTTTCAGGAGGCCTAATGTCTGCTCAATCACCCTCCTGCTCCGACCATGTGCCTCATTGTAGCGCATCTCGGCTGGTGTCACAGGGTTCCTGAGGGGTGTCAGCAAACACGGCATGTTGGGGTATCCGGAGTCACCTACACAAAAAAGAATGAACAAGTAGCTGAGTTTTGTAGGAGTGCGGAATACAACATTGCCAAACACACAATGGTAAACAGTCAGTACACACCGACAAGCCAGGCACGCTGATCTGGCATCTGTGACATCAGCGTTGCAATGCGACTACTCCTCATTATGTAGGCATTGTGCACAGAACCAGGGGACCGTGCACACACATGTGTGATACACATGTCTGCAAGACATACCACCAGAGCATTGATCGAGTGGCAATGTTTCCTGTTCAGGTATGCCTGATCATGTGCCTGTGGTGGTATCAGGGCCACATTTGTACCATCAATAGATCCAATGACGTTCGGCATCCTCCCCCGTGTATAGAAGGCATCCTTTATTTCAGGGAGTTTAGCTGGGCTAGGGAACTTGATGTACAGGTCAAGGAAATGCAACATCCCCTCTAAGACATCGCGTAGCACACAAGTAAACATAGTTTGACACATACCTCCTGCTGTAGCCACAGTGTACTGGAAGGTACCAGTAGCAAAGGAGTGCAGGGCTGCCATCACCTTCACCTCGGGGGTCAGTGCTGTAGGGTATGTCCGGCCAGGTAGCAGATGTGGCGCCATCTGCTCCGCCAACTCCTCAATTAGTGGCCTGGTGAAGCGGTACCGTCGGATGCAGTCGCGTTCCTGCATGGTTTCAAGGTCTGGGAACGGTCGATGGACAGCTGGTGTCCTGCAGAACAGAGATGAACAAAGGAAGATTGTTGGTTCATTCACCCATGTGGCCATGACCAGGCTCAATATCACATGATACATCATGACATTACACAATGTACTGAGGTGTGTGCTGTTGGGCATGGACACATATGTCACCTACATGACCATCACCTCACATCTCAATTCCACATGTCCACATAAGTCCCATGTAGTGCAATGGCCAATCATTGGGCTGTGTCACCCGACCTGTGTACTGCGGTGATGTTACAAACACACACCACAGTGCAAGTGAGGCCTGATGTCTCCCAGGCATCACAGATCTTTGCCATGCAGATACCCAAGGTCCCTGTATTGCCACATCAACACTGGCATGGACATGGTGTATCATGTACACACCACAAGGCAAGCGCGAGTCCCACAGATTGTGGCCACTGTTGTCCCTGCAGGCCCTACATGTACGTCCCTTAGACACACACACACCATCAAGGTTGCTGCATATACCACATGGATGTGGAGACTGTCTCCCATTGGGCACATTTGATCATCCACATCTGAGACACAACATGCACACAGACTGTGGGTGCACATCTGAATTGGGGCTACAGGTCTCATTGTGACGTACATGCCATCACCCCCAGGACTCAGGGTGTATGTGACATGTCCTAAACATATCCAACCTGCAACTGTGTCCATGACTCATGCCCATTACTGTACAGTGGTAATGGGCACAACACACAAAGGATTATGCCCCCATGAACACGTGCACAGCCTGGGAGTGGCTGAACAAAAGTGCCACACAACAAACCAAATGTTGCCCCCCGACCAACACACAGGGAATGCAGCATTACATGCCATGGGACACTGTGTGGCCAATACAGTAGTATGGTAGGTGTGCAAATGTGTCCCTGGCAAGTAATTGTGTGTTGAAGACGTCAAATAGTCACACCAATGATGTCCGACGCGGGTGACAATGCGTATATATTGCACGGATCATGACCGAGCCGTGCGTACACTTTGTCATTGACTGCAATGGGGTCCGACAAGGGTGACAGTGCGTACGCATTGCACGGATCATGAGCGAGCCGTGCGTACGCTTTTTCATTGACTGCAATGAGGTCCGTAGCAGGTGACAATGCGTACGCATTGCACGGATTATGCCCGAGCCGTGCGTACGCTTAGTCATTAACTGCAATAAGGTCCGACGCGAGTGACTATCATGCATGCGCGTCGGGCAGGCATGGTCCGAGACAGGCGTACGCCTTGGCCATTGAATCGTATGGAGACGGGTGCATGTGTATTTTCAAACTACGCGTTGTACAGTCAGTTGACCGAGCCGGGCGCACCCATTGGCTCTGGACTGTCATGGAGACGTATGCGGATTCAAAACTTGTACGAGTTGTGCGCTGGAAATTCAGTTGGATGCCTACAACAATGTTGCAATTCCTAGGGTTTTATGAAGGTGAAGATTGGAACGATGCGGAAGACGTGTACGAGTCGTACATTTAAATGGATTGGCCAGATTCATAGAATGCAACCGTGTTGGACCTATCACTGGGGACACATGGCACAGAGTCTGCCTCTGCAGCACAGATATAAGGCTGGCTGGCCCCCAGGGAACTCACCTGCCTGCACTACATGCTACTGGACCACATCCCTGCTGCCACTGCTGCTGTCTCTGCATCATCTGGCTCCTGCTATGGCACGTACTCTGGAGAGGGCCCCAGCCTTCACTGAGGAGGAGAACCAGGCCCTGCTGTACGGGCTCCTTCCACAGTACAGCAAGCTGTATGGGAAACCAGGGGAGCAGGTGAGTGTGCAGTCCACTGCCTTCCGAATTATGCATATTGTCTGATTAGCAGTACTAGCAGTGTGTACACCAGTGGCAAGCATTCTCACAGAGTACTTTCATCCCCCAAAGTGTGTAGGTACATTTAATGAACATGTGTTCTGCTGCTTAAGTGCATTTGTGCTTGCTTAAACTTCCCAGGCATTGCTAACATGTCAGACATGCAAGTTATTTGTCCTTTTCCATGGTTGAACTACCTGTGTAACTCATTTCCCTTTGTGATGATGACATGTATATCCAAATGTGTGCAGCACAAATATGGGGCATGTGTGTTAATGTACTTTTAACTTTGTCATCCTCCAGGTTGATGCCCACCAGAAGCAGGAGATATGGCTGACCATCGCCCGGGCAGTTAGTTCGGTGGGGGGTCTACAAGCGCCGGATCCGCAACTGCCAGAAGAGGGGGCTGGACTCGGAGGTTCACAAGAGTCCAGCTGAAGCTATCACCTCCTCACAGGAGGGGCGGACACCGGACCCTGCCACCCACATGCTCCGGATACTGGCAGTGGTCTTCCCGGACCTGGATAGGCAGCTGAAGGCCAGACAGCAGCAAGGAGGGGGTAAGTCCATGCCTAATCTGTGTAATATGTCTGACATGCTAATTGCAGTCTTTTGGCCTGGTCACACTTCCACATTAGGTAGGTCTTGTAGTCCAATACTCATGTCCCTCAATTGTGTGATGCACCCTCCTCATTTGTTACACATGTGTGGCCCCTACAGTCTGTTGCTTGTGTCACTATGGCACTGTGTCCCTCCAGTCAGCTATGCTTCAGCTTCCGGACAGCATCTGTTCCCGTGACTCTGTTGTGTGTTTCATGGGCGGGTCAATTGTTTACCCAATGTTTGGGATCTGAAATGTGATCTGTGTGTGCCCTTGATATGTGTTCCAATTGCTTGTCTGACTCTCCACATGTGGTATTTCAAACAAAACCATGCAGCAGGGGACTCCAATTTGTGGGCCTCAGGAGTATGTATATAAATTATGTCACACTTGCTTAGCCACATGACTACTGTCCAGGGCCAAACACTGTTTCACGTAGACCTGGGCAGTCATGCCTACTCAAGGGCATTTACAATCACTCTGTTATCCCACTCCTGTGCATCAACTTACAGGTTGTGCTTAGTGACATGTGCCTTCAGGTGTCTGCCTATGTGTCATTATGGTGTGGCTTCCTGTTGCGTACAACTGGGGTGTCCATGATTTTGAGGGTCAGCAGGACATCTGAGATGTGACTGTGAGAGACAAGACCTGTGTGACATATAGGTGTGTGATCATCTGACAGCGCACAATGGTGTATGCAACTGTGCACTTCAGGCAGCTGGGTTACATGCACAGCAGACTGTGATGTGCTAATGTACTGAGAGTTGTGTTCGCAGAGACTCATATGTCTGATTTGCATGATGTGGGGTCTTCTGGGTCCTGGATATGTTGTTTGCAGGGGATGGGCAAGTGCACTTGTCATCTGCAGAGTTTGCTTTAACCCTGAGCTATAATTGTGACACAGTGCATACTGTTGCTGTCTGGATGCCCTGCCCCTGTGACAGGAGACAGTGTTGACTGACTTTCCAGGCATGCCGGTGCCATGGCATTTAACTTGCTACAAGTGATCCTGTATTGTGTTCAAGTGTGCACCATGCACCCCAGTGTGGCATTGACTATCAGGACATGAGAACATCATAGTGTGTGTTGCTGGCATGCATCACAAGCATGTGAAATGAGTCTCTGCCCATACTCAGTGGCAAGAGATGTGCTCTGTGTATTGTGACATACTCCTACATGTTCACTTGCATGTCCAACAAATGTGTGGGCGGTGCATGTCGGCACATTGGGGTATTAGCATCCAACATGCAACAGACATATGGGTGCAAGTCCAGAAGGGATATGTGTGCCATGGTTGATAGTGAGAATGACAATTGGCTTATTCTAAACAGTGTTGGCCCTTTGAGCAGTGTTCAGCTGATGATGCCAGGCCTTGCCCTATGATGTGCTGTTATGTACTCACTGTGGTGTGTGCAGTCAGTGCAGGTGACTGATGTTTTTCTCTTTCTTCCTATTTCTATCCAGATACATCCACGGCCACAGGAGGGGACAGCTCCACGGACCAGGAGGAGCCACAGAGCCTGACTGGGACAGAAGGCAAGGAGTCGGGATGACCCAGTGGCACGGAGGGGGAGTGGAGCCACACCGAGGAGTCCTCAGCACCATCCACCCCAGCTGAGGGCCACAGCAGCTCTGAGGATGACTCCCTTGTGGAGGCGGGTGTCAGCAGCCACCAAACCCCAGCTAGTGAGGCTGTCCCCGCCACCGCCCCCACCACCACCATCACCACCCTCCCATCCCAGAGGTCCGTGGCGGCTCCCGTGTTCGCGAGCATGTCTCCTTTGTGCCAGGCACCGTACCCCCTGCCCCCGTGTCCCCTGCTGCCCTGAGTGAGGAGTCTGTGGACTTACTTAGACAGATCCATGTACGGCAGACATCGATGCTGAGTGTCCTCCATGCACACACCAGTCTGTTGACGCAACTGGTGTCGTTCATGGAGGGCATTTCATCGGGCATGTCTGCCCTACAGAGGACCAATCAGTCCGTGGCCTCCTCCCTGACGGCAGCAGTATCCCTCCTCCAACAGTCCCGCACCCCTCCTACCCCTGAGCTACCCACGAATCCTAGCAGCCTACCTGTCTCAAGCAAACACACACCTGCACATTCTTACAAAGCCACAGACACGGGCAGCACACAAACACCCAAACCAAGGGCTAGACGTGCACACAAGCAAGCGCACAGGACTGATACCACCCTCACAGGGGATGGTTTGCAGTCACACACACAAGCTTCCACAACCACTCCGCAGTCCTCCGAAACCTCTCCTTCCCAGTCCCCTTCCCTTGCCTTACCTGCAACCCCATCTCCACAGAAGCTCTTCCTCTGTGATCTTGGCCTCTTCCCAATGACCCAGAAGATCCAGACTACAAGGGGAAGAGGAAGTCCCCACACACAGACGGGAGTGTCCCTCACACCCGGACACCCTCCCCCAGGCGCAGTCAGACTGAGGCCCCCACCCGCAAATCCCCCCCGGAGCTGGATGAGCAAGACCCCACCCCCGCCATGCACCTACAAGACGAAGTCTCCGTCCTCCATCCACCAGGCCACCACTCCAGAGGTTCCCCGCCACACCCTGCCCCGGGTTCCCCCACCCACAGATACACCATCCCCAAAATGCTGAGTCCCTCCCCCCCTACCACTTGCTCCTCCACACCCGGTCAGACAGTTAGTGCCACTGATGTGGGGACCGTGATCCCCCCCCGTCCTGCCGACCTCACCTGAACCCCATTCCGCTCACATGGATGTAGACACTGCAGTGGAGTCCACGACCACCCCGTCTGACTTGGGCACTGCAGTGAGGACCCAATCCACTCCATCTGACCTGCCCACTGAAGTTGTGCTGGCAGCCACCCCATCTGACTTGTGCCCCACAGTTGTGACTGCACCCACCACTTCAGTCAGCTCCACTGCAGTTGCCAGTGACTCTCCTGCATCCACCACCCCTTCACTGCCTCCTTCTGCTGCGCCCTGATCCTGTCCCTGCGGTGCCTGGCCTGTCCCCATGTGTGCCCCTCCGAGGGGATGTCCCCTGTCCTTAGCAGTGCAGGCAAGCAACGTGTGACAGTTGTCACTCAAGTTCACTCCGTGTCATTTGATTGGACTGGCCATTGGCCTTTTGTTTGAACGAACGTTTAAATGTTCATATGCTGAATAAAGCTTTTTCTTTATCCTTGTGAACTTGATTTAGCTGTACATTAGGTTGATGATGTTTAGCATGACCTCGCAGTTCTAATGCTGGATTTACAATGTTGAATACTGAGGTGTTGATGTGAGGTACTCCATGTGTTCCATGAGATATGTATCCTATTCTGGTCGGTATCCATGTCATCCTTTGCAGCTAACTGGGTGTGTGTGACGATCAACAATTTGTGGACATCTCTGTGAACATTTCATTTGCATGGTCACATCTGTGTCTTGCACCCATGCACATATGATGTGCTTCCCATTGTCCAATTTGTATATTTCCCTGACTTTGGGCGCATCACCACTGGACCTACAGGTGTGGGCATCATTGGTATAGGAGCAACTGGGTCCTCTGTGCAACTTGCTGTACATATGTGTTGAGTATGTGCAGATGACTTAGGGGAGACTCACGTACCCAGGCTGTTGTGGCCAGAGCCTTCATTGTGTGGTAACTGATGGCTGACTGACCAAGTGTTCTGCTGACATGAGTGAGACGTGCTGTGACTATGTATGGCACAGCTGGGCTTCCACAGGAGTTCGGTCCCCTAAAGTAAGTGTGTTGTTTGCCGGGGCCCATGGTGTGTGTTGTGTGAGCATGTGTGTGTGTGTCCACATCCCTTTTCATACACAGGAAGTGTTCCCTTGATATGTTCCTGTTTATGCTTGCTGAGTGGTACTGTGTTCATCCCACAACTTTGCCATGGGCTACCAGATGTGTGGGTGCATGACACACTACTGTTAATTGGTGGTTCATCATTGGGATTTGTCAGTTCTGAGTGGTGATGATGATGATGATGATGTCAGACGCAGATGGGAAACAGTCAGGGGTCCTCAAGGCACTTGTTTGTTCGCAATATCATGTAGTTGTCCCTAGGTGATACCTTTCAGTGATTGAGATGTGTATGTGTGTGACTGCTCCAACTTGTCCGGTTCAGGGCTGCAATGTTTGCAGGTGTCAGCATGTGTGCCTTGTGGTTCGCCTTGGCTTCTGCATTGTCCTGGGACTGTGGCAGGTATTCAGAAGGTTATGTGAGCTTTGACGTCATGGCCATGTACCGCATACTGTGCAGTATGTCTGTCATTCACCAGGTTTGTAAACTGTCCTTGTGTGATGAGTCTGTGCACCTTAGTTCCTCCCAACATTCCTGTGTTTGTCATGGGTGCATGTGCAATGTCACCTGTCCATGTGGGCTTCACAGATGCACATTGTTGCAGTTCAGAGTGTGTGGTGTTGAGGGTGGACTGATGTAAATGTTTGCATGGATGGGCCCCTAGCTCTCGTTTGTCCATGGATGACGGGCCATACTGAGTGATTTGTGTTTGTGTAGATGTGATGTACGTTTGTGGCACAGGACACATGTCTGGGTTTCAGTTTGTACGACATCTACCTTAGTCATCACAGTGGAGGTGTCATGCATGCTTGTGTCACCCCAATGTCTGTTCCCTGGGAGTAGTGCTGTTGTGTGTCAGTCTCTTGCTGTGTTAGTTTGTGTTCATTCCAGCTTGTGTCACATGTGTCTTTTGTGCTCCCTCTCATCTCACAATGCCTAATTGCCCACTAAGGGGGTCCCAATGATGGTTTACTTTTGTATGGCACTGTGTCCACATCTGTGTGACTGTGGTTCAGACCCCCTCATGTGTTGTGTAGTTGCCTGGGGATACTGAGACAGACACACACATGGTGTGTCAGATGTGCAGTGTGAGGTTGCCTGTTTGTGTTTGTGCATCTGCATCAGTGCATTGGTATTGCTGTTGTGGGCCATTGTCTGGATGCTGTTTTTGTGATTTACCCTGCTGTCCCTGTGAGTCATATCACGTCATTCTGCACATTCAGCCTGGTTGTTAGGTGCAATTGCTGGCATGGAATGGGAGTTTGTGAGCTGACAGCTACAGTCTCCACAGGTTGTTTTGATTGGTGTGTCTATTTTCGAGATGTGTATATGCTTTGTGATGGTCACTTCTGCTTTTGTGTCAATGTACACTGTATGCATTGTCAGCCCCCATGTGTGGTGCTTGTCTGCACATGGCCGAGAGTATGTTTTGTTTTCACAGCACTGTTAGCCTCACCACATCTCTGTGGGTATGGGACACAACCACTACTTTGCCCCAAAAGTGTTTCATGTGTTGGGACCGGGAATCATACATGCTGTTTGGCATTTGCAGCTTTGACCATGATGACAATTACCTTTTGGTCACTGTGATGAGGGGGGTTTAGACCCCATCACCACAATTCTCGACATTTTCTGCAGATTGGAACCCCACACTTAACGTTTGTTCTACACAGTGAGAGGGTGTTATTGTTACATTGACACAGTGCTATTGTGATGCTTGCCTTGTGTAGGCCACACTCATTTTTTGGTCACACATGTGCTGGTAGTTACATTGTATGTTCAAAGTCATAATCACTGTTGTGGGCATTTGTCACAGACTGCACACTGGTGTCATGATGTAGGGGGGATGTATTTTGCTGACATACCTAATGTTGGAGTATGATGGATGTGTGGCGCATCACCCATCCTATGGGTTGGGGTGGCAGTAGTGCTGGGCAACAGGTACCCTATGGGTGGGGGTGGCCGGGGTGATGGGCAACAGGTCCCCTCTGGGTGGTGGTGGCAGGGGTGATGGGCAACATAAGCCCTATGAGTGGGGGTGGCAGGGGTGATGGGCAACATGTGGGTGGGGTGGCAGGAGTGATGGGCAACATAAGCCCAATGAGTGGGGATGGCAATAGTGCTGGGCAACAGGTCCCCTGTGGGTGGGGGTGGCAGGGGTGATGGGCAACAGGTCCCCTATGGGTGGGGGTGGCAGGAATGATGGGCAAGAGGTCCCCTAGGGGTGGGGGTGGCAGGAGAGATGAGCAACAGGTCCCCTATGGGTGGGGGTGGCAGTAGTGAAGGGCAACATTAGCCCTATGAGTGGGGGTGGCAGGGGTAATGGGCAACAGGACCCCTATGGGTGGGGGTGGCAGGGGTGATGGGCAACATAAGCCCTATGAGTGGGGGTGGCAGGAGAGATGGGCAACAGGTCCCCTATGGGTGGGGGTGGCAGGAATGATGGGCAACAGGTCCCCTATGGGTGGGGGTGGCAGTAGTGAAGGGCAGCATAAGCCCTATGAGTGGGGGTGGCAGGGGCGATGGGCAACAGGTCCCCTTTGAGTGGGGGTGACAGGGGTGATGGGCAACAAAAGACCTATGGGTGGGGGTGGTAGTGGTGCTGGCCATACAACCCCTATGGTGGGCTGTTAGTGGCCAGGATGTGGATCCCCTGTGTGTGTGTGCCATTTTGCGTGTATGTGTCGTTTGTTTGTGTGGTAGGTGTCTGACTTACCGTTTGCGCCGTCCGCGTCTGTTCCTGATCCGGTCATAGATGTAGAGTACTGGTATGACCTGCGCGATGGGATTCATGATGTGTTCGTCTCGTACACGCTGCTTGTTGCTCCGTCTCGTACCTGTTGCAAGCTGGTCCGTCTCGTAGCCGTGGATTGAGTTGTGGCGCGAATCGTAGCTGATATGCTTCTTTTCCGGATGCCGTGACGTGCCGTACGTGGCGACCCGTCCGGCGCGTAGGAAGTACGCATCGTACTTGTCAGGGCGGAAACTATGGATACTGCTTCCGGGCGACTCGGTTCAGCGTTAGGAGTTATGGCTCAGACGGAGAATGAAGCTTGAATCACAGCCTACGTGTCGGTCGGGTTTTTGGCAGTTATGCGCATCGTACTTCATCAACAGGATGGACCGGCTACGGGTACGTGTCGGTCGCAAGGTAAGGCTACGAACAGCTCTCGGAGAGCTGTCCAACCCGGATCGGAATCGACCCCTCTGTGTTTGAAAATACCACTTTTAGAACGTAGGTATTTTCTTGCCTAACCATTCGAGCCTGCCTCTGCTAGGTTGTGTATTGCATGTCTGGTTTGTGAGTGACAGGGACTGGGGAGGCTTTAGGAGACAGGGTGAGTCAGCACAAGGCTGAATATACCCATCTGCATTGGAAGTGGTGGGAGGAGTAGTACCTGGGCCTGAATAGAGCTGTGCCTGCCTTTCACAATGCTGGCTCCACCTCCTGTGGTGCGTCTGATGACCTTGGCACAAACTGACAAAGGAAGAAGGTGTCCACTGGCAGAATGCACCCAGAACTGGTTTGGACTAAGTACAGGACCCTCTGCCTTCAGAGAACAAAGAGAATAGTAGTATAAATATGGGGGCCCAGACCCCAAGACTTTAGATCACTTCTGGGAAAACAAGACGAACCTTTGCAAAGGAGAAGAACCAAGGAAGCTGCAGGAGTTTGGACTGCCCCTCTGCCAGTGTGCTGTTTGCTGGGTTGGCATGCAGTGATTTCTTGATTGCCATGAAAAGGAGAAGGAACTTTTAAGGAACTTCTATTATCTTGCAAAATATTTTTCCAAGGGCTTGAATTTGAGCTTGCCTCCAAACTGAAGTCTCAGGGATACAAAAGACTTCACCCCTTCTGTTTGCCTGCACATGGAATTTGCTGTTCTAGCTGCTACAGCGGAAATTGCAATTCCTGCGCCGGCAAGCGACGCCGTACTCTGCATCGAAGCCGTGAGCGCTACTTCGACTTACAACGTAGACCTGACGCCGGCCGCCGTGCCACATAGACGCCAGCGAGAGACATCGTAACCTGCCATATGCCTTGAGCACTGCTCCGACTTGCGACGTAGGCCCGGCACCTGCTGCTTTGCCGTATCGACTCCGAAGCCGACATCCGCGAGGAGCCGATCCTCGACGTGGGAGGTCAAGAATCCATCGACATCGTGACATCGTACGGAACCGTGGTTTCGGCGCCATCGTGACATCACCTCCTCTCCGGTAAGGAACCAATACCTCCCCTGCTTTGCGCAAACATCAAGGACCCAATGCATCGCCCCCCGAAGCAAGGAACGGACGCCGCACAGCGCCAACAACACCGCATCTCCCCGACGCAGTGAGCGGTCTTTGTTTTTCGCATTTCCAAGGTAATGTTCTGTGTGGGTCTGTTTTGACTCCAGGCCCGACGCCGCGCACCTCTCAGTCGGCGCCGTACTTCGGGATTTCTTTGACTTTGATGTCGTGATAACGCCAGTTGGGGTTATCTGTTGCAAAGACTGTTTTTAAGTGAATTTCTTATTTTTGAACTACCTCTACCATCTTGAAGTATTATTTTCGATTAGAGTATTGTGGATTTTTGTCGTTTGTGGTCTTGTGTTAAGTCTATATAAAGAATACTTATTTTTATAAAACCTGTGTGATGTCCATCTGTAGTGTTTGCACTGTATTGCTGTATGTGTTCACAAATGCTTTACACACTGCCTCTGAGATAAGCTTGTCTGCTCATGCCAAGCTCCCAAGGGGGTGAGCAGGGGTTATCCAGGAGTGTAATCCCCTTTCCCTGACTTGGTCAAAGGTGCAAGCCATTGCCAACTAGAGACCCCAGTTCTAACAGACATCAATCTACAGGGGCCTCTGACCCGCTTGCGCACTGATGTGAGCCATTGGCGGACCCTCCCACTGACACTCCTGGGACGAGCAGCTCTTTTAAAAATTCTTGCACTGCCTCGCTTTTTATACGCACTGCAAAATACCCTTTAAGGTCCCTGATGCGTATTTTACAAGCACCGAAAGTGCAGTGTGCACCCTGCTGTGGGACAGGAGGGCACCACTTATCGCAATGCAGAAACTAAGGGGGGGGGGTGATATTATGGCGGGATCGCCATACTGGATCTTAAACTATACTACTGGGCATCCCAGCTGACTGTAATCAATCACTGGGTCCATGGTCCACAAACTGAGCCAAGCCTTCAGATAGATAGCTGGCTAAAGGGACAGGGTGGATATCGTAGAGTCCTTTACACGAACCACAAACACCTGCACTTAACGGGTCCTACAGCCAGAACTATAGAAATTTGGCATTTAGTTACAAAAAAGATGGGATGTCATAAGAAAATCACAAAGGTAACACCCCACTCCGGCAATCAGAGTGGCCTGGTAGATAGAGCATTTGTCCAGGATTTGATAAATGGGATCTAATCGGCACCTCAGCAGTAGGGGACATGTGGAATAAACAGGCATTGTTACCATTTGCTGAACTACAAAAAGAGTATTAATTAGTGCAGTCCCAAACCTTCAGATATCTGCAGATCAGTCACGCCCTTTAAGCAACGATGCCTGTGGGGGGCCCACTATCCGAAGCTTCCCCTCTAGAAGCTAGATTGCTACTAGACCCTATGCCCAAGAAAGCCATATCTCTAACATATAAAAAGTTGTTTAACAATCGACCGGATCAGTTAGCACAACTTAGGCAGCAATGGGAGGTGGACGTGGGAGAATTAGAAGACAAAGATTGTCAAGACGCGCTCCCTCCCCCCGGTAAATCGCCATCCCCATGAGACTAAAGCTGATACAACTTAAAACATTGCACAAAGTCTACCTAGCAGCAAGAGTCCTGTTAAAAATAGAGAGGAGAACAGACGCACATTGCCTCTGACACTGTTCCTAGGAAGGAACTTTCTTTCATATGATGTGGGAATGTACGGTCATCCAAATATACTGGGACGAAATTACATCTAGAATGGAAACTGTGGGGGGGGGGGAAACCTAACGTCTCCCCAAGGCTCTGTTTATTAAATATATGGGAGGCCACGGATCTAACTCAAACCGAACAATCCTGGGTGTCACTGGGGTGGGCTCTTGCTAAAAGGAACATAGCACAAAAATTGGGCGTTGGTGAACCGCCATTAATAAGAAGATGGGAGGTTGACATGGACAGTGCCATGATAGCAGATTTGACCATAATTTACAACGTAATACACCTCCTCTCTAACAGAGACTCTAATGCAAGGGGCAGCCAAGATGATTTACCCATATCTTAAGATCCCCCACTCAACACTTGAGAGAGATTCGGCCCAAAAGACAAGGAGTATAAAATATCCCAAAAGCCTCTCAAATAATGCAAGAAAAAAATGCAAACAACCTTCTCAAACATCTTCCAGAAATACTAATAACCGATACTTACCACAGCATGATCAATGGCAACACGAAACCTGACCGCATTTTCTACTGTAAATGCCCTGCAAAATGGAGGAACATCTTCCTTCTATACCTTCAAATTGCAAAAACTACCAATATTCCCTATGGTACTAAACTCACCACTACCCCTACCCAAAATTATATTTGCATATCAATCTTCAGTATGGGGAACATACTAATTCAAGCAACAGACCATCACCTCTCCATCTTTGACAGACAGTTCCCATCACTCTTCGCTTCTCTAACCCAACCAGATCCATCTCCCCTCCCACACTCCTCCCCTACACCCTAGTATGTTTGCCAAGAACCTATTAACTTACAGGACTCCACCGCCATACTAAGAACCACTGCCACTACCCCTGACGCAAGCCAGTCAAGTGAGCTCCAGTCATATCCCCACTACACCCTACACACCAATGACTTCATCAAAACACAGTCCCATATCACTCACAGTAGGTACAAGAACACCAGTCCCAATTTAAGAACGTTCAACACTGAGCACCACTCATAAACATATCCCAGACTCCCGTTGCTGAATCCACCCAGCCCATTAAACCCTCCACATTTCCTACCACGATGTCACCTCCCTCCCCTCAATCAGTGATACTTCACCTACTTTAGACTCAGAAACTGCCATTTGCCAACCTACTCAAGAAATAGGCAACCTCCCCGACACTATCACCATGTTTCTGGCCGATTTGAACAGTAACTTGATTTTCTAGCTAAAGACCTCTCCATAGTAAAAATTACCTTGTGATCTAGGCCAAGCTAACACTCAACTCTGCCCAGAGAACTTCGAATTAGACTCCCTTACAAGTTCTCCAACAGTCCGCTTTCTCACTGACCATAACTCCATCCACACGAGCCACATCTCCTACAGAGCACTCAACTCCCTATCCTCAACAGAAGTGGAACGACTCAGTGAGTCATACAACTCAAATTCCCCCCAATCAGACACCAAGCCTGCATCCAGATCCCAGTTATCATTAGCACAATTAGAATCCCTTGACCTAGCATATCCCCCAGACCTCCCACTCAATACACCATCATCCAAACACTGTGCTATGCTAAAAATAACCATTGCTCTCTAACTTGTATGCCCATAAACTTCTGATCAGCAGCGACACATTCCACAGATATTGCTGAGACCTTACTTGCGGAGGAAATCGACATTGCTTTCTTTAGGGAAACCTGGCTTAACGAACACTTAACCTCAGCAATAGACCTGTTCACTTCACCTTCGAATTTCTCGGAGTAGAAATCAAAACTTAAGGCACCACTCCTACCAAACTCCACACCATCTATTACCAATCTGGTGATCGCACACTCTTCACCGAGGAACTTACTGACCTAATAACTCAATTCTCACTAACTGGCTCCAATGATGTGCTCCTGGGCAACTTCAATCTACACTGGAACAGCACAGAAAACCCCACAACTTGCAACCGTAATAACTTACTGGAAATCAACTATCTCAAGCAACTCTGTAATGAATTGACCCACAATAAAGGCTCGACTCTGGATGCGATAATTACTAGAAGTAAGCTTGTTTCCCTCCCTGTCGATAGATCAGAACACCATCAAATTCTCTTCATTCTCAAACTAGACCGCACATCCTTCCCAGCACAATCCAGCAAACCCAAGCATTGTGCTAGGAACATCCAGCATGTCCCATAAATGGAGCTAGAATCCAGGATCGATGCTAAAATGCATTCACAATCTCTTCTTCAAACCATTGATGAACTCACTGCCCACTATAAATCATCAATGACCAATGTTCTTAGCCAGGTTGCACCACTCAAACTGAAGAGATCGAGAAAAATCCAATCTAGATCCTGGTTCAACTTAGACCTTAACAATGAAAAAAGATAACTTAGACAGACCGAAAGGTTATGGAAACAGGACCCCTCACTGGCGAATCTCACACTCCTAAGATCCGAACAGCTCTCCTACAAGAAACACATTTTCAGGGAATAAGCCACTTTCTTTCATAATCAACTTGACTGTGCGAAGAACTGACCTAAGGAGCTCAACATAACATAACGCAAATTACACTTACATCCCTACAAAAAACAATAACTACCACTAAACGCTGCGAAGAAATAGTTAATTTCCTCGCTGACAAACTTGTCAAAACCGAACGATCCCTCACCCTTCACAATATCCTGACATTTCAACCGGCTCCACAGACACACTAGTCAACACGGAAACTCTCCCTCAGGACCGGACTAGAGACCGGAATGACACTACAAATAACTAATTTCCTCAACTGAAGAATAATGCTAAATGGTCAGAATTCAAACTTATGACAGAAGGTGAAATTTTCCAAATTATTGCCAAGCTGAAGTCCACTTCCCACTTTACCGATCCACTCCCTTCATCTTAGTTCAAAATCTCAACCATATTATCACCCAGTTCTAGACCAAAATCATCTATGCTTCTCTTTCATCAGGCCGTGTCCTGGAGTCCCTCCAACTCGGCCAAGTCCCCTCAATTCTTAAAAAAAACCTGGGGCTGACCCAAACAACGTCAATAACTTTAGACCCATTACCAATCTTCCTTTCCCAGCTAAAACGTTGGAAAAGTGTGTTCTACTTCAACTCAACCAACACATAGAAGAATTCAGCCTCCAAGAAACCTTCCAATCAGGATTCAGGAAAGGATGTAGCATGAAACTGCTATGCTCAATATAACCGACAACATTTACGGTGCCTTAGATGAAGGCGACTCCTGCCTTCTAATCCTATTCTATCTATCAGCAGCATTTAATACCGTACATCACTCAGCTTTACTTGAGACACTCCAGAACCATATTGGTATAAATGGCACAGTCCTTAGATGGTTCACATCCTATCTTCAACATCACTCCCAGCAAATAAAAATCCACAGATGTCTCTCAAAGACCGCGACAGTACCTCAGGGCGTACCTCAAGGTTCCATCCTCTTGCCAGCCCTTTTCAATCTATATTTTCATGTAACCTATCATAATTTTACTAAATCAAGCTGGTATCAAATATCACCTATATGCCAATGACACTCAACTCTACTACAGAATAAAATCAACCGGCAACATCCAACATATTAATGCCACACTAACTAAGATTCAAACTTGGCTAAATACCAACACCCTTAAGCTGAACCCCAACAAGACTGAACTTCTACTCTTCTCCCCAGAGAGCAATCACCCTACCCATCCAAGAATGGCTCAAAAACCTGGACGCACTAAATAGTCCTATTTCACCGTCCAACTCCGCTAAATCCTTGGGTATCACCCTAGACATAAATCTGTGCCATCCTTACAGGAACCCCCAAAATCCACCATGAGCCCCGAAGTAAAACCTTCAATTGCGACTGCCAAACTCGTCACAGGAACCAAACAGTGCATCTACGAGACAGCATGTATCACCCACAAAGCCCTACATACTAAAACCCCCAAATGTGTAGAATCTTAACAATCGAGAGCAGGAAAGGCCAGGCTCTGAGAAGATCCAACTCGCTTCTTCACATACCTCTCAAACTTAAAAAGAAATCATCTCAAACACACGCCTTCTCCGGAAATGCCCCTAAGGTTTGGAACTCACTTCCTAAGGAACTACGCTGCAACCCATCTTTTCTTGATTCAAACGGGAACTCAAACCTCTATTACTTAACAACTACTTCATCAAGAACACGTCATGACTTCCGTCTCCAAAAGACCCAACCTCTTGGACTATTCCCGTCGAGAAAGTTCCCTGACAGTAGTCTTACTGTATTCTACTTTACTGCTCTCTTGTCCTATATTTTTCTATATGACTATTTTTGAATACCACTTGACTCTGGTCATGCACTTTTTGTAAACTTATTCTCAAAACATGTAAAGCACTCTGATACCTTTGAGTCTAGCCAGCCCTATATAAAACTCTAAAATAATAATTTTAAAAACACCTGGCCCAGAATTCTCTATTTGCACCAAAAACAAGATTGTGGCAACCCTTAGATGGCTATCCACTTCAGGTAGCCCACCTTAGGGGGTTACTAGCCTGTAACTGAAACAAGCCTCCTGATTATCTAATTTCCCATATGCTCTGGTACCAAATGGGCCTCAGGACATGGGGTGGTGTTTCCCAGGTTTGGGGAGAAGCCGTGGTCACATATCCAAGGCGGCAGAGAATTCGAAGCCACTGGCTTTAATATGCTAAATTCACTAGCCATTCTGCTGGAGAAGGTGTGATCACCTTGCGTCAGACAGGCATTGTTTCAGGCCTCAGAGAGCACCGGCCCTTACCTGCAGGAGGCGGGAAACTAGTCTGTGGTGGCAGGCTGGACGATACAAGTCAACCAACACTCTAAATGACTACTAGGGATGCAGGGGACACCTCCAAGATGCCTTCTAGGTGCAAATCTTTATAAATCCGATACTGGCATCAGTATGGATATATTAAAGCAAGATGCATGATACCAAACATCAGTATTTTCTTTTTTTTTTCTTTTTTTTAATAATTTTATTGTTCTTCGACACAAAATACAAAAAAAAGAAGAGATGAGTGACAGAAATGGAAATTGCTACCATCAAATGCAAATAGATACATCGAATAGTCCTTACAAATTGATCCTTTGTAACAGTTCATACAAAAGAAAAAAATATATATATATCATTTTATATACATTCAATCCCACACAAAACAAAAAGAAAACATAGATCGAATTGAATAATCCTGGTAGGCTCAGAGGAGGAGATAAGAACATACAAACATTTCAGAAAGAAGAAGCAATGAAAATTCAGTGAAAATTCCCAATAATACTTAATTCGTCAGTTTATCAATTGGTGCCCAAATTCGTAGCCCTCTTTCTCTTTTCCTACATCCCTTTAATTTATAGATAGACGACTCTATATTGTATACCGCAAATAAACGTGCCCTACAATTCGAGAAAGTCGGGGGATCCACACTGATCCACTGGGATGTGATACACAGACGGGCAATGGCCACAGAAATAAATAACAATTCTCTATCTGATCTTGCCCATCCATTTATTAGAAATAAGGAGAGCTGGATTAATTCGGACTGGAGTCCGAAAGATTGCGGATAAAAAGGTTTCGATATCATAAATAAATTATTTTAATTTTGGGCATGTGAAAAACATGTGAACAGCATCTGCTGCAAATAAATTACACCTGCTGCAACTTGCACCCCTAGTGCCCCTAGTACCACCCCATTTTGATATTTTCGCTGGAGTGTAATATAAGTCAAATATGGACATAAAATGTTGACTCCCAATACTACCCATGATCAAGATCTGATTTGCTAAAGATATGGAATCTTCAATGTCAATTTCATCCTCCCCCAGTAGTTTAACCAATTTTCCTGTAAGGGACAGTAAGTCATCTGGAAAAGACTCAAGCAGGTTCATATATAATTTCCCCAAGCATTCCCTTTTCTGAATCAGTTCAACCAAAGAAATTTTACTAAAATTGTAGACCGACCGATGAGGTCCACTAGTTAAAAAACTACGGATCTCTAAAAATCGGCCCTGCTTAGCTCATACTCCTCTTGTAGAGTTGCATAAGATTTCATTTGACCGTTACAGTAAAAGTCTCCCAGTTTATAGATACCTTTTCTGCCCCAAATAGTTGTAACATGATCCCGAAAGATTGGCGGTAAGCTGGGTATGGTTAATAAAGGAGTATATGCATTTAGATTTGGAATTTTTAATTTCCGTTGAATCTGTCTCCATACCTTAAATGCAGCCTGAAGAATTTTAAATCTTGTCTTTTTGTAATAGCTGGGTTCAAATATTGAGACCAGTAGCCCTTTCGCTTGATCCCCCAGACCGAGTTCATATATAGATGGGCGGCATGCCATAGGTATATTAGATTTGGATCCAACAAGTAAAATAGCCATATGTTGGAGAATTGCGACCCAATAATACAATAAGAAATTCGGAATGGGTAGTCCCCACGATCTTTAGGGAGGAACAGCCATTTGGCTGCTCTCCTTGATCGTCGATAAGACCATAGAACCCTAGAGCATACCCTTTCCATTTAAAAAAAAAAAGAAGATGGAAACTCAAGCGGAATTGTCCTGAACAGATATAGAGGTTTGGGTAGGATCAGCATCTTTAAAACATTGCTCCGCCCTATCAAGGATAAATGTAGATGATCCAGTCTCTCCAATTTCTTATTGCTAGCTTCAATTAAAGGGGAAAAATTCATATCTGGGATTTTTTCTACTTGAGCAGTAATTGTAATACCCAGATACGTAGCCTCAGTCACGACAGGAAAGCCGGGAGGGCAAGACAAACCAGAACACAAAATTAAAGTTTTATCAACATTGAGTTTATACCCAGCTAAGGCTCCAAACTGTTCTGCTAAATCTTTGACAATTGGGAAGGCAGAAACGACATCGCTCGTAAGGACCGCGATGTCATCGGCATAAGCCAATTCTCTGTAAGATACCCGTCCCGTCTCAATTGCTTTAATGTGGGTGTTAAGACTCTAGCTTCTTTAAAAAAGGATCGATATATAGAGCAAAAAGAAGGGGTGAACAAGGACAACCCTGCCTTGTGCCTCTGCTTATAGTAAATATTGATGATTCCTGATCTGCTATCCTAATTACGGCTTCAGGGTTTGTATATATCACTTTGATTGCCCGTATGAAATCTTTACCCAGATCTTTCCAACTTAAAACTGACCAAAGGAACCGCCAGGAGACCCTGTCAAATGCCTTTTCGGCGTCCAAGAGGAGGACTCCGAGCGGTGACCTTGTGGCTTGAGCCCAATCAAGAAGGGCAATCACCCGACGAACATGATCAGTCGTGTTCCTTCCTGGAATAAATCCATGTTGATATTGGGAGACCAAGGGAGTTATAATTTTACCTAGCCTTATTGCCAATAATTTTGAATATATTTTGCTATCACTATTGATAAGCGTTATTGGCCTATAGGAAGCAGGGCTCAGCTCTGGTTTATACTTTAAAAAAAAAATAATAATGGTGGTCTTTCGCCCCGAGTCAGGAATCTCATACTTACTACGTCCAGGTTCAAGTAGATGTGTCATATCTTGTTTGAGCTCTTCTCGAAATACACAGTACAATTCCAGCGGGATACCATCAGGGCCAACTGCTTTTCCCGAAGCTAGGGAGATCAGAGCTAGTTCTATTTCCTCCCAGCTAAATTGAGCTCCCAGAGCTTCCTTTTGACCCTGAGGAACCTTCACCGTCTCCATCTCATTTAGAAACTCAGTAAAGATATCGTTCTTTATCACAGTAGGGACATGTGAATACAGCTGTTGATAACATTTTTGAAAAACACTTAAAATTCCAGTTGGGGTCTCTTGGGTCTGTCCTTCGTCATCCTTAATTTTACAAATTCGGTTAGCAGCCTCCCATTGTTTCAGTCACTTGGCTAAAACTCTACCAGTATTTTCACCCAGCTCATATGCCTCTGCCTTCTGTTGAATATATCTGGCTGCTATCTCCGAGCTGATATACTCATGAATTTGATTTTTTAATATAGCAATAGATTGCTGGCACTCAACTATACTTGTCCCCTGCAAAATCTTATTAATTAGATTGCATTCTTCTTGCTTTAATAATTCCACCCAATTTTGGATCTCCCTTTGTATCTTTTTTTGTCGTGTAATAGTGAAGCTCAGAGTCTCCCCTCTTACCGCTGATTTGAAAGTATCCCAGACTATGCAAGCAGAAGCTGTATCTCGATTAATAGAAAAAAACTCAGGTATCCAAGTAGCCATGTGAGAGCAATATGCCTTATCCAACAGAAGTTTTCTCTCAAACGTCCAGGATCGCTGCACCTTACCCATCCCTTGGATAGGAATTTCTATTATCAATAGATTATGATCCGAGATCACTCTAGGGAAAATCTCAATATCACAACCACTGACCAGATGGGTAGAAAGAAAAAAGTAGTCCAACCTCACATGTTTATTATGGGGGGCAGAGAAAAAAGTATATCCTGGGTCTGGAGATTTAAGTTTGAACCAGCTATCTGATAGCCCATATTCAGATACCAGCCCTTGAAGGGCTCTAAAAACCCTGACTTTTTTACCCTGATAAATAGACGGTTTATACAGATCATATTGGCTATCTATATGAATGTTAAAGTCCCCACATAGTATTAAGGGGCTTGACCATAGGGCCAATTCTATACTTAAAAAGTTCAGAATCTCAGGATCATCAAGATTAGCCCCATAGATTGAGCATAGAGTCAGGACTGATTTGTTTACTATAATTTCTGCAATCGCCCAGCGACCCAGACTATCTGTCTTTGTCCTCTTAGATAGACATGTTCCTTTCTTTGACAATATTGCCACCCCCCTAATATTTGGCGAGTGCATGTTACTGTCTCAAAGCCAAGTTCCCCCAACCATCTGCGATTATTCCATTGTATGTGAGTCTCCTGAAGACATAACATATCAATCCGCATAAAACGCAATTGTTTAGCCAGCATCCCATGTTTCCTCCTATCATTAAGACCACAGATGTTAAGAGAACAGATCCGTAGCCTACCTGTCATCAGAGTGTACAAAGATCCCCATAATCAAAATCACATGCAAAAACATGGAAAAGATTTTTCCCCCTCTCAAAAGGCAATTATTAAACTGCTGTAACTCAGAATCAATTAGTGATAAATTTGTCAAAGAAACAAAAACCCCTCCCTTCCCCACCCCCCGGACCACCATCCAACCCCCCCCCCCTACCCCCACCCAACCTACCCTCCCTCCCCCCCACCATATGAGGCGTAATGACCAAGGTCCTAGGTGATGATAAAGCAAGCACCGCTTCCCACTCACTCAACTGAGCAGCTCCACTCCCACCCCAATTTATAAAATAGAGAAAGAAGGAAATAGGAGAAAACAAAAAAAGAAAACAAAACCAGCTGAGCTATCAATTACCAGTCCCTATAATGATATTCAACAGTTATATTTCTAATTTGCAGACAACCCACCCTACAGTGTGAGCAAATATTCTTTTGCCTGAATTTCAGAAGTAAAAAATGTTACAGCCCCGTTTACAATAACCTTTGGCTTTGCTGGATTCAATAAAAACACCTGAACCCCTTTCTCCTGAAAGCCTGGAATTAATTGCATAAGCTGCCATCTTTTCTCTACTGTTCCTTGACAAAAGTCGGGTCTAACAAACAATTCGCACCCTTTACCCCTGCGTTTCCTATCCGGCCAGGCCAGATCATATAATGCTTCACGAGCCAGGAAGTTATTTAAACAGATCAGAATGGCTCGGGGTTTCCCCATGTGTACAACTGTTCTCCTTGTGTTGTTTAAAAGGGAAGCGGTGGGCACGCTGTAACTCAATCTTCCAATCCCATTGTTTCAAGTCCGGGAATGCTTCATTAAACAAATCAATAACGAACTGGTGGATATCCTTTCCTTCAATCCCCTCTGGAACACCCAATATGCGGAAGTTATTTCTTCTCGCACGATTCTCTAAATCCATCAGTTTCCATGTTAAATCTGCCCTTTGTGTTTCCAGAGACTGTGTCCGGGACTTCTGTGCTATTAATTCATCCACCGCTGCTGAGATTCTGATCTCTGCCTCTCCCACTCTCTTAACAATCTGAGCAGGTCTTGGCCATTCTTCGAATCGCATTCTGCACTTTGCGATACCCCATCTGAATTCGGACGCTCTCAGCCCTAGTTTCTTTCCTGTGTGCCAAGATGGTTTAATAGATTGTGGTGAGAGTAACTTCTTCAGACAAATTTAGATTTGAAGCCTGGGCTGGGGCTTGAGCTTGAGATTGATTTAAATCCTCAGCTGGTGCTTTCCTGGTCTCTCCCAAGTTCGGAGTAAAGGAGTAGTCCCACACCATTGACCCACCTTGGTCAGAGACTTTATCCAGGGTATGGGATCTCGTTTTTTTCCTCCGGACCGTCCCACCTTTCTGAGAGGAGAGTTCTACCTCTTCAATATCCAAGCCAGGGCCACTCAGATCGCTATCATCTTCCCCCCATCCTCTCCCAAGACTTTCGTCCCCCGAGGAGAAAGATGGATCAGATGGATCAGACAATGAAAAATTGTTTTCGCCCGAGTCTCCGTTCATCCTGGCGCATGATTCAAGGTTTTGGTCAAGAGTAGGTTGAGTGATTTGGGATTCAGCATTTCTATTACATATTTCAGGTAAGTCAATCTGTGCTGTATTCACTCGAACTACATTACCCAAAATGCATTTTACCTGAAATGTAACCACCTTCCCAATTCCACCAGGTTCCTCCTCTGTCAAAGTCAAGGTCGTAAAGTTAACTGCAGGAAGGGAGGGTTTCAGAATATTAGTTATCGTATCAATCGGTAAATGCTGTATCAAACAATTACCCTCCTTGCCCAGAACAGAGGTGTCAGAAGTAGTATTTAACATTTCATTCTCTGTCCCAATCTCCAATGCTTTGGCCCCCTCACTCATTGGGTTAAATATAGAAGTATTGTTTTTCCCTGAGGGGCCGGTCAATACCTCTTTATCCTTGGTGATATTTTTCGGCTTCTGGCGCTGGGCTTTAAACATGGAGGTGACTGTCTGCTTATTGCGAGCAGGTACGTCTCCTCTACCTCCTCCTACTCCAACTCCGCCATCTCCCTGCCGGATGTCAGCTTTCCCCAGCGATGCTCGGCTTTTCTCCAGGCTATTCGCTGTGCTTGCAGGGCTGCCAGAAGCGGTCTGTAATCCCTGTGGTTTGGAGCCCCTCGTGCTTGCTGTCGGCGCCATCTGTATGGTCTGACGGGTCCGAGAGAGCTCCGCCGCCACTCGGTGCGCTGGGCTTAGTGGGAACAAACACTGGGGTGCCGTTGCCTCCCAATGCCTCCACAACCAACACAAGAGCATTCCAGAGGGGGAGCAACGTCTCTGCTCTTCCACCCGACTTTAAAAGACGAAAAAAGAAACTTCTGAGAGGGGATGCTGCCCAGGTGAGTGACAGAGCTTGCTTAGCCAGCCGGTGTAGCGGCCGCCATCTTGCCTCTCAAACATCAGTATTTTCAGTGAAGTTTTTATGTAGCTGGGTAACTCATAATGACCAGTGTCAAGTACATACCTTTGAAATGGCTTCCTGATCACTTACAATGTTTAACAATGGAGCTGGACATCACAGGAGCATATCTGCCCATGCAGATGTGCTTGCACACGTAATATGATGCATCCTGCCTTATGGCTTTAAGGCCTTCTATAGGGGTGACTTACATATAGTATATGCAGTGTACTTGGGCATTGAACACAGGTAGTGGGCAATGTTGTGTTTTCGGAATGGCTTGCACCATTTCACGCATCCTGCAATGGCAGTCTCCAAGCAGTTTGTGTGTGGGTCATTTTGGGTGGCATAATACATGCTGCAGCCCTTAGGGACCCTCTTTAGTACCCATACCCAAAGTACCAGGGGTACCATTTACCACAGACTAACAAGGGTGCTAAAGTCCTTACCAATTTAGTTACAAATTAAGCACTTTTCTTGCTTTTAGGGAAAGAGAACTGGCACTAGGGCCTGGTTAACCAGGACCCAGTGCACTACCAATCAATAACATCAGTACCAGTGAGCAAAAAGTGGTGGTGACCTTAACAAAAAGTGGCACTTTCCATCACTTAATGGAATTGAACCTTTCCATTACAACAGCCAGGAAACTTTACATTCTCCTTCAGGGGAATTCTCATCAAAGTCACAACCATACAATTGTACCACTGGTGTGAGCAGTCGCCAATGTGTAGTTATGCTTCAGATGGAATTTCCCTTGAAAAGGCATTTTGATTTGCCTATAATTTGTTATCACTTGTACCGATTTACACGAAACATGGCAATATACTTTCTCTGCCAGCCTTTTGGCATGCATTGCTTCCTAAAGTTCCGTCCATGGGTAAAAAACACCAAAGACGACAGTGAAAAAATATATGATTTTCAATTTTAGCTCCCATAGTAAGTTTTGCTCACATCTATGGATCCAAGGGCTGAAAAGATTTACACCAAACTTGGTATGAGAATAATAGTTCACTCAAAAGGTAAAACTTTTTTGGTTAGGGTTAACATTTTGTGTATATTTGCCATTTTAACTCGCAAGTCATGATTCACGAATCACGTCAATCATGTTTACAAAACTTGACTGGTTATAGTAAGGCTGACATTTTTTTGACCATTTTGAAACAGGCCAACCAAGTCTAACTTGCAATATTTACCAAATGATTTACAACAAACCAGAGAAAGCATGCCTTCTGAGTAAAGTTCTACTTTCATGTCAAGTTTGGAATAAATTCATTCAGCATATTTTTGTTGTAAGCACAAGCAAAATTTTCAATGGGACCCAAAATGAAAAAACAACTTTTTTCACATCTCTCTTTACTTTTTCATCTTTGCAGATCTCCACCAAGTGCTACAGGATACAGCACTTGGGTGTGGAAATTCGGGGCCTGATGTATGACATTTTTTAGCATGCACAAGACCCGTTTGTGCACGCTAAAAAGCATGGGCCCATGTACAAATAATATTTTGCAACTCGCAATTAAATTGCGACTCGCAAAATACTGTTTTGCGACTCGCTATTAGGAAGGGGCGTTCCCTTCCTAATAGCGACCGCAAAGCTATGTACAAAGGTTTTGCGACCGCAACTCGCAAAATACCACCTACTTCACGTAGGTGGTAATGCATTTGCAAATGGGAAGGAGCCCAAGAATAGAATCCATGCATCTTGAAAACAAAAAACTGTGTTTTGGAATAGACATGTGTAATGCCATTGTTATTGCTTTAGTTTACCCTTACGCTAGCAACATTCTACAGACCCTAAATCACTTCACCAGTCATTTTAGTATGTGCAGATCTGTACCTAGCAACAAAGGATCCGCGATCCCATACGTTTTAAAATTCTGATCCAGAAGCACCAGTCTACTTGTATGATGTTGGAGCGATAGCCTCCGATACACAAATCTGGCATACTCATACAATTCTAAAAATAACTGACATGCACAGAGATCCGCAGATCTAATCAATTTTCAAATTGGTTAGTATTATTATACCATACAGAAATAACTGGAAATTGTATTTGGAGTATTATGATGTATTTTGATTTTTAAATATTGACAATTTCGCTTCACAAAGTCCACATACATATATTTTGTTTGTCCATTGGTCAAGTCCACACTGTTTCAATGAACGGAAATCAGACGTTATTCAACTGGGTTCTTTTTAAACCTAAAGTCTAATGAAACCTGTTTGCAGAATTGAAGACAGACCCATCATTAGAAAGAAGCACAATTAATTGTGGTTTTTGAACAGTCACTTATACAGGAGTGTTATTAGAATTGATACAAACCTGTTAACGATATGCAACAAATGGTTCAACAGGCAAGTAAGAGGTATTTGAGGAAATTTTGTTCTAAAAAAAAAAAAAAAAATCTAAAAAATATTTTTCCATTTACCTTTGAGTCACCTCTGTGCCTTGCATAAAGTTTCTCAGGAAAGACCAATTCATAATCCTTCACTCCAGCAAGTGTTTCCAGAGCAAACACTGTAAAAAAAGACAAAATATCACTGACGACTTCAGTCTAGGCTGAGACACTGATTCAAACAGGAAGTGATAACTATGGAATGCTTAAATTAATCAGTCACAGGTAATCACCCTGACTCACTTTCAAGACCATGCCTGAGCCAATACAGAAAGGATGCAATTGAATGTAAATGAGTTGGCCCCTTCCCAACAGGAACAGTCTGACCCACCCTGTGAGACCCCGTTTCTTCACAGGAACACAAGCAATCCCAAAACTCTTTCGGCATCTATACTCCATACAATTGGTGTCTGTCTATAAAGGCATTGATAGGTGTCTAAAAACGATGTAATGGAATACCGCGCTGAGAATCTATCAACAGCAGAGGTAAAATTAAGAATTCCATTCACCCCTTTTGTGTAATCAAAGTTGAGCTCGTTGTGTTACAGGGACAAAGCTGTATCTCACTGAAAAAACTCAAAGTCAAACTAGTCTGGAGTTGCTTGTATTCCATTAAGAGGGGACGAGGCATAGTAATCTGTGTTAAATGTTTTTCTGGCTTTTAGTAAGATCAACAAACACAGAAAAAGGTAAAAACATCTCAACACAGGGAAATAACTTATCCCTTCTAGTCGTACCATGGAACCTATCCTCATGCGCCTCAGTCCCATTAGCCAGCACCACACAGGCCCAGGAAAGACGTGCTAGACGTTTGTCCCTCACAAATGTTATGTGCTCCAAGTGCTTCCTGATCTTTTTTACACTCCTGGCTGATTTACAAAAATATGGTACCATGTTGTCCAGCAGGCCCTTCTGGTGATATATATAGTGTTTGCTGATTGCACAAGAATATGAGATACCCAGAGCCACAACAGAGCTGCGACTTATGATTTTTCATTATGAGCCACAACTGAGCTGCAGCTTATGATTTTTAATTGTGTGCCGGCAATGTAGCAATTCATGTGGTAAATTGTAACAAATGACAAATGGGTTAATAGTAGGGCTGGGCGGAATTTGCGGAATGCCTCTTCGCGGAATTATGAAAAAAATTGTGGAAAACGAGCGCACAACCTGAGGGACCGTGTGCCCGGGACTGGGGTCCCTCGTGCTTGGGCAGGCTCCCCGATCTCCCCGGCCTGGCTGCGTTGAGAAGCAGGGACCGGCCCCGGGCCTCCTGATTTTTGGTCAGGGCCTGGGATCCCACGTCCTGCCAAGTGTCCATCTGCCCGGGACAAGAGTCCCTGGTGCAGAGCCCCGGAGCCCTGCAAGGGCAGGCGGGAGCCCTACCGCTATGGCTTGGTGTGGGCAGCTGGGAGTCCTTTCGCTCCCGGCCATCTGGTCGCACGCAATGCTTTCCAATGGGGCAACCAGATGGCCGGGCCAGCCTGGAAGTCCCGATGAGGGCTCATTTGACTCCTGGATCCCAGTCAGGGCTCCAGGAGGTCGGGCGCATCCGTGCCTAGGATCCCCTCCGTCACTCGGAGCGCGAGGGTTACAAAAAAGGTGGGTAGCCTTCCTCCGGATTGGTAGGGACAGGGTATGCCGGGACACCCCTCCTGGTGATGGCGGTTCTCAGGCGAGGACCAGATGGGCCAAGCCCGGACGACACTTCCCCGGGGCGTCCGGTGCTCCCTCTTCCAGCCCGCGGCGAGGCAAAGTGCCCGGGCCGGGCTCCATGGGTCCCCCGGGCGTCCGGGCCCCGGGAGCTCCGCCGGGCCTCCCATGCCTGAGGCACAGCGTGGGGTCTACGAGCACCCCCCCCCCCCCCTCGAGCCCTGGAGCCCTTCAGCCCGGAGCCCTGGAGCCCTGCAGGCCCGGAGCCCTGCAGCCCCGGAGCCCTGCAGCCCCGGAGCCCTGCAGCCACGGAGCCCTGCAGCCACGGAGCCCTACGTGGGCAGGCGGGTACCCTAGCGCGAAGGCTCGGGGTTGGACAGATGGGAGTCCTTTCAGTCCCGGCCATCTGGTTGCACCTCTCCCCTCGGCCACCTGGTCGCGCGCAATGCTTTCCAATGGGGCGACCAGATGGCCGGGCCAGCCTGGAAGTCCCGATGAGGGCTCATTTGACTCCCGGATCCCAGTCAGGGCTCCAGGAGGTCGGGCGCATCCGCGCCTAGGATCCCCTCCGTCACTCGGAGCGCGAGGGTTACAAGAAAGGTGGGTAGCCTTCCTCCGGATTAGTAGGGGCAGGGTATGCTGGTACACCCCTCTGGGGCTGGTGGTTCTTTGCCGGGGACCAGATGGGCTATGCCCGGACAACATCCTCCCAGGCGTCCGGGTCTCCCTCCTCCGGCCCGCGGCGTGGCTCCACGGGTCCCGGGCAGTCCTCCCCCGGGGTACCCGTGCCCGAGAGCTCCGTCGGTCCTCCCCGTGCCTGAGGCCCAGCCGCTGTCCCCGAGCCCCCCCGGGAAGCGGAGCCCACCGAGCCCTTGGATCAGGCGGGAGCCCTACCGCTATGGCCCGGCTCTGGGCGGGCAGACGGGAGTCCAATCAGTTGCCAGCCATCTGGTCGCTCCTTTCCCCTCGGCCATCTGGTTGCGCGCAATGCTTTCCTATAAGGGGGGGCCAGATGGCTGGGCTGGTCTGGAAGTCCCGATGAGGGTCCATTCGCCTCCTGTATCCCAACCAGGGCTCCAGGAGGCCGGGCGCGTTCGCCCCTAGGGTCCCCTCCGTCACTCGGAGCACGCGGGTTTCAAGAAAAGGCGGTAGCCTTCCTCCGGATTACTAGGGACAGGGTACTCTGGGACCCCTCTCGGTCCTCAGCCGGCAGCTGGACGGGCCCGGATGCTGCCCTGGTTCTGTCCCGGAGCCTGCCGCGTGGCAGGGTGCCCGGGACAAGGGGTCCGGGGAGGCTTCCCCTGCGCCTGTGGTCCTGGGAGCCCCGGCTGGGTCCAGGTGCCCGGCTGGGCCCCGGATCAGGGGCTCCGGCCCCGGGCCCCGTCCCCCGGCCTGCGGCATCCCCAAAGGCCCAGGACAGGGTTCCATTTTGGCTCAGTTCAGGAGCTCCGGCCGGGCCCCTGGGGACCCCGGGGAGGGCGGCCTTCCCGCCCCGGGCTTCGTCCTGGGTCCTGCCGCGTGGCAGGGTCCGGAGGGCCCGGGGAGGCATCCCCTGCGCCTGCGGGCCTGGGGGCCCCGTCTGGGTCCAGGGGCCCAGCCGGGCCCCGGGTCGGGGTCTCTGGCCCCGGGCCCCGTCCCCCGGCCTGCGGCACTCCCAAAGGCCCGGGATGGGGTTCCGTTGTGTCCGGGGAGCCTCCCCTTGCTCGTCAGGCTTCCCCTGCGCCTGCGGGCCCCGGCTGGGTCCAGGGGCCGGGCCGGGCCCCGGGTCGGGGTCTCTGGCCCCGGCCTGTGGCACTCCCAAAGGCCTGGGACGGGGTTCCGTTGTGTCCGGGGAGCCTCCCCTCGCTCGTCTGGGTTCAGGAGCTCCGGCCAGGCCCCTGGGGGCCCCGGGGAGGTTTCCCCTTCCCTTTCCCCTTTCACCTCGGCCATCTGGTCGCGCCTGTCCCCTCGGCCATCTGGTCGCGCACATCCCTTCGGCCATCTGGTCGCGCACAATGCTTTCCAATGGGGTGACCAGATGGCCGAGCTTGCCTGGAAGTCTCGATGAGGGTCCATTTGCCTCCCGGATCCCAGCGAGGGCTTCAGGAGGTCGGGTACATTCGCGCCTTGGGTCCCCTCTGTCACCTCGTGCGCACAGATTACAAGAAAGGGGAGGTAATTTTCCTCCGGATTACTAGGGAGAGGGTCCGTCAGACCTAAGTGAGGTTTGGCGATTCTGAATCAGGGGAAGGCAGACCCGGGGCCCGCCCGCCGGGGCCCTCAGGGGCCCAGGTACGCTCCTGCCTCTCAGCCCCTTCCCGATGGTCCTTTCTCTCCGAGTTTTCTGGGTC